>NC_134576.1:50049025-50361525 GCF_050947875.1 Dermacentor variabilis | reverse complement strand
GAACATTGGTAAAGAAAGATCATTTTAATTAAAATGTAGCCACAAATTCATTTCATTCAGCAAAAATAAAATTTCTAATATGTTTTATATACATGCTACGACTAAAAAAATCCCAGCTCTCACTGAGCGTTAGCGTTAGTACTTAGCACCGGATACAAAAAAGGTGTGTTGACAACTCTGTTCAGACCGCTATGAACAGCAACGCAATGCAGCTCATCAAGTGCTCAGACAACCGTGCTTGTAAGGCTTACTTCCTACAATTTAATCACCCACTAAAATGTTGCATTGCTTTGCTAACAATCGTCTGAATTGTGGTGGCGATACGTTTTCGCGATGTATTTCATCATAGGTCATCGTGTTCAGTGAAAAGTGGTGAGTTACGACCGCGAGGTAATTTTTTACTCGGCTACATATGTGCGCCTGCTCTTGCCGGTGGGTGTCTGACAATGCCACCAAGGAACAATTGGTCGACAGTGTACTGGTAACTATAGCCACTATGGTGGATAATCGAGACGATAGAGACGAAAATGCACGTTGGCTGCGAAACAAACCACGAACTAAACGAACGTTGACAATTTGAGCTGCAGGTATCCTTTGGTAAAGCCTTACAAACGCGAATTGATTGCATAATTTTACTAAGAAGTTAATAAGTTTCCTGGCGAAACCAACGCATTTCGTTGGAATCTACATAAAGCCAAGCTTTGTTTCAATGCATTGAGACTATTGAGACCTGGGTATATGTCTACGTTATTTCAATGCCACTGAAAGGTCATGTCGAAGGCCCTCGTTCCAGTGACGTCATTAACGCTGCAAGCTGTCCTTTGCACCTGCTCGGGTGGGCGTGCATGTACATTCTCTGGCGCACCCAATTGTTTGTTCCTTTGGGTGTTTGTTTTGTACTGTATAAAAAGGATTACTGGAGCTGTGGCTACCAGAGAGAGAACGACGACGACAAGAGAAAAATACTTTTGTTTCAGTGCTCGATCGGCTGCACTACCTTTCGCTGCTTTACCGTTCGAGTCGCGAACGCTTACTGCAAAAGTGCTTCAGACATTTGGTGGAAGTGCTGGACCTTTTTCAAACCTGGAACTCCGAAGCCGGACGATCCCTGTAACATCCACGCCTGAGGAGACCAGTCCTACCAATCCACCGCAAGCACCGCCTCCGGTTGTCTGTCCTGGTGCGCCAAGCCAACGAGATCCTCCCATATTCAATGGCAGTGACGATCATGACGTAGAGGACTGGGTATCATCGTAAAACCGAGTGAGTGCCCAAACAAATGGGCTGAAGCTGACAAGCTTGGTTAGGTACCATTCTACTTTTCGGGGGACCCGTCTTTGGTTCCTGTCGTAGCGCAAGCTTTGTGTGTGACGTCTTCTGATATCTAACTATGCTCCGATATAGTGACGCCACATGACCCTGTGACGACATAGCGTTTTCTGTATAAGAACAAGCCATTCTTGGCAATAAAGTCAGTTGCCTTTCTGCTCCTGGACCGTTGTCGCTCTTCTGCGTTAGTTCATCTGGCGACGAAGATGGGATGTTATAGGGCAATGCAATGTAACTGCGACCTATGACGGGCAGAGTGCAGTTTTACCAATCATTGTTGTGAAAAACCGCGAACGCGAGTTACCTAAATTGCTGGGAAGAACCTGGCTTAACAAGCTTCGGCTGAATTGGAAATCGCTTTGCAGTGTACGCAGCGAAGACAGAGTAGATAAGATTCGTGCAAAGTTTCCAAACGTGTTTTCGCAATCGCTGGGAGCTATCAGGAACTTCGAGGCGCAAATTGTTTTGCAACCAGGTTGTACGCCGGTATTTTGTAAAGCACGCCCGCTTCCTTTTTCTTTGCGCGAACAAGCAGAAAAACGCCTCGCTGAGCTCGAAAGCCAAGGCGTAATCACGCCTGTGAGTAGAAGCGATTGGGCAACTCCACTGGTTCTGGTCCCAAAGAAACAAGGTGAACACACCTTTGTGGTGATTACAAAATCACTGCAAATCCGGTACCCTAAATAGACCACTACCCACTACCACAACCAGAGGAATTGTTCACAGTACTGTGTGGAGGCAAAGTATTTTGTGTCTTAGATTTGTCATCGGCATACCAACAAGTGGTACTGAGCCCAGAATCAAGACATATTCTAACGGTTAACACGCACAAGGGGCTCTATCAATACAACAGACTTCCTTATGGAATAGCCAGTGCCCCTGCTTTGTTCCAGTGCATGATGGATAAGGTTTTGCTTGGTATTCCGAATGTTGGTTGTTATATTGATGATGTCATAATTGCAGGCCAGGACGTGGACGATTGCCAAAAAACGCTCGAGAGGGTGCTAGGCAAGCTTTCGGAGCATAACATAACGTTAAAGCTGGAAAAATGTAAGTTTTTCCAAGATTCTGTCTCTTACCTTGGGCACATGGTCAGCGCCGATGGCATCTACCCGACAGAAGAGAAAGTGAAGGCAATCATGCACGCTCCTGAGCCAACTAATGTAACCGAATTAAGAGCATACTTAGGGCTGCTCAATTTTTACAGCAAATTTATGAAGAATGTGTCATCTATAGCAGAACCAATGTACAGATTGTTACGGAAGGGAGAACGATGGCTGTGGACGAAGCAGTGTAGTAATGCTTTTAAAGCGACTAAGCATCTGCTGGTAAACAGCCATGCTCTTACCTACTACGACGCACGCAAGCCGCTCGGGTTGCAATGTGACGCGTCTGCGTACGGCGTTGGAGCTCTTATTTTTCACGTGCTACCGGACGGAGAAGAGCGTCCGATAGCCTTTGCTTCACGAACTCTGACGTCAGCTGAGAAAAATTATGCACAATGTGAAAGATAGGCCCTAGCGCTTATCTTTGGACTTCAAAAGTTCCACAAGTTTCTTTTCGGTAGACAGTTTATGTTGTACACAGACCACCAGCCACTCGTAAGCACCTTGGGACAAAACAAAGCGACACCGTCGCAAGCAGCTGCGAGATTGCAAAGATGGTCCTTGATAATGTCCGCGTACCGGTATACGTTTAAGTACCGCAAAGGGGCTGAAATCGAAGTGGCTGATGCTCTGTCTCGTCTGCCTCTACCGTCTTGTCCCAAATCTGAGAGTTCGGAATGCTTTTCCGTGTTCGAAAGTACTCCGTTGAACTCTTCTAACGTAGCTAAGGCCACTGCACGCGATGGCAAACTGTGCATAGTGGTCGAGTACACGCGGTATGGTTGGCCTTCAGAAGTGCCTAATGAGCTCCAACCATACTACGTTAGACGTCTAGAGCTATCACTCGAGCAAGGTTGTGTCACGTGGGGCACAAGGGTGATCGTGCCCGAGGCATTGCAACCGGCTGTGTTGTCCATGCTACATGAGGACCACCCAGGCACCTCAAGGATGAAAATGCTGTCTAGAGGCTTCATTTGGTGGCCAGGTCTCGATAAAGCAGTAGAGGATTACGTACGAACCTGTCGGGTTTGCCAAGTCGTGCAACCAGCCGCGCAGCCTGTACCACTACACCCTTGGCCTTATTCGTACAAGGTTTGGAAAAGGCTGCATGTTGACTTTGCTATGAAAGGACAGCTTAACTTTCTAGTCTTAGTGGACGCCTATTCTAAGTGGATTGAAGTATGGCTAATGACCTCAACCGTCACAAGACAAATGATTTCCAAACTTCGAAGTGTCTTCGCGGCGTACGGATTTCCCGACGAAATTGTAAGTGATAATGGGCCGCAATTTGTATCACAAGAGTTCGAAGACTTCTTGGCTAAGAATAACATAAAACATACAAAAACGCCGCCCTATCACCCAATTTCGAACGGGGCAGCCGAATGTCTAGTCCAAACAACGAAGCGCGCATTGCTGAAACAGCTGCTATCAGATGTCTCGCAAAACCGAGAATCGGTGCAAACTGGGTTAGACAGCTTTTTGATGAGCTATCGAAACACGCCACATAGTGTGACAGGCAGCACTCCTGCGCAGCTCTTCTTAAAGAGGCAACCTAAGACCAAGTTGTCATTCCTCAAAGCAATATAAGCAAGATATGCTCAACAAACAGCTGAACAGCAAGCGGCATTAAGATAAGCACCGGGGTACTGAACGTGGATTCTTAGTGAGTGGCAAAGTGTTTGTTAAATGCGTACGTGGTGAAAATGTGGCTTGGGAAGACAGCGTAGTTGCTCAGATTGTAAGCCCAGTGACATATCTTGTGAATGTAGCGGGTGAAGTGCGCTTTGTGCATGCTGACCATTTGCGTCACTCCTTTGCGAGACCTGTCTCAGCTGAACCATTGCAGCTACTTCCCGACACAAGGCGCCTCGTCGAGCCGCAACAGCCGCCAGATACAGATCCCGTAGTCACCCCTACAAGACCCCCGATGGCCGCTGCAGAACCCGTGGAATCTGCATTACGAGACTCTGTGCAGAGTCCAACCCCTCAGGCTTCAACCGAGCCTCCGACTACGGCAACAACGACTTCACACAAGGACGCATCCCCAGCAGAACAAAGCACACAAGTTCCAAGCAAGCCCGAAGTTATGCCTCGACGAAGCGGCCGTGCGCGACGTCCGCCGGATAGGTTTAGACATGAGGACTTTAGGAAGTGAAGTGCGGACTCAATCTAAGTGGGAAGGAATGTCGTAGCCCAAGGTTTGTGTGTGACGTCTTGTGATATCTAACTATGCTCCGATATAGTGACGCCACATGACCCTGTGACGTCATAGCGTTTTCTGTATAAGAACAAGCCGTTCTTGGCAATAGTCAGTTGCCTTTCTGCTCCTGGACCGTTGTCGCTCTTCTGCGTTAGTTCAGTTCCGAAACCATGAGGCTCACTTTTCCACCTGGACAGCATTCCCAACGACACTTCAAATAGTCTTCAGCCGCCCTGCTGTGCGCAAACTTCGGGCTGAACAACAGCTTCGCTGTCTTGCCCAAAAAAAGGATGAAACCTTTACCAGCTATATTGAAGATGTAGTTGATATTTTCCGCCTTATCAACCCAGACAGTCCGAAGATGACAAGGTCAAGAACATATTGAAATGCATAGAAGATGACGCCTTCCAAATGGTCTTGGCGAAGCATCCTCAGACGGTTAGCGATCTCATAACGCTTTGCAAAAGCTATGAGGAACTACGCAAAAACGACTTTCTGCGCGCAGAGCCTGGCTGCAGACATCTCGCTTTCAGCTCTGAGAGATGGTGTCAGTCCTACTCCATGCAGTTCAGCAATCTTCGACCAAATCAAGCAATTTGTACGAGATGTGGCACGTCAACTCTCTCTTTTGTTAGTCAGTCCAGCGACAGAGTCGCCCTTGTCTCCCGATCTCCATCAAGTGATACAAGAACAAGTCGATAACTTCGTACTATTGATCATCAACCGCCTTCTACAGATGTTCCAGTTACGTACGCTGCCGTTGTCGCAAATCCAAGGCCTCTGTCTGCAGCTATTCAGTCGAGACCTACCAGCGTCTTTGCCTCACCTCCGCAAGTAGCTGCAACATATTGATCTAGAAGCAGCTACTGGCCGCCACAGCAGCCCGTGCGCCCACCTAGCCAATATTTTACTCAGTCTCGGCCCGTTGTTCTGAATTCATGGCGCACCGATGACAACCGGCCTACCTGTTATTCGTGCGGCCTACCTGGGCATGTAGTACGGCTTTGCCACTGGCGCGGATTATGTCCTTCAGGTTCTCCTAACAAAGCAACGATTTCGACTCTGCGCCCCGTTCCGCTACTGGCACACAGTCCTTCGAATCCTCGCCTCCTGCTTTCCGAACCTTCATTACCCGTCGGTCTCCCCCTCCTAGTCGGCGTTCTCTGTCGCCGCTTATCCGTCGCCTTGAAGCTATCCGAGAGGAAAATTAACGACCACAGTTCCGGAGGCAAGAACTGAGATCTCAATGATTTCAAGACCTCATTTATTTCCTGCGAACTTGCTCGAAGTTTATGCAGAAGACATTGCCGTTCATGAGCTTGTAGACACGAGAGCAGCAATATCAGTGATTTCGGAGCAGTTTCGTCTTAACGTTATTTATTTATTTTATTTATTTGAAAAATACTGTCAGCCTTATACAGGCCATTACAGGAAGTGGACGGGTCGGTACGCGTAGGAGTACAACTTAATTATACGTCAGTAATCATAACCGATACAACAGCAATCGATACAAAATCCTATACAACCGATAACAAACAAATCGTAAGCCTCATAAGTAAGCATAAAACATAAGTAGGCATAATATAACCAAGTATAACACATCAGTGTTATAGCATAAGAAGGTATTCTTCTACCCTTTCCACAAGTTTCTCTACGCCATCCATGCCAATAATTTCCCGGGGCAAAGCGTTCCATATTTCAATGGCAACAGGAAAAAATGAAAATTTGAACGTGTTGCAGCGTGTCACGTATTGCCTGATATGTTTATCATGACACTTTCCACGGGAATGACCATGTGGTGGTTTCAAGCGGACATGTTTATCCATTTATATACGATCATGATAAAGCAAAAAAAAGGAACTTCATTGCTGCCACACGCCGCCGACAAGCAAGTGTAGGAATGCCTGCGGCATTTCGAAGAGCACTGACGCTGTCCTGACGGGAATATTTTGAATAGACGAAACGTAATGCCTTACTTGCAGGGACGACATGGCCACAATTAGTACATGACCAGGGTTGTTGGAGAAGTATGGGAGAGGCCTTTGCCCTGCAGTGGGCGTAACCAGGCTGATGATGATGATTATTAATGCCTTATTTTGGATTCTTTCCAATCTCTCTATAATGTATACCTGAGGAGGGTTCCAAACTATACTTCCATATTCAAGAATGGGCCGCACTAAAGTTTTATAGGCTACTAACTTAACGGAAGGAGGAGCCGCAGCCAACTTTCTTCGTAGAAACCCGAGTGTTTTAAAAGCTTTCGCGCATATATTCTCTATGTGAACGTTCCACTTTAAGTTACTTGTAACTGTTAAGCCCAAATATTTTATAGCGTCTGTTAGCGTTATGTCGGATCCCGCTAATCTATAATTGAATGTAATAAACGACTTCCTATGGCTAATAGTCATGCACTTTGTTTTTCTTACGTTAATTTCCATGCCCCAGGTTACTCACCATTGAGTAATTTTATCTAAGGAGGCATTTAGGAGCTTCTGATCATCAGCATCACGCACAGAGGTATACTAACCAGGTCATCAGCGAATAAACGAACTTTCACGCCTGCTTCAACACAATTAGCAACGTCATTGATATAAATAAGAAATAGTAGTGGCCCTAACACTGATCCCTGTGGTACTCCGGAGTATACCTCAAGTAAGTCAGACTTACTATTATTGATGGTCACATATTGTGCACGATTCGACAGATAGGCAGTGATCCAGGCTAATAATTTTGGTTTTATACAAATAGACCTAAGTTTCTCAATTAATAAGATGTATAACGCGGTCAAATGCTTTTGAAAAATCAATGAATATAGCATCGATTTGTGACCTATCATTAATTGCTGAAGCAAAGTCTTTTGTAATTTCTAAAAGTTGTGTTACTGTGGATAACCATTTTTCTAAAGCCATGTTGCATTGGGCATAATAAATTATTTTGTTTTAAGTGTGTCATGATTGCTTTGTTAATTATATGCTCGAGTAATTTGCAACAGTAACTTGTAAGTGATATCGGCCGATATTTGTCTACCAGTGTGTTTTTTCCTTCTTTGTGAATAGGAGCAACCTTTGCGCATAACCAGTCCGCAGATGACGTGGCTGTACTAATCGATTCGGTGAATATGGCTTGTAAGAAGGGTGGTAACTGTTGTGCATATCGTCTCAGAGACGTGTTAGATATGTCATCAGGACCGAGCGCTTTCTTGGTATCAATTTGTAAAAGCAGGTTCAACACGCCTGGCTTTTATCAGAAGCTCTGTCATAACGACGGCAGGTTCAGCCGAGGATGTGCTTATTACAGGTGAACGAGTGAATACCGATTGAAAACAATTATTAAATGTATTTGCTATTGTGCCTTCATTTGTTACAACAGAGCCATTAATTTCTAGGTAGTGACTACAGTGACGGGGCCCGGTACTTTAACATCTGCACTACGGTGACGGGGCCCGGTACTTTAACATCCACACTGCGGTGACGGGGCCTGTCGCTTTAACAACACTGCAGCGATGGGGCCGTCACTATAACGATGCCGGTATTGGGGCGAGGACGACTTACGGAGTCGCCATCTGTCAGAAGCCCCTCACATGCGTCGGCGCTAAATAAACGTACTACGCGGCAGCCCTCCTGAACAATTTTGCAAGTACTCTCGAAATGGCAGTATTTTACCTTTAAAATAATAATGTTGGACAAACAGAAAGCACAGCATGGTTTACAGACGCTATCTCTTTACCTACTACGTACAGTAAGCTGGGACACTGCGCGCGGCCGCCGCGATCGATTCCCCCGAACCGGTTTGCGTGAAACGTAAGTAATCGCTGAGAAAACTATGTGAAATATGTTCTTATAGTGGGACGGCTGTCTGTGTAACTAAATGTAGCATAACAGAATGAAGCTGCAATGCACCGATCGCACGGGTTCGCGGTGACCGACTTCGCGTCTGCATGCATGTCCTCGCACAATGTTTCGCTTTCGCTCCGAGCACGTTTTCGCACCGTGCCGTGAGCTTTATGCCGCAGCGTATGAGCATTTGACAGTACGCAAGCAACCATTGTTGCATGGACACTATCGGAGCTGTTCAAAAATAATTTCGTTATAGCTAGGGTCTTCGACGCCTACGGTGACTTGTGATGTTCCGTCGCGATGATTCAGTCTTAATTTTCTTCTAAAGTCTTGGAAGCTTCAATATCATTATTTCTCAAATTTCATCGAACTGCATGTTTATCGGTCTTCTAAGCGAGCAATTACCCGCTGCTTCTTTTTCTTAATTCAGTAGAATATTCATTGTCTGGTGCTACACAAGCAGGAACATGTGCCGTGCCTTTTTTAATGCGTTTTTACCGTTCCCCTTCAATTACAGTGAACTTTCTTTATTATAATCATCATAGGTGGTACAGTCCATACGCAAAAGATTGTTGGACCCAATAACCGCAAGCTAGTGGTTGGGTCCGGATGCGAAATATAATAGACATTCGGTACAAGCATAGGAGGATCAATACAGAGGATGAAAGCAACAAATTAGCACATTAAAACAGAAAAACAAATATATTTTTTATTACACCATACATAAAAATTATCACCAGTTACATAAATTATCAAACCGCGAAGAACAGAACGCCAAGCATGAGTACAGGCACTAAATCAGTGGTTTATAGCTAATAAGTACGATTTCAGGGCTCTGCCGAAATTTTGTTTCTTTTATTTTGGAGGGTATGTTGTTCCATGCCTTAACTAAAACAAATTCAACTAGTTTGTTTCCATATACATTATGTACAGGAGGCAGGTCGACATATCCAGCGGCAGTACTTCTGGTAGAATCTGAAAAAAAAATGGACACATGGAAAGGATGATTGCGTTTCACAATATTGTTTACATAGATAGCTATTTTACGCCGACGCATAAGATCGAATGGCCATATGTTTAATTGAACAGCCTGCTGAGTGTATCGGTTCTTGAGTGCGTCATTATTCTTAATGTCCGCTTTTGTATGCAACCAAATGGAGCATAAGAGAATGAAGCTTCAATGCAGCGATCACACGGGTTCGCGGTGACCGACTGCGCATCTGCATGCATGTCCGCGCACAATGTCTCGCTTTCGCTGCGAGCGCGTTTTCGCACCGTGCCGTGAGCTTTATGCCGCAGCATATGAGCATTTGACAGTACGCAAGCAACTATTGTTCCGTGGACGCTATCATATAGTATCCAGCATCAACCTGTTCCTAGACCAAAGCTTCACGACAACCGGGAAGCGCGCGCGGACGAGCGTCTCAGTGCGCGCTTTCTGCTACTCATCGAACATCGCAGCCCGACGCCGTATCAGAAATCTTTCTCGGGGAAGTGCTTGTTGCACAACCGAGCTGTAGCCAATGGCTGCTTGCCGGTTTTAAGTTTCGCGCAGCTTTTTGGCCTGCGGGTATGTCCGAAGGCTGACACAGGGGCTCCGTTGTGTACGTTCGGCACTGCGGCACCGAGCAGTAGCCTACCAAGTTGGGCGCCTTCAAAGGCAGCCACTACCTATTAAAGTGCTTTCAAGTGTTGTCAAGCATACACCCGAAGCGGGAAAAGCTCCCCGCTAAATCAGAACCGCAGCCGCAGGTGGGGACTTTAAACTTTCGTTTTCAGCTCGCTTACGCGCTTCCGAAGCAGTCGACGCGGCCACTGTGTCCACGTGAGGCTTCATACCACGTCACGCCGACGGCAGCGTCAGCTCTTCCAGTGGTGGAGCTCGCCCCCAATAGTGACGGGCCTCTTCCGAGCACGTGCTTCGCCAGTCACAGCGGACACTTCATCCTTACACTTGTTTCGCCAGTCACCAGAGCAATCTGTTCACTGCACATGTGTCGTTAGTCAGTCGTTTTTTCTTTCGTTCTTTTTTTGTTCCTCCACCTCTCCACACACCTTGTGGCAGTTGCCACGGCCGTATTACGGGCCACGTATAGTGTACCCGTCGTTAAGTGATGGAAAACCTCGCTGTTTTACCGAATGGCCCGTTCGACGTGGGAGCGACGTTTTCATCTTACGAAGACCTGCAGGCTGCCATCCGTCAGTACGAAGACGACAATTATGTCCAGTTTTGGGTAAGCTCATCGAGAACTATTGCAGCAGCGAAGAAGAAAGGATTGAGAAGAGACGTGGAGCCGGCTCTCAAGTTTGCTGAGATCGAGTACGTGTGCACTAATGGGGGTCGGAAGTTTACTTGAAGATCAACAGGTGAACGACCAAATCAAAAGTGAGTTTCTTGCCAAATCAACTGTAAACTTAAACTACTTCCTTAACGCGTGACCTTTTCTGATTCACCCGCCGTGGTTGCTCAGTGGCTATGGGGTTGGGCTGCTGAGTGCGAGGTCGCGGGATCGAATCCCGGCCTTGGCGGCCGCATTTTTATGCAGGCACAATGAGAAAACACCTGTGTACTTAGATTTAGGTGCACTTTAAAGAACCCCAGATGGTCGAAATTTCCGGAATCCTCCACTACGGCGTGCCTCATAATCGGAAAATGGTTTTCACATGTAAAACCTCTTAATTTAACCTTTCTGATTCACGGCCTTCGTTATTACAGGACGACGAAGATCGGCTGCAGAGCCAGAATAAAGTTCCTGACATCCCAGGACGGCCATGCCCTTCAAGTTAAGGCAATCGAGACAGCGCATAACCACATTGTTTGCAAGGTTAGTAACGGGCTATTGTACATTCTTGTATTACTAGGGCATGTATCAAATAAACATGGAACAATTTTTAATGCTGCAGCGCACCTCCTGCAAAGTCGCGACCAATTATGAAGTAAATGAGTGGCTTCAATCTCCACTGCTTTCGTTACAGGGGTGTTATGAACAACTGCCACGACAGCGTAAGCTAACTGGGCAACAACTCAACGATACTGAGAAGATCCTCTCGCTAGGAGGGAATAAAAAGCTTATCCAGACTTACCTGCGGAGCAATGGCAAGATTGTGCTGCTTCGAGATCTTCGTAATGTGCAGGCAGCAGCAGCAAAGAAAGAAACTTATGCTAGTGGAACGCTGCAGTCCATAGCATCTATTGCCAGGCAAGCTGGAGGGACCCTTGATATCTTGGCGAGAGAGGAAGACAACTAGCTTGTTGGGCTGTTTTATCAAGATGAAGACATGAGAAGTGCATTTCGAAACTACCCCGAGATAGTATTCGTGGATGCTATTCATAAGACTAATGACAGGAGGCTGCCACTGTACTTTATCGATGTAGAGGATTCGAATGGGTACACAGAAGTTGCCGGATTCTTCCTGTGTGTGTCAGAAGATGAGGATACAGTTCGCTCACTCTTTCATCGATTTGTTGTACTCTCTGGAAGTGAGCACATGCTCAGAACGTCTGCAGTGATGACAGACAAGGATTTTACAGAGAAAAAAATACTTGGAGAAATATTTCCCAATGCAAATTTCTACATTTGCCTGTTTCACGTCCTGCGTACCTTTAAGAGGGAAATCACACCGCAAAAAATGTCCGTCACACCAGCTGTTAGAATTGCAATCCTGAAAAAGCTGCAGTCAATGTGTTATGATAGGACAAATGAACAGTACTCGCAACTGCTGCAGAGCATTCAAGATATGGAGTGTCCTCTGGTGATGGCATACTTCATGAAGAATTGTCACCCAATAAGACATGAATGGGTGTCAGGAATGCAAGGGTCACTGACCTTAGGCAATAGGACAAACAACAGGGTTGAATCTATTAACCAGAAAGTAATGCAAATTATTTCAAAGTATGAAAGCCTGCCACGACTTTTCAGTGATCTGATGGCACTGTTAACAAGCTTTCGTATTGAAAGGGACCACCGTGCTGTGGAGTCTTTGTTGAAAACACCTGCAATCTTGAACTTAACAGAAGACGAGAGCAAGTTTGCACAGCTCCTCACATCATATTGCTTTAAGAGCGTGCGTGAACAACTGAGAGCATCTGAGAGCATGAACCAAGTTGCTCCATGAGTGACATCAACTACTGACCAGTGCACTTGTCCCACATGTAGAGCTCTTGGAATGCCCTGCAAACATATGTTCCATGCGCGGAGATTGGAAGGCCTACCAGCATTTAAATTGTCTGGTATTGCTGAACGCTGGACAAAGGCATACTATGCCAAGACCTGCAGAGTTGCAACATCACCAGAATATGCACCTGGGACTGCAGCTGTCTTTGACTTGCACAGCAATGCAAGGCCAAAAATATTGTCTGAGATACAAAAATACAGAAAAAGCAGCGAAGCATTACAGAAATTGGCATCACGCATTGCTGGGCAGCCAATGTCTAGGTTTGAAGCTTTAATGACAGCGGTAAAGCAGTTCACCACTGCTGTAGAAAATGGGTCAGGAGTTGTCATCGTCGAATGCCCAGATCAAGAAGACGCATCAATGTCAGCTACAGCTACATACAGCCAACATGGCACATCTGCTGCTGCTCCCTCACCTGCGGGTGAGCCATTTGCATGTATCCTCATCTCCTCGTTAGCGGTTCCACGCAGTTGTACATGTACCCATTTTCCTTCAGGCGGACACCAACAGCAGCCATCTGAAGACGACAGCAAGTCTGCTGCAGCTGCTTCACCTTCGGGTAAACTGTTTGCATGTATCCTCATCTCCTCGTTAGGGGTTCCACACAGCTGTATATATGCCAATTTTCCTTCAGGTGGACGCCAACAGCAGCCATCTGAAGACAGCATGTCTGCTGCAGCTGCTTCACCTTCGGGTAAGCCGTTTGCATGTATCTTCATCTCCTCGTTAGCGGTTCCACACATTTGTACATGTACCCATTTTCCTTCAGGCGGACACCAGCAGCAGCCATCTCAAGACGCCATGTCGATTGAAGATGTTATCCTGCCCACAACAATAAAACATCGTGGTCGACCGAAAGGGAGAGGTCAAACAGTTGTTGGCCTTCCAAAGAAGAGAAGGTGTCTACGACCGACACCATTTGTAATGAAAGCCCCCCTTGAACGTGCCGTAATGATGCTTCAGTGGTTTGTTGAAGTAGGTGCAGCAGAAAAGGCTATCAGGGGACACAAGATTGGTGAAGAAGAAATTGAAGACGCCCCTGAGAAAGTTCCTTCAGCAGTTCTGGACGACAGAGTTGAGATACGTGAAATCCAGAACTATTTCACTGATGATGGGTGGGCCGCACTCACTGCAACAATTACTCAGAAGCGTAATCTTAGTTTGTGGACATGTAGTGCATGTCGGCAAAGGGTCCATGATAACGCCATTGTGCGTGGTGGGTGCCTGGAGTGGCTGCACTTTAATTGTGCGTCTGTCACATCTAAGCCAAAAAGTAAGGTGTGGTTTTGTCGGAATTGCTATGTGTGAAATTTTGAAAATGTGCGAAGTTTTCTCTAACTAGTATGGGCATGTTCAGATTACGGTAATCAAGGTCTCATGACCATTTATTGTTTTCAATAAAATGTTTATATGTGATAGGCAAGTATGTTGACACAAAGGAATAACCTTTAGTTCTGCATGAAACGCTCTAGTTTTCTTGGGAAAAATACTTGTATGACAAGAGGTGAAGAATGCTATTTTTGCGATTTCGCAAAGTTCCAAGTTTTGGGCCCTCCTGCATGCACAATTTATTTTTGTCATGCTTGAGTATTTTTTCATGTAAGCCTAAATATTTGCACTGTTTAAAGCACTAAGTAACATTTCTTTTGTTTCTTATTCTGGGAAAAAAATCGTAAACGTTGCTCCAAGTGCTATGCTCTACGAAGAAGCCACTTTTCAGCCCAACCTTCATGCAAGATGTATCGAGATTTGATCAGTGATCACCGAGAAAATAGTCACGCACAACAAAAATTTATCGTGCATGCAGGAGGGCCCCTAACATTGAACTTAGCGAAACCGTATAAATGGTATTCTCCACCTTTTGTCATATATGATCACGGTCATATGACGTCGATTACCCTTCTTATCTCAACATGTCCATATACGAGGTCTGTTAGAAAAGTATCCGACCTTTGGCCGAAGAAAAAAAAAACTGGCATAACAGGAGGATTCGAAACCTAATCACCCTCAAAGTAGTCTCCTTGGGACTGCACACACTTCTCCGAGCGGTGCTGCCATTGTAGGAAACATTCCAAGAAGGCCTCTTTCGGAATTTAGCTCAGCTGTCGTTGCACCTATAATGTCCTCGCTTGTCTGAAATCGCGCTCCTTTCAATGGCCTCTTGATTTTGGGAAACAGCCAGAAGTCGCAGGGGGCCATATTAGGAGAGTAAAGAGCCTACTGAACTACAGGAGTCTGTTTTTTTGCCAAAGAAGTCTGAATCAAGTGCGAGGAGTGTGCAGGAGCATTGTCGTGATGGATGCGCCAATTTCCTGTTGACCACAACTCTGGTCTTTTGCGCCACACAGCATCACGTAGGTGACGGAGGACATCCCTGTAGTACTCTTTGGTGATTGTTTGACCCCGTGGTGCATACTCGTGGTGTACCACACCGCAGGAGTCAGCGAAAGCAGTCGCATCACTTGACGTTGCTGCGCACTTGGCGGGCCTTCTTTGGTTTTGGTGATGTGGAATGCTTCCACTGTGACATTTGTGATTTGGTTTTCGGGTCGTGCCCGTACACCCAAATTTCGTCATCAGTGATTATGGTGTTCATGAAGTCGGGGGCACTGTTTGTGGAATCCAGCATGTCCTGTGACACTTCAACACGAAGTTGCTTTTGCTCCGCCGTGAGCAGCTTCGGCACGAATTTCGCCGCAACTCTCTTCATGGCCAAATCTTCGGTCATAATGGAATGTGCAGGAAAAGTGCTGATGCCCACCTCTTCGGCAATTTCTCAGATATTCACACGATGGTCCCCCATCACCATAGCGTTCACTTCGGCAATGACCTGGTCATGTTGATGGCTGACCGGAGCGCGGCTCGCTCTCCACCAATGTGCGGCAGCGTTTAAACCAGTTGTACCACTCCTTAATCTGTGTGCTGCTCATAGCATCATCACCGAAAGCCGTCTGGATCTTCCAAATGGTTTTCACTTGGGTGTCGCCCAGTTTCTGGCAATATTTGATGCAGTAGCGCTGCATCAAATTGGTCGCTCCGCCATTTTCGTTGCAATAAAAAAAACGCCGAGAGCACTGCGCACTACCTCACTCAAACACAAAAAATTCGCACATGCGCGCGAAGGTTCAAGGTCGGCTGATGCAAGCGCGCTTGTTTCATATCTATCAGGTGTTCGAAAAAAAAATAAGGTCGGATACTTTTCTAACAGACGTCGTATATCTTCATATTTTTGTCATATGTATCGTGAATGGTTTCTCAAGCTGGGCTCCATGGAACTGCTGCTATTTTCGGTTCTGCGAGCAACACAACTAGCCTGTTTTACTCCGCCACACTTCTATACAAGAGTATTCACTAATGCAGAGGGTGCCTTTTACTAGATGCCTGTGATAACAGTTTTTATACAGTCAATGCTCAGGGGTGTAGAAGCCTCATCTACTGTGATGTTTTTTTTTCATTAGAACCTGGTCTGTTTTATGTTTTGCCAGCTATTCATTTTGTGTCACGAGTCGTTATATGCTTTTAGATGTTTCTACAAGAATTTTATGCAGTGCACACCTGTATATTTGTTGTGATTCTGATTGTATTTTTCTATACTGCATATTTATTACCTATTGTGAAGTACCATGCTACAACTAGAACGCTAAGTAAACAGCTTTTGTCCACGATTAGTGCAGAAGAGAATGCCCGAGTAAAAGCTGTTCACTGTAATCAGGTCACAGTACTGCATTCATGTTTTTCACATCATTCTAAAGAGCATTATTAAAAGCTATTCACTGCCATGAAGTCCGAAGTACTGCATCCATGTTTTTCATATTTAAATAAAGAGCATTATTATATTTCCACACTTACACTCAGTAATTTTCCCTCGCTAAATAGGCTGAAGTTTATTTTTAGTAGCGTCCAAAGGCAGGAATGAGCGACAACTTGCCTGTACATTCGTGGAGAAGTACCCATTGCGGTCGTTCGATCCGTATGTGTGCAATAAATGTATTCCGTTACTGCACGGAAGTTGCTGAGATCGTGAAATTCACGTGGTGTTGTGGACAGCACTGGAATAAAATATCGCGGTCCGTGAAGTGCTCGGCATCCCCATAGGCGCCAGCACCGAGAAGCTCATGCAGCTGGGCATCCACAACACCTTCGATGAGGTTGTTTAGTCACAGAAGTTAGTCCAGGTTGTCAGGCTCGCTTCCTCGCCTGCGGGGAGCCGGATCCTGGAGGCGCTGGACTTTAACCCGTCAGGGAAAGGTGGTGCGTGCTCGACGCGTGGCCGCGGGAGGCCGTCACGGTCTCGCTGTTCCCGCGCAACGTGCACCCGCAACTCAATGTAGGCAGACGCCGGGCCCGGGCGGTCGCACTTCTCGGACCCGTCGCCGACGATTCACGATCGGTCGCGTTCGTCGACGTCGCCCAATACGGTTCGTCCGACCGGTTCGCGGCGGCCGTGGTGGATCACAGGGGCAACCTATCGCCGCGTCCGCGCGGGGCTCGTGTCCGGCTTGCGGAGATCCATTCTGCACTTTAGAACACATGCTCTGGCGGTGTCCCTCGTTACGGGACCACGGTCATCTCAACCACGTCCGAACGTGGGAGCGGCTCGCGGCGGCCCTCTTCCTCATAAGGGGGTTTCGGAGTCACTCCTCAGGACCTTAATAAAGTTCACTGCCCGCCGTGAAGTGCTCGAAGTTGTTTGCATAGAATGTTGTTTGAAAGAAGTGCGGCCATTGACGTCGCCACAGTGTTGAAGTTAAAGTGCCGGTACCGTCTGTGGTTAAGGAGACGGGCCCCGTTACTGCAGGGCAGAGGTTAAAGCGCCGCGCCCCGTCACTGTAGTGTGTATGTTAAAGTACCGGGCCCCGTCACTGTAGTACAGATGTTAAAGTGCCGGGCCTCGTCACTGTAGTGCATATGTTAAAGTACCGGGCCCTGTCACTGTAGTACAGGTGTTAAAAGTGCCGGGCCCCGTCACTGTAGTACAGATGTTAAAGTGTCGGGCCCCGTCACTGTAGTCACTACCTAATCTCTAAGTTACTAGTACGATCCTCTGGTTTCGATAGATACCTCCAGAACTTTTGTGGTTGGTTCTGCATGAAGTTCACTAGGGTATTTGAAAAGTTATTCCTCGCAGTTCTGATCTCCGATTCTAACGTCTGCGATAGTTCACGCATGTCTTTGCAGGTAGTCCTTTTACTCCTCATTCTTTTCAATTTCCGTTTAAGGTGCATTATGTGGCGTGTTATCCAAGGAGACCTATTCCGAATCGTCTTTAGTTTTGTAGGTATGAAGGTTTTTTCACACTGCACGATAGCTTCTTTTAATTTCACCCACAGCTCATTAACAGTGCCGAAAGACTAAATTGAAAAATTATCTAGTGCCTGCTCTCAGTAATCTATTACGCTTTCGTCGGCAGCCCGGTTGTAGTCTTTAATTTCAATATGAGAGGGGTTAGTATGACTTTTGGGCCCATATTTGTGTTGCGTACTGTCAACACTAAAATCTTATGATCCGAGATACCATCAGCTATGCTAATACTTGTTGATAATGATCCTGACACGAGAGCCAGGTCTAGCAGCGACGACGTGTCTCCCTGCACACGTGTGGGTTCTTTGACAAATTGAGATAAAGAAACTCTGAACATTATATCCAAAAGTTGCTCAGAACTCTGCTTTGCTTTCGTGCCCACCGTTAGGTCTTCCCAATTTATGTCCGGTAAGTTGAAATCCCCTGTTAGCATTATCTTAGTGCGTGGGTTTGTCACGCTCTGTAGATAGTCATGCACTTGTGCCAGATATTCATCTGGCGCTCCTGGACATCTATAAATGGCGCCTATTAAGAGCGAGTTTTCATTGAGCTTAACCATACACCATGTACTCTCGTGATTTGCTATGTCTATTTCTCTTTGGAAGGGTAGGTAATTCTTTATCGCAATAGTCACTCCACCTCCACGCCCGTCACGATCTGTGCGTAATAATGTATATGAGGATGGGACTACTTCTGAATCATGGATTTCAGGATGGAGCCAGGTTTCTGTGATGATGATAACGTCTGGAGAGTACAGCAGTATTAATTCTTCACATTTATCAACTTTATTAACAATACTACGGGCATTGAAACAAAGCAACGAAAGCGAGGCATGATTTTCATCCCGTCAGGCGGTCATACCACTACGCCCCGTGTCAATGTCTCGATTTGCCCGCCCAACTTGGACTCGCTTACTTTCGCGATCATTCCACACGTATGGTCGTCGTTTGCCTTAAGTTTGTCAAATACAAGCGTAACTTTATCACCATTTGCACGACTATCTTTGGCTGACTGCCATAACTTTCTACGCCTCTCGCGAACATCGGCAGAGTAATATTCCGATATTGATAGCGAACTGCCTTTCAGCTTGAAAGCATTGCGCAAGATTGACAGTTTTTTTGTGGAATCATAAAAGCGCAAGATTACAGGACGCTCTCGATTTTCTTTATTAGAGCCAACTCTGTGAATACGCTCCAGCGAACGTACTTCAACGCCCAATATATCCCTGATAACGCCCTTCACAACTTATTGTTCAAGTGTTGCGTAATCTTCCCGTACGGTTTCTTTCAAGCCGTATACCACGATGTTATTTCTTCGACTGGGGTTTTTTAAATCACAGATTTTGTTGTTAATTTGGTTCACATCTTCGCGCATCGCTTTGACTGTTGCTACGCACTCATCGACTTTTTCGTGGTATTGTCTTAACATAGACAATGCAGTTTCTACTTGCGTTAACCTTTGATGTACACTCTCGAGTCCACTTTCTAGAGTAGCCTGTGAAGTCTTAATTGAAGTGCCCATGGCAAGAATTTGGTCCAGCTTACCTGGACCGGTATTCTTCTGGACATCACCACTAAGTTGTAAAAGCAATTGGACAACACAGAACGACTCGTAGCAATAAGATAGCAGACACTGTGGGCTTGGCAGCACAATAAGGCCTACGCAGTTGCTTTTTATGCAATTTGAGAAAGACCATTTGTCACTAACCTGGACAAAGAAGCGCACGAAGTTTAACATCGTGCGCCGAACGGTGCCGCCAAGCCCACTGGTCCGTCCGTGCCGCTGTTCTCGGTTTTTAAGCGTTTCCCACGATGTTATCGATGCCGCTGGTAATCCAAAGGGGGGGTCCAGTCGGGAAGTTCTCTGCAGCGCTTCCTCGTGATGCGATGGCGTCCGTAGAGGCATCAGGTTGACCATCGGGCGAGGCATCACCGGTTGATAGCTGCTTGTCGAACTGTGGTAATCCAAGATCAACGGCAAGGTGCCATTGCTTGGCCAGCGTACATCCACGAGCACCTGGCCAAAGAAGAGCACGAAGCTTAACACCGTGCGCCGAACGGTGCCGCCAAGCCCACGCCAAGCCCGTAAAAGTCGCGACGCCATACCCTGCCATTTCATTAGGTACAGCAAGCGCTGCGCCAATCGAACCCTTAGGGAAGTGTACCGTGCGTGTTTTTATAAGCGGTACGTTATACCATGTTGAGTTGGTTCTTCTGCTGCGCTGCTCCCATGCCATGATTTTAGGATGGGGCTTTCTGTGCAATCATCATGCCGTTATAGTTTGTGCCCGTGCTGAACTCGCACTGTCGCCATTCGGCAGAAACGTTATTGAAGATATTGCTGACGCTTCCGGTCGTCTGTTCGTCACCGCCGAGACCGAGATTCCTCCGTACTTCGCCGGTTTTTAACCGTTTGCTAGGTTGGATTTTTCGGCTCCAAAGTTCTTTTCACGCCGTCTAAGCTTGTTGCTCGCCGTCATCCCTTCTTGCTTCCTTTTGCCCTTCTTGCCATTCGACAAGGTTGCAGCGCACCTCTGGTATCGAACCAGTTTCCTTGCTCTGTAGCCTGCTCCACGATGAGTGTCTTGGTCATGCTGACCAAATCGAACAAAGCTTCCTTACAATGCGCCTGAACACCCGGCTTCTCTTCCGGTTGACGCTCTGGCCCTTCAAGTTTCTCCTCCCACGCCACCGTGTGACCCAACATTCTCCGGTCTATTGATCGCAACCTCTCTCAAGGTCCGCACGCCCAGATCGTCGATCTCCTTGATCGCTTTCCGACGTGATTCTACCTGAAACAATCTCGCTTAGGCCGTACTTCCACTCGTGTCCATCGCATTGACGCCGGAAACCATGCGCTTTTACGCCACAGACCGTATCGTGTATCCACCACGGTGCGTAGCGTCATCGCTGAGGAAGTTGAAGACCTGCTCCAACGCAGCGCTACACAACTTTCGCACAGTCCCTGGGCTTCTCCTGTAGTGCTGGTGAAAAAGAAAGATGGCATAATTCGCTATTGCGTGGACTACCGGCGACTCAATAAGGTCACCCACAATGACGTTTATCAACTACCGCGTATTGACGACGCCCCAGACTGCCCCCAAGGCGCCAAATTCTTCTCATCTTTAGAATTACGATCCGGAAACTGGCATATGCCAGTGGCTGGGTCAGACCTTTCCAAAACGGAATTCTTCACACCTGACTTGAATTCACCGTGATGTCTTTTGGCCAATGTAACACGCCTGCCACATTTGAAAGAATGATAGACAACATCTTGCGCGTCCTCAAATAGCAGATGTGCCTGTGTTATATGGACAACATCGTTATCTTTTCACCGGACTGTCCTTCCCACTTACTTCGACTTGAACGCGCCCTCATGTGCATCACCGATACTAGCCTCGAGGTTAACTTGAAGAAGCATCGCTTCGCTGCTAGGCAGCGGTTCACCCTCGGCCATGTCGTATCGAAAAAAAAGGTGTGCTCCCTAATCCCGTGAAACTACAAGCTGTTTCCCAGTTTAGGCGACCAGCGACATTGAAAGAACTGCGCAGCTTCATTGGGTTAGCCCCATACTTCCCCCGTTTCATCCACAATTTCGCTACCATAATAACGCCTCTAACGCAGCTTCTTCGGGATGGCAATCACCTTTCGACCTGGTCACCGGATTGCGATGCCTCATGCACAAAGCTGCGTCGCCTCTTGTAGTCACCATCAATCCTGCGCCATTCCGACCCCAGCTGTGCTGTGCTGGCTGTAGTGCTTAAAAGAACCATCCGGTCGCCTTGCTCGATGGTGCCTTCGACTGCAGGAGTTCGACATTCGAGTGCTGTACCAATCTGGCCGAAAACACTCGGATGCGGATGTCTTGTCTCGTTCGCCACTAACAGACGAGGTTAGCTCCCTGAAGGCCTCATTGTCCGAGTCTTCCCTTCCTGCCACAGAGATTCTTCTGGAGCAGAAGAAAGACCCATGGATTGTGCCCATGCTAAGACTCTTGTCCATCCTATCGACACCAATCCCTCATTACATCGGCAAGCCTATCACTTTCCCGTTCGCGACTGGCTCTTCTACCGTCGCAACTACTTCCCCGACGGCCGCAAATGGTTGATTGTCATCCCTCGGCATCTGCGTTCGAATATTTGTGCAGCGTTCCACGACGACCCCCCAGTGCGTGCATGCAGGTATACTGGAGACATACGCCCGTCTACTCTGTCGTTACCACTGGCGCAAGATACATCGATTCATCCGCCAATATTTCCGCTGCTGTCTCCTTTCCCAACGCCACAAAGATCCCCCTTGTCGCGCAACCACTTCATTGAAGCATTTGCTTTAGCATGCGCGTGCTTTTGATCGAGTAGGCATCGACATTTATGCACCTCTGCCAACCACATATACGGCAAACGCTGGGCAATCATGGCCATCACCATCTTACGCGCTTTACGGAAACTTCCCCTTTGTCCAGCGCTTCTGCACGTGACGTCGCCTGGTTTCTCCTGCGCCACATCATCCTTCACCACGGAGCAGCCAGTGAACTAATCAGTGACAGGCGCCGCGTCTTTCTCTGGGACGTTATCGAGGCTCTCCTCAAAGAATTCCGCATCATTCTTCGGACCACTACTGCATATCATCCGCAGACTAATGGCATGACCGAGCAATTTATTTGCACTCTTGGTGACATGCTGGCCATGAAAGTTGCATTTGACCACAGCAAATGGGACCATGTTCTACCATTTCTGACCTATGCTTACAATACTGCCATGCAGATCACCACGGGATTTTCGGCCTTCTTTCTCCTCTATGGACGCAAACCCTTCTCCACAATGGGTATTATCCTTCCGTACCGGCCTGTCATCTTCGAAACCACTACTTTATGCGAAGCTGCTGCACACGCAGAAGAGTATCGGAAGCTATCCCGTATATTTAAGTCAGAAGACCAGCAACGCCAGAAGCACCATCGAGAAACTTCCCATGCTTCTATATTGTTACGTGTAGAAAGACAGACGAAAGAGGCTATTTACGTAAACTGGACTGGAGCCAGAGCGCCAGGCGGACATTCACTCGCGCCAAGGGCACAGACCCACTTCGTCGTCGTTCTCGCGGCGGCTCGTCCCTTGAGCATCACTCGATGATATCGTAATGCTACCCCCGGCGGCAAAAGCGCCTTCACGGTGCTGTTAAATATCTAAGGGGCGTGGTAGTTGTAGGGTTTGAGTCGGGCGACACGGACAATGTCACTGGTTGTCACAGCAAAGGACGTAGTGGGCGTGGCTAAAGCGATTTCGTAGGTGACATCGGTTACTTGGCGAAGCACGCGATATGGGCCCGTGTAGCAGGAAAGCAGTTTTTCACAAAGGCCAACTTTACGCGATGGTGACCAAAGCAACACGAGGGTGCCGAGCACAAAATTGACATCACGGTGACGGAGGTCGTAGCGTTGCTTTTGTTGGTCTTGAGAGACTTGTAGACGAGCGCGCGCAAGTTGGCGAGCATGGTCAGCATGGGCGATAGCATCACGGGCATAAGCGCTAGTTGATGCTGTGGTGGAAGGAAGCACAGTGTCCAGTGGTAGCGTCTGTTCACGGCCATACTCGAGGTAAAAAGGAGAAAAGCCAACAGTGTCGAGACGGGAAGAGTTGTACGCAAAGGTGATGTAAGGTAGAGCCTGGTCCCAGTCACGGTGGTCGTCTGAAAAGTATTTGGATAGCATGTCTGTAAGGATACGGTTCAAACGCTCCGTGAGGCCGTTCGTTTGAGGGTGGTAGGAGGTCGTAAACTTATGCTGTATACAGCAGGCGCGCATGATGTCGTCAATGACTTTGGCTAAGAACGTACGCCCACGGTCTGTTAGCAATTGACGCGGAGCACCATGAATCAAAATGATATCATGCAGGAGGAAGTCAGCAACATCAGTTGCGCAACTGGTCGGAAGAGCGCGGGTTACAGCGTAGCGGGTCGCGTAGTCCGCCGCGATTGCAACCCGCTTGTTTCCTGATGTATATTCAGGAAATGGGCCGAGAAGGTCTAAGCCGACACGATCGAAGGGCTCGGCAGGGATGTCGAGCGGCTGCAGGTAACCAGCGGGGAGCTGGGAAGGCTTCTTGCGTCGTTGGCAAAGTTCACAAGCGGCGACGTAACGTCGTACGGAACGGGCAAGGCCCTGCCAGAAAAAACGGCGACGTACACGGTCACAGGTTCGAGATACGCCGAGGTGTCCTGCCGTTGGTGCGTCGTGAAGCTTTTCTAGAACGGTGGAGCGGAGGTGTTTAGGCATTACAAGTAGGAACTCGGAGCCGTCCGGATGAAGGTTACTACGGTACAGAGTACCGTCGCGAAGGACGAAGAGGCGTAGAGCAGCACCGGCCGGAGAGTGTTCAAAATGGTCGATGAGTGCTCTGATTTAGGCGTCACGGCCTTACTCGTCGGCGAAATGAAGCAGCTGCGACACAGAGAATACGCAAGCAGCACTGGTAATATTGGAGGAGTCAGGGTCGTCAACAGGGTAACGCGACAAGCTGTCAGCGTCTTGGTGCAGGCGGCTAGACTTGTAGACCATGGAATATGAAAATTCCTGTAGCCTCAAAGCTCATCGAGCAAGCAGGCCTGTAGGATCTTGTAGCGATGAGAGCCAGCAGAGAGCATGATGGTCAGTGACTACGGAAAAAGGGCGACCGTAAAGGTAAGGACGGAACTTCACAACCACCCAGACTACAGCAAGGCATTCTCGTTCCGTAATGGAATAGTTGCGCTCCGATGGTGCTAGGAGACTGCTCGCATAAGCAATAACGCGATCCTGGCCCCGCTGACGCTGGGCTAAAACGGCACCAACGCCATGACCGCTGGCATCTGTACGCAATTCCGTAGGGGCATCAGGGTCGAAGTGGGCGAGAATGGGTGGTGAGGAGAGAAGAGTAACGAGACGGGAGAAGGCGGCGGCTTCTGCAGTACCCCACGAGAATTGTACGCCTTTCTTCAAAAGATTAGTGAGGGGTCTAGCAATCGCCGAAAAATCTTGAATAAAACGACGAAAGTATGAGCATAACCCTACAAAACTTCGAACGTCTGCGGCTGTCTTCGGAACCGGAAAATCTCGGAAAGCGCGAGTTTTGTCGGGATCAGGCTGTTCTCCGGTAGCGTCAACGAGGTGGCCCAGAACAGTAATTTGGCGGCGGCCGAAACGACATTTGGACGAGTTAAGTTGCAGCTTCACCTTTCGAAATACATCAGGTGTAGCTGTTAGACGCTCAAGGTGAGTGTCGAACGTGGGGGAGAAGACGATGACGTCATCGAGGTAGCAGAGACATGTGGACCATTTGAAACCTCGGAGCAAGGAGTCCATCATACGCTCAAAGGTGGCAGGGGCGTTGCATAATCCAAACGGCATTACTTTAAATTGGTATAGGCCATCAGGTGTGATTAACGCGGTTTTTTCTCTGTCCATATCGTCAACAGCGATCTGCCAGTACCCAGAACGAAGATCAATCGAAGAGAAATAGCTGGAACCGTGGAGGCAGCCAAGGGCGTCGTCTATACGTGGGAGCAGGTAGACGTCCTTCATAGTAATGTTGTTCAGATGGCGGTAGTCTACACAGAAGCGACACGTGCCATCCTTCTTCTTAACCAACACTACAGGTGACGCCCAGGGGCTCGAAGAAGGCTCAATGATGTTTTTGTCTAGAATTTTGTTCACTTCACTTTGAATTACTTGGCGTTCCGACGCAGAAACTCGATACGGTCGTCGGTGAATAGGAGTAGCATCGCCAGTAAGAATCCGATGCTTGACCGCGAGCGCGTGGCCTAAAGGGCGATCGCCGAAGTCGAAAATATCTCTATAGGACGATAATGCTTGGTAAAGGTCTTCAGCCTGCGCAGAAGACAGGTCCGTCGCAACCATTTTCTGTATCTTGGGATCGGCGGCCGAGGCTGGCACGATGGGCCTGCTAAGCTCGCAAGAAGCATCGGTCGATAATGTTGCCACGTGATGGTCGCCGAGTCAGTCAACGTTGGCAAGGCAAATACTTTGCGGTAGAATTTGCTTTGCCAATCCAAAGTTAAAGATAGGCATGAAAGTAAGGTTCGCAGTAATAGTAAGTATACTGTGAGGCACGGTAACGTCACACTGTAGTGGAATGTCGGGCAGAGGAGTGACGAGGTACTCGCCATAAGGGACTGGTGGGGCTCTTGGCTTGTTCAAGGCGACGGCATTCTTTAATGATGGCGTCGATTGTCGAGACGTTGCCGAAAAGAAGCAAATTGAAAGTGTCGTCGGCGATGCCTCTTAGAACATGTGATACTTTATCTGATTCAGACACAGCATCGTCAGCTTTGCGGCATAGAGCCAAGACGTTGAATATGTATGAAACGCACGGCTCTGTAGATGTCTGAACACGAGACGCAAGAGCCTTTCTCGCGGCAACCTTGCGGCTAATGGGGTCGCCGAACAGTTCCCGTAGCTTTTCTTTGAATGCGTCCTAACTGCTTATCTGGTCATCATACGTCTGGTACCACACGCGTGGGGTGCCGCCAAGATAAAAGATGACATTGGCGAGCATAATGGTTGGGTCCCACCTGCTATAAGCACTGGCATGTTCATATAGCTAGATCCATTCGTCAACGTCCTGTCCCTCCAGGCCAGAGAACACACCAGGGTCGCGATGTTGGGCAACCGTGACGATTGGAGCAGTCGGACCATCCGAAGCCGTTGCAGAGGCGGGCTCGTCACCGGGAGGCATGGTGAAAAGCTCGATGTACCGACCACTCCGGAGTTCCTTAGCGAGGACGAGGATCGCTGACCTCCACCAGAATGTTACGTGTAGAAAGACACAGACGAAAGAGGCCATTTACAGGCTATTTAGACTGGACTGGAGCCAGAGCGCCAGGACGACATTCACTCGCGCCATGGGCACAGAGCCACTTCGTCGTCGTTCTCGCGGCGGCTCGTCCCCTGAGCATCGCTCGATGATATCGTAATAATTTCCTATGCTCCTGGCTCCGTAGTGTGGCTTTGGTTTCAAGCCCCTACCCCTGTACTGTCACCGAAGCTGGCGTTGAAGTACCAGGGCCCATACCACGTGATCAACCAAGCGCCTCCAGACAACTACGTCGTGGAACCCCTCGAGCTATCTTTGGATCATCGCCGTCGAGGACGCGAAATTGTGCCTGTCCAGCGTCTCGAGCCGTACTATGATCCGCCTGTGTTGTCCTACCCGTAGGTCGCCGGGATGGACTGTTAGTCCGCGGGGGAGATAACTGTACTGTAAAATAAGGATCAGTGGGGCGTTGGCTAGGAGTGAGAGAATAACGACGATAGAGAAAAAAAAAGCTTGTTTCGGTGCTCGATCGGCTGCACTTCCTCTCGCTGCTTACGTATTTTATATGTATTTTATATGCAGTAAGTACCACGAAATAAAGATACAAAATTGGAGGACGCTTAAGCTTCGCCTTCAAGAGTGGAGCGCGATGGCGTTATCGCACCCCGTTCGCACCGCCCACTCATTCGCTCGGCATGCTCTTGAGTCAGCCCCAATGCGCTCAGACAAGACGAAGGGGAGAAGCGAGCGAGTGGCGCGCCAGCTGTCGGGGTAGCGCCGTACATTGCGAGGAGGGGGTCTTTTGTGTTTGCCGCAAGATGGCTCTGCGTGTGCGCCAAGCGCAGAAGAAATGTAGCGGAAACGTACTTCGCTGCTCGCTTAACTGCGACTTCTGTAATTTACAGGCTCATAATTACCGATATACACCGCAGTATAACTTTCTACGGCGTGTTTCTAAGGCAACACCGCATTCACTAGAGGCGCTTTTATCCCGCTTTGAACCATCGAACTCATGGCTGAGATCACACATCGCCATGCCGAAAGCCGGCGATCTACAAAGTCCTTCTTTTGCGAAAGTGCTGCTTATGTAAGAAGTGTGTACGCTGCGCAGGAACCTCCGCCAGGCTGGATGCACTCGTTGGATGCATGTGTGTGTTTGCCTGAGTTTTAAGTGTGTAGTTGCGTCCACATTGCAATACACCTTCAGTTTTCTTTTCCATGTAATAAAGAAAAAAAAGAACTCATGGCTGAGTGGTAGCGCCTTCGTTTAACGCTCCGGAGACCCTGGTTCGATTCCCACCCAGCCCATCTTGCAAGTTGTGAACTGCGCTCCGGGATTTTTTGCTCACAGCCAACGCCGCCGACGAGACGGGCTTTTCTGCGACACGAGCTCCTTAACGCTGTCGCGTTAAAATAATCGGTTGTGGCTCAATGGCTTGAGCATGGATCTGCTGTGCTGTGGCCTGCAGGCACGATCTCTCTATCGGGCACGTAATTATAACTTTATTATATTCTTTACTGAGAAGCTGTTAGACTAATTTGTTGGAATCTTTCTCTCTGCGTGTGCGGTTTTGCTTACACAAAAATAAATAGCCGCTGGAAGGCTTTCTGTTTGAGTTCGCGTATACGGAATTATGTTTTGCGTACATTCAAATTACAATCCGATGCCATCATGTCTGCAGGTTGTGCCTAAGTCGGAGTTTGCTAGTTTTCTGGACACTTTACTTTCCGAAATTTCAGTAGTTCAATACAGCACTTGCGCTAGGCGGAGGTCCTACAACATCACCAAGAGAGGTTATGCCAATAGCGACTGAAGCGCGGCTATGTGAGAAGTGAACAATCATTGCGAAAGGAAAACTGTTCATTACAGCGCACAGTTTGATGTCATTCAACGGAAATAAAATTTCTAAGCAATGTTACATACGTGGGGCGACAAAAAAAGAGAGTTCTATTTAACTTTTTTATTAACTATAAAAAGATCACCGCCCAAGCACTCAGCTTCGATGGTAGTTAACCATCGAAGCTGAAGGTTGCGCGTCCGGTGCTTATCACTTGCTCAATCCCGAAGGTTTACTAAACGTCGGCTTGGTAGGTTGCCGAATCCTCGGTAAGCAGTTATCAATTTGTAGCCCCATGCCAACTTCAGTATCAATTTTGTAGCCCCATGCCGCGTGCTGGGCGTTAAAATCGCCTCCGATCACAACTGCTCGGTTGTCCGCTATGGCTAGGGTTTTTCTAAAGAGCGTTCCAAACGTATGGTGTCTGCATTTCGGACTGCTGTAAATATTTAATACAGAGAGATTGTCCTTCGTTTCCCTCGTAGTTCTGAGTTCTAGTAGAACGTGATCGATTGACTTAACCTCCGCGTCGAGTTGCACGACCGTGTGATTTTGCTTTACCAACGTCGTTAGCGCCTTCGTCTCCCATTCGGCACTACCAAAGGACTTGTACCCCGACAATTTTGCCAGCCCATGCGTTTCCTGCTTCATTATAAAAGCCGAGTTTTCTTTGTCTTTAAGGTGTTGTTGCAGAATGTATCGTTTTATATCGTATCCTCTACAATTCCATTGTCAACTCGTGTATTTATTTCATCTGTACAAGGCAGCGTTATTGCTTTTCCAATCACTCGGCGGGTACCGGGGGCCTAGTGTACGACTTGATGGCCGTCTTTACCGGACCCCACCTACTTGTTTGCCGTGCCCAATTGCTAGTTTCGCTTCAAAGTCAGCCATCATTTGTGGCACTTGCTGTAGTATCGCCTTTCCTAGCGCCTCTATCATTGCCTCAAGTCTCGCTTCCAGTTGTTGTAGTTGAGTTTCAAATCATATTTCGTTCCGTTTGATGCTGGCTTCGATTTTCTGTTCACTATCCTCCTGTCTTTCTTAAAGGCTCGTCGATGGCTTGGGTTTTTTTTACTCCACTTTCAATTGGAGCGTTCTCGGTTTTACGTTCAATAGGGGCGAGTGATCCGTCTTCTTTCATTGCTGCGTCTTCTTCCTCCGTCATAACTCGCGAGGTGTCCTCTTTGCGTGGCACTTTCCGGCTCCTCAAACGCTCGTTTTCATCCCTGAGTTTTTTTTTTAAATTTCGTCCGTAAAAGAAACATTGCTCTGCCTGATCAGCGCTACTTCTTCCTCTAGCCTCTTAAGTCTGTTTCGAAAAGCAGCTTCTGCCTCCGCACGCGACCCGGAAGCCGCGTTCGCCCCACTTATATGTAAGGGTCCTGCGGTGCCGTTGACGCTGCCCTTTTTTTGGAGGGCCCTGGGATCGTCCTCCCTTTTGTGTTCTGGCATACCCGGTATTACTGGTCTCGGGTCTGGATCTCGATCTGGACCGCGATCTGGAACTGGTTCTGTTGTTGGACGTCAAGTGGCCCCTTTCCCTTGCTTGGAGCTTGGGGAAGTCTTCCGGGCCGGACCAGACCCTCGTCCGATGTTCCGATTGTTGTATCAAGCCTTCCCGTCCTAATCTGTACAGTATTTCCGCTTCCCTTTCGTAATGCACCGCTCCTTCTTCCTGTCGTCTGGTTCGCTCCCAGCGGCGCCTCTTTACCAAGTACGGTACCTTGTACCTGGCATTACATCGGCGGTCCCCCGTAGAGTGGTCTTTGTCGCAGAGCTGGCACTTGCCTTCGCACTCCTGGTCCTGCGGCGAGCTCTACGTCCCACAGCCTCTGCATATCCCGTTGTTTGGGTTCGGGCTTGTTCGGGCCAAGGCGTCTGCACTGGTAGCACACGTCTATTGCTTCTGGTATAGTGAGCACTTAACCAGAGCCCTTCCGTATCTCACGTAGTTTAGGACGTGATGCCCGTCGAAAAGGATGATGACGTTCGTGGTGTTTCCCATCCTCTTGGCCATGAGGACCGTCGGATTCCTTGGTGTTACTAGCATATCCATATTTATCTAGTAGACACATCTTGCGTTATTCGTCTCATCACGCCTTTAGATGTCTCTTCTGGAGCCGACTCGTACGCGTTGACTTCGAGCTCCTTATCTCCCATCCTCAGTCGAGTAATAGTCCTGTATATTTCGGCGCGCTCCTCCGATGGCGTGCTGACCAACATAATCTTCTTTTTTGATTGGCATAAGCCATGTCATCTTCCGATTATTTCCTGAGGATTCCCGCGGCATTGGCCACGCAGCACTTTACGCGATTGATTCCATAGTCGGTGACATTGAAGCCGTCACGCGGACGCACTATTATGTTCTGCGCTGCCTTTGGCAAACTGGGCATTCTGCTCGCCGCCATGATTTGTGTTGCTCCACCTGTTCGTTACTGCGTCCTGGCTTGAGAAGTGCGCTGCCTGATCCTTGGCTCCGAGGTATTTCGTGTACTCGTTGGCACATCTTCCTCTGTCCAAAACGCGCCATCCTTATTCGCTCTCATACTCTTCTCTCGTTATATCTTCTCCTTCCACGCACACCGCTGCCATCTTGAAAGGCTAACACGAAATGAGGCGACCTTGAGAGGCTCAAGCCACCAGCTTTGTTGGGTCAGGCTTAGGCGGCTTTGTCGGCGTGGCGTTATATAAAAGTGGTCGATGTGCCGAAAATAAATCGTCCTCCTACATGAGAGTGATATCAGGGTGATCCGTAAACATCCACCTTCTTCTCGATAATAAGACGTCGGTCAATTCTTAGAATGTGCGCCGATAATCGCTCAAAATCTGCGGAGACGGCGCGGCACGCATCCGCTCTTCGCTTCTTATTTTTCTTCCTTCACTAGAAGTAAAAAACAAAAAAAAACATTTCGAAATACTACGCGCCAACAAAAACGATGATTATAAACCACGCCGTAGTGCAGGACTCCGGAATAACTTTGGTCAGCTGGGGTTTTATAACGTGTATTTAATTTAAGTATACGCCAGAGTTTTTGCATGTCACTCCAATCGAAATGCGGCCGCCGCTGGAGGGGTCGAATCAGCGACATCCAGCTTAGCACCGCAATGCCGTAACCACTGGGCTGCCCTGTCGAGTGGCGATATGGAAGAAATCACCGCCCAAGCACTTCGTACAGATGGTTAACCAGCGAATCTGATATGTGCGGCCACCGTTTTTGTCACTTGGTTAATCCCGACGCTTCACTAAGCGATGGCTAGGCTGGCTGCTGCTTTAGCAGAACGCAATTGTTGCGCTCGGTTGCACGAGCTTGTTCTTGTTCCCTTGGTGCAGCATCGGCACTGGGTAAACGAGCTCGTTTCCGCTTCTGCTCGCGGCGTTGCTGATCGAAAGGCACCTGCTCCTAAGGAGCATGTATGGCGCGTGGACTGCCTATTTCAAAGCCGGAGAGAAACAGCTGCGCGCGCGCTCCGCTGCGAAGGAGCGCAACGACGTCACTGAAGTTGCAGCTTATCAAAAAGCGTCTAGGTAGCACAATGTCTTTGCACTCCGAACCATGACGTCTTTTTACCTCGACCGACTGCCATAGAATCTGGTGGAGATGCTTCTGGGTAGACAGTGATTTTGACATCACTGCATTCATCACGCTAGCTTTTCAATTTAGATTTCGGATCAGGCAGCGTGACGGCATGCATCGTAGTAAACAGGATTTGTGCTGTCTAGGTGGCGTTCGGTAATATGGCGCCTCTCTCTATATATAGCGCGCATGCGCACGGGGTTGCGCCGGAGGAGTTTTCGGTATTGGGGCGACCGACAGACAGAGGGAGGAATCGGCTAGCCATATTCAGCTTCGCTGTAAAAGATCCCTTGTCGATGCTGAGGATTTAAAGGTTCATCCTGCTGATATGCTACACATCTAGATCTCGCTGTTTATGTCTGGGAGAGAGCATTGCATCTTCATTTCGCTGGCCATGACGATACTATCTTGTAATGCGCATCTAAGGGTGCAATCGGTCGCCAAGACCACGACTAAGAGGCCTGGCAGCATGGTTTGCGGAGGAGGGCAATCCAGCTATCGCGGATAGAATCTAGCTGAAGAGTTCATCTAAAATAATGTAACCATAGTTAGAAGCGTTTTTTTTTTAAACATCACGTAAAACTGGATTGGGATGCCATCTGGGCCGGGTGCACAAGAGGCATGCTTGTTTTGAAACACTGCATCGAGGGTCGCTGGCTGGCATATGTTCTGTCGGACGGTGTATGATACTAGGGGCAGGTCGACAAAATACCCTCAATCTTTCCCAGTAGTCATTGTTGGCCGTCTATCGTCTGCAGACGCTCGGCCATGGCCGCCTGCGTAGGAATTAAACTTCAGCCGCTCTGCTTAACGCTGTCGTAGCCGTTGGGTCTCGCCTCTTTCAAGTAGTTTTGAACACTCAACTAGCCTCCAGCGACGAAAAACGTAAGGTCAGACCACACGCAAGGTTGCCGCCGCGCTCACAGCTGGCCGCTCTTGGCTACATGTCTGTCAGAATTCTCTTCGTTTGAGCTGTTCGTAGCACCTCAACATGCGAAGGTAGGATGCGGCCACTATCTGTCGGACAAGCTGGTGCAGGACAAAGCCGGTCCGCGCCGCGTAGCACGGCCAGGCAGGAACCTATGAACGCGAGCGCGCTCTCTAGCCCTGTCTTGAGCAAAGCGAATGTTGCCCATACGCAGTACTCATGCATGTAACTGTGGTATGCTCGGTAGCGTTCATACCGTGACCGCCACTACAACTCCACTATCTAGGCACGTTGAGGCTGCCTGAGGAAAACCGCATTTAGCGCTTCTTAGGCGCCAGAATCGAAAGTAGTGGCGCCTACATGAGCAATAAAAATCAGATTTGAACAGTGAGCGACGGTGACGTTCAGTAGTATCGGAGACTTCGTAGTGCACGGCATTGAAGGAGGAGCGCAAGCATCGCGAATGGTATCATACGCGACCTTCGAGGGTCGCTAATTCTGTTTCTGCCGAATGCCTTTAAGTACTTTTTCCGGTAAAGTATTTCTATAGCATTCAATCCTAACTTCAAATGCATTTCTCGTCTTCGATAAAAATTTGCCGCTTTTACTTAGGTCTAAAGTGCACGTGACTGGAGAGCCAATGCATTAGGCGCAACTTTTCCGAGTTACTACTCTACGCTTGTGTTTCTGCGTGTCAAAGCAAGTACATCGTCATGCCCTGCCCATAGTATTGGGACGTTCTTTGTCCTGTGTCAATTTAGCGCTGCCTTTACAAACATGTATTTTAGCCGTTCATGGGCATCGGCGCACCACGATTCTCGTTTCAGAGACCGCACGCGGGCTTCTTGGCAATGCCACTAGATGGCGCAGCGTGTCCAATGAGAAGCGCAAGATAGGAGCCTCGTTGCCGCAATGACGTTTCTCAGCGTTCCCACACACCAGCGTGCCATGCATTTCGGATTCTAGCCGAGACTCTCGTAATCACCATAGAGTGACAAAACTACTTTTGAGGCGGCTGCAGTCTAGGCCTCGCACAGCACTTCACGTCTTTGAAGTAAGCGTTACGTTTGTGGGAAAAAGTCACAATGCTGCAGCCAACGAGTGACGACGGCCATCCGCATGCCGGCTCCACAAAAATGTTAAAGACTCGTAAATGTTCCTCTTTTACCTCTAAAGACGTCCGTGCGGCTATTTCGGTCCCTGAATGAGGCATGGTCCAAAACGCTCTCCCTGTCCCTCACATAACGACGTACATCCACGTCGCCGTCATCTACTTTCTCATGCCGTTCTGAAGATGACTCCCTGAGGGTGAGAAAGAATTTCCAAAACTATGCCTGCTTCAACGTACGCCCTAAGTAGGGCGCCGCATATGTACGGATATAAGAAAAACTATGTTATATAAATGCTCCATTTATTTGTACAGCACCCACCAGAACTGTCGCTGCCCATAATGAAAATGGCGGCTCAGCGATGGGAGATGTTAGGTTTCACAATTCTCATTGCACATGTGTGAGTGAGGATCCACTCGCTCAGACAGCGTTTCCAGGTTAATGATGTCGTGCATTGACATCGGTGCGTTTGGGTTGATCGATGAAATCTACACCGGTGGGAATATACGCTGCACAGGATGTCCACTAGCATGACGCGAAAGGACAAAGTGCCAGAGTAGCTCAGATATGTAGATATGCTGACAAACTATAGACTGAGTGTTGAGGAAGGATACGGAGGACTGTGGTGGAGGTTTACTCGACATATTCTCACAAACGCTGAAGCAGAGCTAGTTTGTACATGAATCTAGATCTCTTATGCATATCGACGTTTACGCGCGCTCCAACTCCAAATACGATGAACGAACACGCCCAGTTTTCCATCCGGACCTAGTTCCCAAGTTTGATTGAAAGAAGGTTGACTGAAGACCAGCGCAGACCGAGTGGTATATGCTCAATGACCCAAGTTGGCATGAAAGAGGTTTACTGATGACCAACAGACAGCGAGTTACACATACCCAGTGTTCGTATGTTGGTGGGTTGTAGCAACATGTGGATTTAGCCTGCCGATCGACGACGGCCAATTAACCGTGTCTATTACCATATCACTGCGATGTCTCACCGCTCAAGTCGGGGTCACAGTTCGTACACTTCCGTTGCCAGTCTGCCTACCAAAGCTGCATCGGGAATAATGGGAACCATTTTTAATAATATGATGCTAACACAGGAGCGTACGTGCCACAAATTCCGTTTTATTTCCCCAGTGTGAATGAACCGCATACTTCTTCTAGCCTCTGTGGAGCTTTGTGTGGCACGTAGTAAAAGATGCCGCGCAGAAACTGCATTTTATATTATATACCAGCACCAACGCGAACTTCAATGCTACTGACAGATTTCTTTTCTGCCTTCTTACGCAGGCCTGTCCGCGTCTCCTGTGGAGCGACATCGCCAGGCGTGTGGAACACTACTCCCACAATGTAAAAAGAATAATAACCAAATAAAAGTTTTTCACTTGTTCTCTAGCGCATTCCCATTTGTACATGTTTTATCTCCCGTTGAAAAAAGAAAGCTAAATTATGGAGTTTTACGTACCAAAACCACTTTCTGACTAAGAGGCACGCGTGTGTTTTAGCATTTCGCCCCCATCGAAATGCGGCCGCCGTAGCCGGGATTCGATCCCGCGGCCTCGTGCTCAGACGCCCAACACCATAGCTACTGAGCAACCATGGCGGGTTCGCATTAAAGGAGCGTACGTTAAAGGTCCTCCAGGACTTTAACTGCAGCTACCCACTCAACTTCTCCGTCAACGGCGGATGTAAAATTTGCAAACGTTATTGCTTTGCGTTTCCCGCTCATGCAGAAACGCTCCGAATAATTCAGTGTTTTCTTTATATAGTCGTAACAAGGCGCAATTTCTTTCATCTTTTCTTAAATAAAGAGATACATTCACGACATACACAGACACCTTCATTTCCCTTTGGTCTAGGAGGAGAAAACCATGCGTCCATGGGCAGAACGCAATGCGGCGCAGCAGCAGGTCGAAACAAAGAACTAATAGGTGAGGGCTCACTGAACACCCATACCTGGGGCCGCCTCTGAAGAGCAGGGAAATCGCTTAGATGACCGTTTACAAGCAACTTCGCAAAAGAACAGGAGAACAAGAGGCCGATCTTAAGTACAAGTTCGGCAGGAAAACCGAATGCTATAAGTACGCCAAACATGTTACGATACTCGTCACGATCAAAAGTCTTCGCTTCGTCCAGCGATAAAAAACGCCCTGGTATATATGTCCCAGAAGCGAGAGTGAAGAAATAAACTCTGCAATCATCATCATCATCAGCAGCAGCAGCAGCAGCAGCCGCCTGGCTACGCCCATTGCAAGGCTAAGGCCTCTCCCATACGTCTCCAACTACCGCGCCCGTGTGCTAATTGTGGCAAAGTTATCCCTGCAAACTTCTTAATCACCTTCGTCGACCTAACTTTCTGCCGCCTCCTCGTACGCTTCCCTTTTTTAGTGGCCATCCGTTATCTTCCCTCCTGATTACATGCCCGCCTATGCCCTTTCTTTTTCTTGATTTAAACTCAGATCTCATTAACTCGCGTTTGTTCCCTCACCCAATCTGCTCCTTTCTTATCCCTTAACGTTCCACCCATCATGCTTCTTTCCATAGCTCGTTTCGTCATCCTCAATTTAAGTAGAACCCTTTTCGTAAGCCTCGAGGTTTCTGCCCCGTAGGTGAGTACTAGTAAGACACAACTGTTAAACACTTTTGTCTTGAGGGATAAAGGCAACCTGCTCTTCATGATCTGAGAATGCCTGCCAAACGCACCCCAGAGCGTTCTTATCCTTCTGATTATTTCAGTCTCATGGTCCCGATCCGCGGTCAATACCTTCCCTAAGTGGATGTATTCGCTTACCACTTCCACTGCCTCGCTACCTATCGTAAACTGCTCTTCTCTTCCGAGACTGTTAAACATAAGTTTAGTTTTCTGAAGATTAATTTTTAGACCAACCCTTCTGCTTTGCCTGTCCAGGTAAGTAAGCATGCATTGCAATGGATCCTCTGAGTTACTAAAGAAGGCAATACCATCAGCGAATCGCAAGTAACCAAGGTGTTCTCCATGAACTCTTATCCCCAATTCTTGCCAATCCAGCTTACTGAATACCCCCTGTAAACACGCTGTGAATAGTATCGATCAGGCAGATCGCATCTCCCTGCCGGATGCCCTTCTTTATTGGGATTTTGTTGCTTTCTTTATGGAGGACTACGGTGGCTGTAGAGCCGCTATAGATATCTTTCAGTATATTTACATACATTGGTGTACAAGTATTTACTGATGGTTCGGTCACACCATCTGCCACAACGGCCGAATTTGTCATCCCACAACATGGAATTATTCGGCGATTTCAATTTGACCACATATCGACATCTAGGGGTGCGGAACGTGCGGGAATACCGGAGGCTGTCCGTTTTCTGAGAAAACGCAGTCACCTCGTAAATGGACGGTATTCTGCGATGCCAAATGAGCGCTACCGGCCCTAAAATGCTTTTTAAGGAAGGACCATATTAGCTGCTCGTGCTGGAAATCGCCGAATTTCATCACAGTTCCGAGTCAAGTGGCAATTTGATCATTTTTCAATAGGTGCCTAGTCATTGTGGTATGTTTGGCAATGAACACGCTGACATTGAGGCAAGATCGGCCTTCTCTTCCCCTGATGAAAGAGGGATGGGCTACCGACGACCTGAGACCAACTCTATGATCAAGACACTCATGCAGGACCTTACAAAGGCATACAGAACCCACAATAACAATATTCACAGACCCCTACATATGACTGACCCACACGGCAAATTTTTTTTGCTCCCGAAGGTTACGCGGAGCAAAACGTCATTGCTAAACAGGATTCGGCTGGGCGTTGCTTTCACCCGTCGCGACGCGCACTCCATCGGCCAGTCTAACAGCCCTGATTGGGATCAGTGCTAGATGCCTGAAACACTGGAGCACATACTGTGGTATTGCGCAGCATATATGCTGGAGCAAAGGCCGTTGGAAAGCTTCTTAGCCAGCGTTCCCCTCTTTGCGGATTTCACCTACGGAAATTCCCCCTCTTTTCCAGTAATCATTCTTGGCCGGCTATCGTCTGCTGACGCTCAGCCATGGCCGCCCGCGTAGTAATTAAACCTCTGCTGCTCTGCTCATCGGCGCCGTAGCAGTATGGTCTGGCTTCTTTCAACTAGTTTTCAACGCTCAACTAGCCTCCAACCACGAAAAACTTAGGGTCTGACCACACGGAAGCTTGCCGCCGAGCACTCACAGCGGGCCGCTCCTGGCTAAACGCCTTGTCAGACTGCTCTTCGTTCGAGCTCTTCGCGGCCCTTCAAAATGCGAAAGTTGGATGCGGCCAATATCTGTCGGTCATGCTGGTGAAGGAAGAAGCCGGTCCGCCCCACGTAGCACAGCCAGACAGGAGCATATGAGCGCCATCGCACACTCTAGCCCGGTCTTGCACGAAGTGAACGCTGCCCATGCGCAGTATTCATGCATGTGGCTGTGGCAATACTGTGGCCACCACAACCCCGCTACCTAGGCGCACTGAGGCTCGTACGTGAACATCAAAAATCGGTTTTCAACTGTGAGCTATGCTGACGTTCAGTAGTCGGAGTCGAGACATCGAAGTGCGAGGCATTGAAGCAGGCGCCGAAGAACCATGAATGCCATCATATGCGACGTACGAGTGCCCATCATTCTGTTTATGCTGAACGCATTTGAGTACATTTTCGGGTAATGTATTTCTCTCACATTCTTTTCTAACTTCAAATAAATAGCTCAACTTCGATAAGAAGTGGCCTCTTTATCTTGCGTTTAAAGTGCAAGTGACCCGAGAGCATCGCCAATGCATTAGGTGACACTTTACTGGGTTTGTACTCTACGCTTGTGTTTTTCGGTGTGAAAGCAAGTACATCCTCATGCAGTAATTCCATCAACTTTTTACAACAGTGGCAGGAAATCATACCCCCTACCTTCTTCATGTTGTATACCTAGACGTTATTAAGCCAGTACAGCTTTTCTTCGCGAAGTAACAGCTTGACTTGATTTTCTCTCGCTTTCTAAGAAACGAAGCCTCTGCAGAACTTTTTTTTTTCCTGATGCTTAAATCCGAATCGAGACTTTATCCTGTCCCGTTCAAGGTGGCGGGCTGTGTGGCTGCGCAACTCAAACTGATGTGCTTTTACAGCAAGAGTTTCGAGCCATCACATCAGAATAATAATATTGTGTCACAGATTAATGACCGCGTTCGTCGGCGCTTCTTTTGGCCTGGTCTATAGCATGACGTCTGCCGTTATGTCACTGCGTGTGACCTTTGTCAACGACACAAAAATCCAACCACACTCACTGCTGGTCGCCTTCAACCACTTGACGTACCATCAGAACCATTCTTCCGTGTAGGTGTTGATCTTTTAGGCTCTTTTCCTACGTCTGCTTCGGAAAACAAGTGGATTGCTGTAGCAACTGACTACGCCACCCGATATGCAATCACACGGGCCCTTCCGACAAGCTGTGCAACCGATGTCACCGACTTCCACCTAGAGAACGTCACTCTTCACCACGGCGCTCCTAGACAGCTCCTCACTGACAGAGGCCGCTACTGTCTTTCTAAAGTTGTCAATGACATTCTGCACTCGTGCGCGACTCAACACAAACCTGCTAGTGTTTACCATCCGCAAACGAACGGTCTAAACGAGCGCCTTAACCGCACCCTTACTGACATACTATCCAGGTATGTCTCCGATGACCATCGCGACTGGGACGTTGCGCTGCGATTCATTACTTTCGCCTATAATTCGTCTCGCCATGATACCGCATTCTTCATGATAGGCATTCTTCCTGTTCTTTGGCCGCGACCCTACGCTACCTTTCGACACCATTCTGCCAGCTAGTATGAATTCCGCGTCCGAGTACGCCCGTGAAGTCATACTCAAAGCACAAGAAGCACGCCATATTGTCCATATTGGACAGGCCGCCATTGGAATATGAACCTGGCAACGTTTAACGCTAGAACGTTATCTAGCGAGGCGAGTCTAGCAGTGCTATTGGAGGAATTAGAGGGCAGTAAATGGGATATAATAGGGCTCAGTGAAGTTAGGAGGCCAAAAGAAGCATATACAGTGCTAAATAGCGGGCACGTCCTGTGCTACCGGGGCTTAGCGGAGAGAAGAGAATTAGGAGTCCGATTCCTGGTTAATAAGAATATAGCTGGTAACATACAGGAATTCTATAGCATTAACGAGAGGGTGGCAGGTCTTGTTGTGAAACTTAATAAGAGGTACAAAATGAAGATTGTACAGGTCTACGCCCCTACATCCAGTCATGATGACCAGGAAGTCGAAAGCTTCTATGAAGACGTGGAATCGGCGATGGGCAGAGTGAAAACTAAATACACTATACTAATGGGCGACTTTAATGCCAAGGTAGGCAAGAAGCAGGCTGGAGACAAGGCAGTAGGTGAATATGGCATAGGCACTAGGAATAGCAGGGGAGAGTTATTAGTAGAGTTTGCGGAACAGAATAATATGAGGATAATGAATACCTTCTTCCGCAAGCGGGATAGCCGAAAGTGGACGTGGAGGAGCCCGAACGGCGAGACTAGAAATGAAATAGACTTCATACTCTGCGCTAACCCTGGCATCATACAAGATGTGGACGTGCTCGGCGAGGTGCGCTGCAGTGACCACAGGATGGTAAGAACTCGAATTAGCCTAGACCTGAGGAGGGAACGGAAGAAACTGGTACATAAGAAGCCGATCAATGAGTTAGCGGTAAGAGGGAAAATAGAGGAATTCCAGATCAAGTTACAGAACAGGTATTCAGCTTTAACTCAGGAAGAGGACCTTAGTGTTGAAAGAATGAACGACAATCTTATAGGTATCATTAAGGAGTATGCAACAGAAGTTGGTGGTAACTCCGTTAGGCAGGATACCAGCAATCTATCGCAGGAGACGAAAGATCTGATCAAGAAACGCCAATGTATGAAAGCATCTAACCCTACAGCTAGAATAGAACTTGCAGAACTTTCGAAGTTAATCAATAAGCGTAAGACAGCTGACATAAGGAAGTATAATATGGATAGAATTGAACATGCTCTCAGGAACGGAGGAAGCCTAAAAACAGTGAAGAAGAAACTAGGAATTGGCAAGAATGAGATGTATGCGCTAAGAGACAAAGCCGGCAATATCATGACTAATATGGATGAGATAGTTCAAGTGGCTGAGGAGTTCTATAGAGATTTATACAGTACCAGTGGCATCCACGACTATAATGGAAGAGAAAATAGTCTAGAGGAATTCGAAATCCCGAAGGTAACGCCGGAAGAAGTAAAGAAAGCCTTAGGAGATATGCAAAGGGGGAAGGCAGCTGGGGAGGATCAGGTAACAGCAGATTTGTTGAAGGATGGTGGACAGATTGTTCTAGAGAAACTGGGCACCCTGTATACGCAATGCCTCATGACCTCGAGCGTACCGGAATATTGGAAGAACGCTAACATAATCCTAATCCATAAGAAAGGGAACGCCAATCACTTGAAAAATTATAGACCGATCAGCTTACTGTCCGTTGCCTACAAAGTATTTACTAAGGTAATTGCAAATAGGATCAGGAACACCTTAGACTTCTGTCAACCAAAGGACCAGGCAGGATTCCGTAAAGGCTACTCAACAATAGACCATATTCACACTATCAATCAAGTGATAGAGAAATGTGCAGAATATAACCAACCCTTATATATAGCTTTCATTGATTACGAGAAAGCGTTTGATTCAGTCGAAACCTCAGCAGTCATGGAGGCATTACGGAATCAGGGTGTAGATGAGCCATATGTAAAAATACTGGAAGATATCTATAGCGGCTCCACAGCCACCGTAGTCCTCCAGAAAGCAAGCAACAAAATCCCAATAAAGAAAGGCGTCAGGCAGGGAGATACGATATCTCCAATGCTATTCACAGCGTGTTTACAGGAGGTATTCAGAGACCTGGATTGGGAAGAATTGGGGATAAAAGTTAATGGAGAATACCTTAGTAACTTGCGATTCGCTGATGATATTGCCTTGCTTAGTAACTCAGGGGACCAATTGCAATGCATGCTCACTGACCTGGAGAGTCAAAGCAGAAAAGTGGGTCTAAAAATTAATCTGCAGAAAACTAAAGTAATGCTTAACAGTCTCGGGAGAGAACAGCATTTTACAATAGGCAGCGAGGCACTGGAAGTCGTAAGGGAATACATCTACTTAGGGCAGGTAGTGACGGCGGATCCGGATCATGAGACGGAAATAATCAGAAGAATAAGAATGGGCTGGGGTGCGTTTGGCAGGCATTCCCAAATCATGAACAGCAGGTTGCCATTATCCCTCAAGAGAAAAGTATATAATAGCTGTGTCTTACCAGTACTCACCTACGGAGCAGAAACCTGGAGGCTTACTAAAAGGGTTCTACTCAAATTGAGGACGACACAACGAGCTATGGAAAGAAGAATGATAGGTGTAACGTTAAGGGATAAGAAAAGAGCAGATTGGGTGAGGGAACAAACGCGAGTTAATGACATCTTAGTTGAAATCAAGAAAAAGAAATGGGCATGGGCAGGACATGTAATGAGGAGGGAAGATAACCGATGGTCATTAAGGGTTACGGACTGGATCCCAAGGGAAGGGAAGCGTAGCAGGGGGCGGCAGAAAGTTAGGTGGGCGGATGAGATTAAGAAGTTTGCAGGGACGGCATGGCCACAATTAGTACATGACCGGGGTTGCTGGAGAAGTATGGGAGAGGCCTTTGCCCTGCAGTGGGCGTAACCAGGCTGATGATGATGATGATGATGATACTATTGCCCGACGTCGACTTGTGGAATCGCAGGACAATCAGCGGCGCTTATATGGCGCCTGACAGCGTGGCGTCTATTACACACCGGGCGCCCTGGTTCTCATTTGGTCGCCGTCGCGACGCGTTGGCCTCTCGGAGAAGTTGCTTTCACGCTACTCTGGCCCTTACCGTGTCTTGTGTCAAGTTACTGACGTCACGCACGAAATCGCCCCTCTTGAGCCAACCGTGGCTTATGATCGCTCCGACGTGGTCCACGTCGAGCGTCTTAAGTTGTATAACACGCCCGCATTCAACAAGCACCGAGCCGGTGCTTCAGCCGCCGGGGGTCATGCGACGCGCTGACGAAGAAGATATGTTGAGCTTGATCGGAAGAAGACGACGCTCTGGACTTCGCGCGCTCTCTACCATCTTGTCAGCTGCTACAATTATTGTAATTATCCTGTAAATATATGTCTGACTGTTTTTAACTCTGTAACATTTTAAATGTATTTACTAAATTTTATGCCATGTGTGGAATTTTTACACTACAATGAAACCTCAGGCACTAACTGTGCATACATTGCGATTCGCAAATGGCAAAAAGTTTCGTTTTGTCGTAAAAAGTCAGGCAGAAAAGCGCAATAACAAAATTTCGGTCCGGCAGCCCCCCTCAAGTTTCCTGCACTGGCTTGTGAAAATATCCCGAATGTTGAAACTGATCGCGTGGATCCATAGTTAACTCCTTTTGAGCGAAGCTGTATACCTGTATCATAAAAAAAAATTTCATGTCGTTTTCGTGGTAAGAAAAAAACTCCCCATACGTGGTCCGATCCCGAAGATTGTGCCATGCCGGGCCAAACTGCGGAGGATGTAAGCAGGCATTAAGCACACCCCATACGTCGGCCGACCCCGAAGTTGGTGCATTGCCTGGCCGACCCGCGGCGGAAGTGGAGTTCTCCATTTTGGGGCCCACATACTTCGCTTGTCATTCTTCTTAACTGATTGGAAGGACACTAAGATTTTTTTTTCTGAATGGTAAGAAAGGGTAAGATACTTTTTCAAGTTTCCAGTATTTGGGGGATAAATGAAAAGTTGTTTTTATGGGATTAGTCTCGGTTTCTATATTGCGGAAATTTTGCATATCTGCGGCTTAGCTTTAGAGTGTGAATTCACAAATTAGAGCTTTTGTTCTCTTTAAGAAACAGTTACTGTGACTAGAGATGCTGGCTTACACGTATATTATTTAGGATGCATAAAAGGTAAATCCCCTTGAACACCGTGAAAATAAATAAACGCACAAGTTTTCCCCTGGCTTGCATGTCGCGCTGCAGCTCCTGCTTTTTCGAACAGGGTCAACATTTCTTCTTTCCGTGCGCATGCTTTCGCCCTGGGTGTTAGCTGACGACCGATAGCCAAACTTAGGTATAAATACACCACTACAAAACGAAAACCTTATTCAAAACGTGTGTTATTTCTATGATGATTATACAATTACCTTCTTGAACATCTCTTTCGAACAAATTAAAATGTTAGCCCTTGAATGTCCCGTACGTGTGAGTATTCGCAAGCAAGCGCTAGATCGTTTCAAATTTGAAATTTTAGATAGTGTTGCGTTCTCAACATGCGTAGGCTGCTTTCTTCTAGTCTCCCTCTAGCACAAGTATGGGAAACGTGTCTTGGAACCAAGAATTAACCACAAGACAAGTTTCTTTTTTCTTTTTGTTATATTTATACAGCTTTTCACGCGTCTAGGCACCAGTGATCAAGAAACCCGAAGAAACTTGCTGTCCTTCGTAATAGCAGCCTAGAATTCACACACACACCCGCAGAGACACACGTGCACGCACGAAATGTTCACGTTGGTGCAAACCAGGTAAAGCGCCTGTCTAGATTTTGAAGTAACCTAAATTCGTTTCATGCCTCAAGCGCAGATACGTACATTTCTTCCTGTAATATATGGCGAAGTTCATTTTAAAATTGTTATTCGCTGAATCTAAACTGAAACCTATCCGATAAAGCTGAACCATACAAGCTGCACATATTACTTAGTCTTCGCCTCTCTCTTTTACCGCTTCAAAACTTAGAAAAGAGAGCCGATACCGGAGCATCGCACACTAAGACAGTGAAAGCGGAAGGCACGTAATTCAGACAACGAAACCCACTGTGTATAGATGCTTTCCTGCGTCAAAGCATTATATATTGCACATATCTAGCCTCATGTATGTTGCGCTCTTTTAGCGTTGCCTTAATATTTTACTTCCTCGGTACTGGGATCGATTAAAGAATTGCTGTTCTACAACGCGAAGACAAACCCACTGATACCATCAAACGGGCTCTGAACCACCCTCGTTTGAAACCTCAAAAACACCTTGGAACGATTATGGTGCCTGCGGGGAATATGTTAAAGAAATATATTTCAGAAAGACGTAGTGTGGGGCGTAGATTCTACGAGAGCAATATTTCGCTGTTTCCTTGCCCGTATTCCGTAGTCCGTATTCTCATTCCCGAACCAGTGTACCAGTGCCCGTGGCCACTGCAAAACCAGTTCGCCACCATTGGGGGCAAAACATTCTACTTAGGATTGAATGGAAGACACCGTTACTAAAGGCGAAAATCGAGCGTTCGAGTGTTACCCTGTGAATAGGCGCTCACAGTCGCCGCCGTGCATTGCCGCCGGTAAATCAGGTTACACGCAGTAGCACATGACGAGTGACAATGAAAACGATGCAGTAAAGCTTATCGCTACTGAGTGCATCATTGCATCTAAAACTCTGAGAGCACTACTGTTCACGCAGCGACACAAACGTGCCAACTCCTCGGTGCGATTAATCGCATACACAGAGTCCCTATGAACGGCATATATTCCGCACGGTGACCGGACACTTCTTCAAATGCGGTAGCATTCTCTAGGTGTTTCACGCACTTTCTGGAATCTATCTATCTATCTATCTATCTATCTATCTATCTATCTATCTATCTATCTATCTATCTATCTATCTATCTATCTATCTATCTATCTATCTATCTCAACATCTATTCAACATCTATCTATCAACAACATCTATCTATCTATCTTGCTCAACATATTCTCACAAACACTGAAGCAGGGCTAGTTTGTATATGTTTTGCTTCCATGGTCAAAATGCACAATGTCACACCAGTTACTTGGTTACATGAGTTAATTAGTAGCCCAATCGTTTTGTTTCAGTTTAACAAGTGGTAACACCCATGTCAGGATGGCTGTGAAATCTCCCTATATTCAATCAATATAGCGAGCCAGTTCTTAAACATGAACGCAACGGCGCACCGATGAACTATGATAGCGCACTGTGCATAAGTAGTACCGGATTCTGGGATGTTGTGGGACGTGGCAGCTAGTGCATGTACCTAGATATCTTATGTGTGTCGACGTATACGCGCGTTTCAACCACAAATATGGTGAACCAACACGCCCAGTTCTCCATGCGGACCTAGTTCCCAAGTTTAATTCGAAAAATGTTGATAGAAGACTTGCCCAGACCGTGTGGTACATGCTCAATGACCCAGGTTTGCATCAATGTGGTTTTTTGAAGACCAACACAGGCCGAGTGGCTGAACCCAGCGCTGGTATGCTGCTGGGCTGTGGCAACATGTGGGTATAGCCAGCTGATCAAGGAAGACAAATCCGGCCAAACGCCTATTACCATATCACTGCGATGTTTCACCAGTCAAGTGGGGTTGACAGTTAGCCCTTGCCAGTCTGCCTACCAAAGCTGCATCGGGTAATCTAATCGACTGAAAAATGAAAAAAAAAAGACATGTTTACAAAATTTAAAAGCTTTCTTAACATTCCTAGAAAATATTCTACAACTTCCTGCCTTGATGTTTTTGGTGGTTTGCCTTAACCATGTCGATGTGAAGCACGTTCGTTGAAGAGAGGCATGCCCATTGGCACATATCCAGTGACCGAAGTTGGCCCGATGGTTGGTTTTGAACCCTGTGCCCTCAGCGCAGTACCCGTTGTGCTACCCATGCATTCTACCACGGACTGCCCAAAGACCAGGGAAGGCAGCATAACGGTTATATATTATTACGATATCATTGATGATGATGATGATGAAAAACCTTTATTTGCTCTATTTTACAGAGGGTTTTGCGGCTTCAGATGGAGTCTTCCATCTTCTCTTCAGGGTCGGTTCCCCTAGTCCAGGGCTCCGCTGAGGGTAGCTGCCTTGCGAGGAGGGTGGCCTTGTGCTCGCTGCTTTGTGGTTGTGGGTCCGGCACTGTTCTGAGGTGATTGCTTGCCCACGCAGGAGACGAAAAGTTGCGAGACCTGTTTGCAAGTCCAGTTTCACCGGACCGGACTAGGGAGAAAAGTCACAAGAGGGCCACGATGACTGATGAACGATTCCCAGGAATTTACCAGCTACGAACCAAGCGTTCGTCACCTCTGAGGGGAACTCTGCTACTGAAACGCCGATTCGTACCGCGGCTGCTGGCCCCTACGCGTCGGGATTTTCCTCCCCCACCGGTGATGCTGTCACGGTTGGCGTCTAGCACCCCATGCAAATAGGGCTCTCGCCCACCATGCCTCATCGAAACGAAGTGTGACTTCCTAATTCGCCATTGTTGTCTCGGCTGTATGCTAGCCCGGCGGAAGCCCCGCAGTGTTTGCAGGCCCCTTTTGTGTGTGTGTGCGACTTGAGAGGGACCCTTTCCTCGAACTGTCAAGCTCTGCAGTTGAACTTCCACGAACCAGCAATGCGCGAAAGAGAAGGGTTCAGCTGTCTACTACTCCCAGGATCGCGGACTGCCGCCTGCAGAGGTGCGCTCGCAAATACGTCAACTGGGAGAATGGATCAGTCGTCCTTCCGCAACTAGACGCCCTTTCTGCGAACCAACGTCGCCTAGAAGAAAGGAAAAGGCGTCTACATTCCCAGAGCTGCGGCTTGGTATATCCGGAGGCGGGACGCTCATTCCTTGCTGCAGGCTTGGTATCTACGGTGGCGAGACGCCCTTACCGCGAACCAACGTCACCTAGAAGAAAGGAAAAACGTCTACGGACCTGCGGCTTGGTATAATCGGAGGCGGGACGCCAATCCACAAACCAGACTCCGTGCCTGTCACGTGACGTCGACGGGTACAAGACCCCTCCCACGATTGTATAGAGCCTATTTAAGGGCTGCGAAATGTACTTTTTATCACTTCTTTCTCTTCTTATGATCTTTCACCATCCTTTGAATAAACAGTGCAAGTTGGTCGCCAAGGTCTACCGGATGCCTGTAGCCCGCCGACAACGCCACGCTACCAAATAGTAACGTTGGTCGAGCTTTGGTAAACAGGCGTCGCTACAACTCGGCAGCAGTACGATACACTACTCTGGAGTACGCAACAACGGGTAACCACGAGGAATTGAAGGCAGAGTAACTTGGCAAAATTCGCTCTTCTGAAAGTGCGATAGCCTGCTTGTATTAGCAGTTAGCAGTGACACACGCGGACCAACTCTCTGTATTATTGGCTGTCTTGGTGTGCCGAAAAAGTTATTTTATTTAGCAGAGGTTGAAGGCGTGCATTGAACCACGGTGTCAGTGAGTTAGAGGCGATACGTATGATTTTAATTTAATCTGAACGCTACACATAGATGAGGACGCACATCGTTTCAAGTGCATTTCAGATTGCAAGTTATATTCGCACTGTAACAAAATTTATATGTTACTAACCAATACTTCTGTTCCCCACGAGAGACAAAAAGAAAAGAACAAAAAAACCGGGTACAATCTGCGCCCGGTGAGAGCGCTCCTCGCCGCGATAAAAGAAGAAAGCGTACAGCGCAGACGCCACAGCAAAGTTCGCAGGCTTCGCCAACTCGCACCGCGCCACGGCGTCGTCCGGCGGCAGCTCGCGCGGCGCACCGATCGTGGCCCGCCTCGCCTCCGAGCCGTCCACGTTTCGGTTGCGCCGCTCCCGGCGCGGCAGCGCGGCGCCGAATTCCCGGGGTCCCCGCCAGCCTGGCGCCCGGTGCGAAGCGGCGGTACGGCGGCGAAGCGGAGGCATCTCGATAACCGCCGCTCCGTTCGAGCGCTTCGCGACCTTGGACGCGTTCCTAAAGCCCCGATTTTGAGAGCGAATCCTCCCGGATTTGCCTGAACTCAGCCGCGGACGCTTTCTTTTAAATGCGTAAGGATTTATATGCTGTACCCAACGAGAAGTTTGCCTGACGCGTAAGAAAATGAATGGCACATATACACCCCCTTAAGGCAGAAGCTACAAGCGCTCAGCCAAGCGAAGCGAACAATGCACACGTTCATTGAAATCGCCCATACAAGACAGAGAGCGGCATACGTTTCACTAATAAACGAGCTCAAAACAAGCATCCGATCCACCAATTAAGCACTGCATACCCCCGTCAGCAAATGTAGCCGTGGTTTTGGAACAGCTTCGCTAAATTAACTATAATTAACGCCAAAGGTCGCGGGTTCAAGTGACCTAATTTTCATAATCAAACCTGCCTGATTAACTTCACCTGATTTTACATCGGTGGTCGTGGGTTCGAGTGCCTTTTCTAAATCTATCTTAATTAAACCTGTCTTACGATATTCGCTATCGAACATTATAAGCGAAAGACCGATGAGGATTGATTGGGGCTTATAATGGTCGGATCAAGTTCCATAACACTGATAATGACACCGGTATGCGTGAACATGAGCAAGTGGCACAATGCTTACGCGTAGAGAAAGGGAGAAGTAAACTTTCGAAGTGTAGGCGTAGGTTACGCGTATGTGTCCTGAGGCGTCTCAGCGAGCTCAGAAGCCCTCGCGTCGGGCTTTTTAATGATTGTGAAGAAAGAGACGGAGACGGGGTGGCATGGACATGCCTAGAACGAAAAGTGAAAGTCCCCCCTTTCCCCAGCAGAAATGAAAAGACATACAAAATGAAAAAGGGGGAAAAAAGGGAGGAAATGACAGTCAATATGGGAGATCACAGGCATGAGAAAAAGAAAAGAAAAAGGCAAGAAAGAGAGAAAATGAAAAATAAAACGGGACACAAAAGCAGGCGGGAGCACAGAAACCACGCGCCGTAGACGTTCTCGTTCGGTGCCTCGGGTCGTCGCAAAAGGTCCCACGACATTCACTGTCTTTCACGGTCTCGAACATCTGCTGAGGGCCTTGTCGGTTTCACGGCTCTCCCGTAAGGCACCGGGCACAATCAACGTGAAGGAAAAGAAAACAAATAATGCTAGAAAGAGAGAAAATCGAAAAGAAAAACGCGACACAAAAGCAGGCGGGTATCACAGAGACCACGCGCCGTAGACGTTCTCGTTCGGTGCCTCGAGTCGTCACAAAAGGTCCCACGGCATTCACTGTCTTTCGCGGTCTCGAACATCTTCTGAGGGCCTTGTCAGATTCACGGCTCTCCCGTAAGGCACCGGGCACAATCAACGTGAAGGAAAAGAAAACAAATAATGCTAGAAAGAGAGAAAATCGAAAAGAAAAACGCGACACAAAAGCAGGCGGGTATCACAGAGACCACGCGCCGTAGACGTTCTCGTTCGGTGCCTCGAGTCGTCACAAAAGGTCCCACGGCATTCACTGTCTTTCGCGGTCTCGAACATCTTCTGAGGGCCTTGTCAGATTCACGGCTCTCCCGTAAGGCACCGGGCACAATCAACGTGAAGGAAAAGAAAACAAATAATGCTAGAAAGAGAGAAAATCGAAAAGAAAAACGCGACACAAAAGCAGGCGGGTATCACAGAGACCACGCGCCGTAGACGTTCTCGTTCGGTGCCTCGAGTCGTCACAAAAGGTCCCACGGCATTCACTGTCTTTCGCGGTCTCGAACATCTTCTGAGGGCCTTGTCGGTTTCACGGCTCTCCCGTAAGGCACCGGGCACAATCAACGTGAAGGAAAAGAAAACAAATAATGCTAGAAAGAGAGAAAATCGAAAAGAAAAACGCGACACAAAAGCAGGCGGGTATCACAGAGACCACGCGCCGTAGACGTTCTCGTTCGGTGCCTCGAGTCGTCACAAAAGGTCCCACGGCATTCACTGTCTTTCGCGGTCTCGAACATCTTCTGAGGGCCTTGTCAGATTCACGGCTCTCCCGTAAGGCACCGGGCACAATCAACGTGAAGGAAAAGAAAACAAATAATGCTAGAAAGAGAGAAAATCGAAAAGAAAAACGCGACACAAAAGCAGGCGGGTATCACAGAGACCACGCGCCGTAGACGTTCTCGTTCGGTGCCTCGAGTCGTCACAAAAGGTCCCACGGCATTCACTGTCTTTCGCGGTCTCGAACATCTTCTGAGGGCCTTGTCAGATTCACGGCTCTCCCGTAAGGCACCGGGCACAATCAACGTGAAGGAAAAGAAAACAAATAATGCTAGAAAGAGAGAAAATCGAATAGAAAAACGCGACACAAAAGCAGGCGGGTATCACAGAGACCACGCGCCGTAGACGTTCTCGTTCGGTGCCTCGAGTCGTCACAAAAGGTCCCACGGCATTCACTGTCTTTCGCGGTCGCGAACATCTGCTGAGGGCCCTGTCGGTTTCACGGTTCTACCGAATGGCACCCGGCAATTGCACACAGAGCGTCCTCGTGGTATCATCTCGTCCAAACACACTGGCCGGCGAGTCACACCACCGGCGCGTCGAAGTCTGCGGTGCCGTCGACAATCTTCTTCGGCGGTCGTCTCCAAGTCTAGTCGGCGCCCGTCGCCGCGCTCGCCCCACGACCGGCGTCTTCGTACAAAGAGGATGGGGCGGGTCCCGCAGAGAGTTGCATACAGTGCTTTCCGATACCGGCCTGTCTCGATCCCAATCCACCACTGACATAGCCGGCGAAGGGGGCATATTCACCCTTAGATAAGCCAAGGTCAACCAAATGGGGCTCGCTACCCCAGCAGTCGGGTGCACATGACCGTGAGACGGTCTTGCTTCCAAGCCACCAAATCCGTCGAGTGTGGCGGCACGCGAGGGTGGTCACGCCGACGGGTAGGCCACATTATTAAGTGGCGTAAACTGGTCGTCCGTAAAGGTGTCACGTACACAACTACCATGCGCTCTGGAAATGGCGTAATCCCATGTGGTGTGCGGCGCATTAAACTCTCCTGCTACGATAATGGGGCAGCCAGGGTGTTCCTGTCGTAGATGCGGCAACCAGCCTAGGCACAACTGAGCCGCACGAACACTGTAGAAACGGGAATAGTACGAAACGATGATAACGTCCATGCGTTGGAGACGAACTAATACGGCCACAACTCCTTGCGACAAAGTGCACCACCGGAAAGATCAACACCAGTCTGATGAAGACTGGTTCGTACATGAGAGGCAGCCTCACCTGAAGGGATATCAGGCGTAGCATTCTTACGGTCAAACATAGAAGGCGATGAATATGCCAGAAGTATTCAATTGGGTGGTAGGCCGTTGTACTCTTGGAGCAGCAGAACCCAAGCACGCAAATTGGTAGCTTTAGAAGGCTCCCCGAATATGATTCGGCCGTTTGAAACCTTTCCCGCATATATAACGCCTTTTACAAAAAGAAACCGACAAGCGCGGCGAAAATCCGGAGCTACGGAAAGACACGTCCGAGAAAAATGAATGCTGTAAACGCCCCACTCGCAGGCGCTTTGAGCGGGCAAGTTGAGCGTGAAATTAAATTATATAGGCTGACACATACCAATATGGAAGCCAGGAGAAGGCGTGGCGTAATTAATGATAATAAAGGCACGCCTGTATTAATGTTTACGTTAGCCCTATGCGTCCTGCCAAGCCTTGTGCATGGCCATGAGCTTCCCGAGGAGCGCACGGATTCCTACGTTCCAGCACGTCGGTCCACAGTAAGGACGGTAGTTGGACACCTGTAACGCAAGATGAACATTGTGAAATAGAATTGGTCCCCTATCAACGCTGTGAAGGTAGGTGGACAGTGAAACTGTAAACGACACCTAGAACGATTGCCCGTTCCGACGTAGTTTGAAATTATTCACGCGGTGTCATTCACATTCACTTTTCCTAATTATTAGCCTGAGCGTGCGACTCGGCTTGCGGCGCTACTTCTAGCCCCTACAAAGAGTGGGCCAGGGACCAGAGAAATGTACTTAACCACAGTTTCGCCGTGCCTCTTATGCACGCTGCTCTTCAGGAGTTCTCACTACACATGGCCTTCCCATAGTACTGTCACAACGCAAATCAGGTACTAGGCGGTTTCTTTTACATACCAATGTATAGTTACGCCACTCCATGTTTCGTATGCTACTGTTACTGCTTCGCGGCAACTGCAGCGTATGCAACAGTAATCTACTGGGAAACGCTTGTGGCGAACGCTATGCGCGATTTGAGCTTTCTGGTACTTTTTTTTCTGTGCCCCCACAGCTGTCGCTGGTGTGCGGAGGCGAGCGCCATCTGGTGGTTCTGCAAGGACCCCATCCACGCACACGGCGCGCGCCTCTCGCTGATTGGTTGAGTTTTCGTCCATGGACACGACCACTGAGGAAGGAATACACTAGCAGGAATCGTCACGTGACAATCTTGAAACCTAGTCATAGCATAAACAGAGGAGTAGTAGACCCTAGTCTCGCGATAGGCAAGCGGTGGGTTCTAGTCGGCTTGCTTTGGTTGTTTGCTGCGGGGGTTTAGGAATAGGCGCACACGGTAAGCCTGACAAATGCCCGCCGAGGTTATTGAAGGTTCAAGCGTCTGGTAGAGTCGAGTCTGAGTTATGTCTGTCAGGTAAACGGCGAACCGCCACACGTTAGGTAGACGCGGCTCCTTTAAACAGGCGCCAATGCTGTAGCGAACGAAGGCGCCGGGTAACCGGCATTGTGCCCAGCAACCCAAGGACCACCTCAAAGACGACTGGTCGCGTTTTGGGGCGGTTCAGTGAAACGAGGAAATCTTTCGACTTGCAAACGTGTGCAGGCTACCAAGCCACCCTTCCCACGGCGATTCCTCGCGTTTGGGGACGCATTCTGTGGAAAAAATGACGCCGCGTTCGCCCCCACAAACTTGTGCAGGCGATTAGGCGAGCGTCCAGGGTCTGCAGCGACTGTTTTCCCTTGGGGAAAAATCGCCCCTTTTTGTGCCCAAGGATCGACTGGAGTGCCGATGACGCCGAACATACTTAAGGTAGTGCCGGCCCATTGTTTCATTTTCGCTATTTTCGCCCGAAGGTTGGTGGTTTTGGACTTGGACTCCGCGAGCGCTCGCCGCGTTCTCGGTGCCATCGGCGACGTCTGCGCGGTTCTTCCAAGGCCCCCAGCGTGATCGATGCTCACAGTCGACCCTGTCGTCCTGTTCAAATTCTTAGGCCTCTCAGAAGATCGGTAAGAACTCAAGTGGCGCGTCTCAACAGCGTAACGACGTCGCACCACACCTGTTACAAAACAGTGGACGTAAATCTGAAGCGGAGGCAACGACTTCGGCGTTTAGAGTGAATGATAATGCTATGTATTTCTCTCAAAGCCAATGACGCACAAGAGAGCCTTTTACTAAGCGAAAATGCGACAAGAACTGTCCCTCGACATCATGACTCTTCCTTGGTGCAAGACAGCGGGACAAAAATTATCAAGTAAATAGGCACCACAGTTTAAGGTTCACAAAGCGTATTTGACGAAACTTAAGGCGTGCGCGGGGTTAATAGACCACGCTAGGGCGTTCTGTACGGGTTTCGAGATGAGAACACAAGCAACTCCACTAACCGCGGTGGTGAGCGGAAGTGATGGTTTGAAAATTCTCTCGTCATGGTTCAGGCGCCCCGGCCTTTCTGCACATTTCAAGTCAACGCATTTGAAGCGAAGCACGACGCGCGCAGTACCAGAAAACAACCCGTTGCTTCCTGCGTACGTCCACGCCTGTGACGGCTGGCGCCACTAATAGTTACTACGTACCAAACAATCCCTAATGATCCGGCAAAGATGTGCGTCGAATCCAACCCAACCCCCCCAGAGCGGGAGGGATGGCGTCAGAGGTGGTTGGCTTGCCGAGGCTAACGGAATCACGTGACGCCCCCTCCTATTTGTTTTCCTTTTCCATGGACACAATAGATGCACCGAGAAATAGAGGTACACAGCTTCGCTGTAAAAAATGGTGATGCAATGTTGCATTATCCTACTGTAAGCTCTACACCACTATAGCTATGCTGCGCGTTACGACGCTGCTGTCGGATGGAATGTTTTAGCGCTGGTTGCCTATAGACGACAGTCACCGCGGTTTAGCGGCCGGCGTCAAGACGAACGCTGCAGCCTTTGTCTGGCGGCACGATAGCCTGGACATCGAGGCCGCGCCTTCTTCACAACGCCGATTGCGAGAAAGAGAGAGAAAAAAAGGAGGCGGCAGAAATCAATAATGAAAACATGCAGATCCCACGCACTGTGCGAATCCGTGTAAGCGAAGATTTAACGAGGCGGCAAGGCTAAACGATGCATCAAATCAACACAAAAGGGATTTCGGATAAGGGTCATTAGTCACGATGTCGTACCTTGCAGAGTAATGTTTTGTGCAGGGGCGATACTATCGAGCGATCACTTTCGTTTGTACTGTCACGTAGTACCGGCGTCAAACGAGGTGCGAACCTAGGAACGCGTGGCCGAAGCATAACTGAAGGTATAGAGTGTTATAGTTCTGTGACGACATAGTACGTGTTATAGTACGTTCGCGACATTGTGCGCCACGCATAACTGTAAGCGTTGAAGCAGACGCTGTAGACTGCCGAAAGCGTTACCGGGACCGAAAGCTCTGGGAGTTCAGCACAGGGCCAGAAGTCACCTTTGATGGTCTTTATAGATTTGCCACGACCGTTCTAACGCGCCATTAACTACGCAGAACCAGGGGCGAGGTTAAAGAGAAGCAAAGAGAGAACAACTAATAGGAAGTAACAATGCATTCGAATGGGAACGTCAAAGCAAATAAAGAATGTTTCGTGAGCGCACGTACATACTTTCGCTTTCCTCTTTATCGTACGTTACAGTGACTGTCAACTTTTCTCGTTGCTATCATTATCCTACTTCACCTTCTAGATAAAATCAACAAACAGCAAGAAAATAACTGTTATTTTGAAACACGTTTTTATTTGTCTCCAATCCGTACTGGGTATAATAAATTCGTAACAATGTAAATAGCACAGTATCGGGTATACAGGAATGTACGTGTGCAAACATTCGCTTGGTATCCACGGTGTTGCCCTCTCGATTCTTTTCGAGAGCGCCTTGTGAAGTTCAGAAACTGCCGAGAAAAGCGCACTGTTCCTTGGGGCATAACCCGCACATACACTGCGCTTCAAGCTTCATTCACTGCGTTGAGCCGAACGCGGTGAGTTGAGTCTCAAGTCGGACCAACATTTCGCTCGCCGAGAGGACGTGCTGGCGAAGCTCGCAGTGCTCGTCCAAATTAGTCAAGGTCAGCGCTTGCTTGAGCTCTTTGCGAGCGTTGCCCAAATCTTCGAACGGAAACACTGCGGCACCGGAGTTTTCCGAGGCTTCGGATGCTCTCTTGCACGTCGGAGAGTGAGTGACTATGTCCTTGTAGGGCATGCCGCGCCTGCATCTTACGCATGCGACAATGTGGAAGGCACATGTTCTTGTCAGGTGGTCGTCCAAGTCTTCAAGCGTACCTTCGTACTTGCAACCGCGCACCACATGCACACAGCGGACTTTCTCGTCTTTAGGTTGTCTACTATAATATGGCCAATTGACCTCCATGACACCATTTACTTTTTTCTCGTGAACAGGGCATACATCTGAAGCACATGCAATCCTATAGTAGCATTCCATGCAGACGATGTCTCCGCAAGAAAGGAGCCGCGGCTTCACTTCCGTCACCGTAACGCACCAAGAGCAGAAGGCAACCTGATCGAGTTCGCGTAAGAACTCAACTAGTTTACTCTCTATATGGCCACCGAAACCGCTCACACGGTATACGAAACGCTCACCACTGTCCATAATTTCTTGCGAGTGTCGCGTCCAGGCAATCAACGCAGCTGCCTCCTCCGACGTTTCAGTGTAGTGTATCTCCAGCGTTAGGATAGTGGGATAACCCAAGTCACGTTCTGCACTCAAACCAGACAAGCCAGTCAGGGTAGTGACAGCGTTTTAAAGGCCCCGCGCCGCCCTGCCGCCATTGTGGGACAAAATGGCGGCAGCGGACCATTGAAAGCGAGTGCTTCGCGGTGCACTTGTGAAGTGAAATTTCTGGCCCGAATCGCACGAACACGTCCAAGAGGAACTCGGTTGCACTTGTAAGTTCAAGACCAGAAAAATTACCGGCTATTGCCTCCTTTCGTGCGCCGGATTGATGCGACAAGAACTTGGAGGGTTCTGCTTCCGGCTAGACCCGGAGAACACAAAAAGGGACGGAAACAGGGATTGCTATAAGGAAATGTTAACTAGGGCTAAAGCTTAACTTTACTTAAATACTCGAGAATGTAGAAGTCATTTTCAATATGAACAGCTAGGCTGATGTGAATTAAGTTGTGATCAAAACAACAAATTAAAAGTAACGGACTGATGGTCACGGAAGGTTTTGTTCCGCCACGGACAAATAAAAAAAAAACTTTTGCAACACTGGGCCCTTTCTATCTCGCATACATCATTGTTGCTTAATACTGCAATGAAAATGCGTTTGTATATGTTGCAATACACTCTTTCAGCATGCTCAACGGAAGCATTGTTTTCTTGTCATCCCGCGTTACAGCTGCATGGGACTCAAAGAGGGGTGAGCAAGGCATATTGTTAGTCGCGCAAACTTCGACGAGACGACAGGAAACACACTCGTGAGGTCAGTGTTCTTCTGAGGAAGCTTTAGCTGGGACTCACGTTTCGAGTACGACATCAAATGCGTTCGAATGCAACAATCATTTGATGGCTTAACATACCCGAGTGAGACATAGTCCATTTAAAGAAGAAAATATTTCGTCATATATATTTTTAATGTTATAGTAAATATTAATTGCATGAAAAAAGAAGTAACTCGATCTAGGATGTGCTTGACTTTTCTGTTAGGCACTACAATATTTTAAGAAGTTAGGGAACATTTACCAGTGCTCACGGCTTCCTGGACTAAGGACGCCGCCTGCTTAGAACGAAGACCCTCACCTGCTTATTTTTTAATGTGTTAATTCGCATTCTTAAAGCACCGCCCGCTCTTCTGAGGGGGGACGAGTAGGTTTTAATGAAGAGAAAGGAGGAGAGGTCGGCCTTGAGGCCGTCCTTCCGCCTAGCTGGGTCACCGGGTGGTCCGTGATAGAATAGGTAGCGCATCGGGCTTCTGTGATGAGGGACAGAGTTAAACCAACTATCGGAACAAGTTGAGTCTCTGAGTTTGTGCCAGTGTGTACATACGAGCCGCTCTTCAACGAACCTCCCTCACACCGACATGGGTCACGGTCAATGCAGGACTGGGTAGGTAACGGTTCTTCGAAGAAACTCTTTGACGCCTTCTTGGAGAAGAGGGTATGTGCCACTCGGTTTGTGCAAATCTTCAGCGAACCCCTTGAAGCCAATTGGGTCACAGGGTATGTACCAGAAAGTGTGCACTGCTCCTCGATGAGCATCCATTACGCCAACTTGCGTAACGTGGCAATTGCCACTGGGAACGTGCCGCTCCATAATGACAAGAAAGGTCCTTTCAATTTCTTCGATGCGCGGTGGAATCCAAACCGCGTCACAAGGGTTCCTCCAGAACTACAACCCGATGCCTACGCATTTCTCAGCGTTCGCATGCACCGTCCCGCCATGCATTTTGTAGCCCACGCACAGGTGTCGCGGCGGCTCCGCTAGATGGCGCCGAGTGTTCTCAGGGAAAGCCTCAGGGAAGGCTTTCCAGGAAAAGCTGGTCAAACCGGTGGAAGAGCTCAAAAATGAGCTAAAGCGGGAGCGTGATGCATGAAAGGTAGGCGAAAAAAGACTTGAAGCAGCCGAGGAAAAGCTGAACAGGGCCGCCATTGTGAACAACAATGTACGTGACACTGAAACGCAGTCCCTGGACGTGACAGGAGAGGGAATGCTAGCAAAGTACGTGGAATGCGTGCAACGTGGTGATAGCTTAGCTGGAAAGAGCGACACTTACCTTGAGGCAGCCACGCGGAAAAAGGAGCAGCACAGGGGAGAATGCCCCTTGTCGATTCCGAATCACGTGGAAAATGACAAAGGGAAGCAGGGAGAGGTAGGAGCGAGTGAAAGGGATTATCGCCGGCGACTCAAACCTGGCTATGTGCTCAGAAGCAATTGTGGAGAGGGTAAAAGGCGATAAAAGTGTGGCGGTAGGGACATTTCCAAGGCGGACACTGGGTTCTGTCATGGAGCGAGCAAAAGAAAAGCTCGTGGAAAATGCCCACCTGCGCAACCTTGTAATAGTAGCAGCTGGACTAAATGACGTCCTAAACAGGAAAGGGACAGGACTAGCCCAGCGCTTGACGAAGGGGTGGACGACTTGCGCGAGCTATCCCCTCAAGTACAGATGGTGGTGTGCACGGTGCCGGAGGTGCCTGTACGTTACAGTCATGTATAAAGAGCTGAAGTGGCTACTGATGAGGCGATATGGAAAATGAGCCGAGAGAAAGGCTTCGAGGTTGTCGAAGTAAGCAGGGAAGTGAGAGGGTGTGGTGGTTTTGAACAAGACGGGATCCATTTCAATTACAGGCTGGCACGAGAGGTGGGCTGGCGACTTGTTGGTTGCGCTGTTGATTTTTTAGGGGGCCCAGGGGCGCTCAGGAGGCCAGAGTAGGTAGTAATGAAGAAGGTCCCCTAGGGGAACCTCAGGAGAGCACCGTCGTCCATAACACAAAAAGAAGGAAAGCAAGCTCGCCAAGTAATAGGCTACATAAACATGCAGGGCGGCAGAAGAAAGGAAAAGTGGGCAGAATTGGAGGAGCAGTTAAATAGAGAACAAATAGGGGTATATGCGGTTACAGAAACGCACCTTACAGACTCGGAAGAGCCGCCAGTGATTGAGAATTTTGTTTGAGAATGGTGGAACAGAACTAAGTCGGAAAGAAAGGGAGGGGGAGTCGGAATGCTCATCTATAAGGGAGCCAAATGAAAAAGAGTAAATTTAAAATGTCAAGAGAGTCTGGTTATCACGTACAATGAGTGGGGAAAAAACTTGGCTGGGCGTTACGTATTTGTGGACCGGAAGTAATTGCACAGAGAAGAATAAAGAGTTAGCGGAATGCATAAGCGTTGATAATAAGGGTTTCGGGAATGGTGCTGAAGCTATCCTATTAGGTAACATGAATGCCCACATACAGGATTTAGATGGCTATAGCGACAACAACGGGAAGTCAGTGCTAGACCTGTGTGAGCAACATAATCTCGTTATCGTGAATACAGGGCCTAAGTGTGAAGGGCAGATCACGTGAGAAGTAGGAAACCGGCAATCAACCACTGATTACTCTCTGATGACAGAAGGAATTCCCGATAAGTTAAGAGAAATGGTCATCGATGAGGAAGTGTTTGGCAGCATAGGGAGTGACCATAACCGCATCATTATTAAAATGGGATATGTAGTTGGGAGAGAGAGCAAGGAGTGCAAAATGGCCAGTCAAAATTTGAACATTGAACAAATAACAAATATATTCACTAGAGTCGAGGAAGAACTTGGCAAATGGCTAAATGAAGAGTGGGAATATAGTGAGCTTGTAAGTGGAATAACGACAGAAATACGGAAAGCGAAGCAACATGTTCGTTGGAAAGGAAAAAAGAAGGCGAAAAGCTGGTGGAACAGGGAGATACTAGAAGCGATCGCCGAACGACAGAGAGCATCCCGAGAGCACAGTCAGGCAAAGAAGGCGCAGTTCCCGCAGGATGAGGTAGGCAGTAAATGGGAAATATACTGGAAGAAAAAGTACGGTTCAAATACTGGTGAAGGCAAAGATAAAATGTGAAAGTGAACGTTGTTTGTCAGAAATACGTGAGAAAAAGAAGGCCGCACCTAGACTATTTTGGAACCACATAAAATTATTAGGCAGGAAATCAACAACAATAAAACAACGTATCCTAGACGGCGATGAAAACAGACTGGAAGGAGAAGCGGCAATAAATTACATCCGAAAAGTAAAAACCGAATCTTTCCAGGGCAATGACGAGGTTGTATTTGAAGAAAAAAAGAGCATGAAAGAGACCCAAGTGGAAAAGGAGCTGGTGCTGAAAATTTTAAACTGGAAGAAAGCGGAAGAGAAAATTCCTAAGCGCACAGCCACAGGGCTAGACGAGGTTCCCGTTAGGCTGATTAATGAACTATGACCAAAAAGCAAGGAAGCTCTGGTGAATGTAGTGGGAAAAACTTTAAAAGATGGACGAATACCAGACAGCTGGCGACAAAGTAGAAGGAATTTAATTTATAAAGGTAAGGGCGAGAAACATAGAATTCATTCGTATAGACCGTTGACCATTACATCAGAAATATACAGGCTAGCAGTGCAGGCAATCAAATCAAAGCTGCAAGCATGGGCAGAGAATAATGGAAGTTTGAGAGAACTTCAGGATCGCTTCAGAATAGGTAGGCGTTTAGATGATAACTTATTTGTTCCTGCTCAGTCTATTGAAATATCAAAAGTAGAAAGCATACCGTTATAGGTGGCCTTTTTAGACATTACAGGAGCCTATGACAAGGTAGACCGCGACATCTTGTGCGATATTCTGGAAGGGGAAGGCTTAGGTGAGGATTGTCCACAGCTTTTCAGAGAGATTTACCTAGAAAATACCGTTTGCGTTGAATGGGAAGGGATGAAGAGCGAGGAGAAAGTTCATATCAACAGGGGACTGAGGCAGAGTGCCGGGTGATATGGGCTGAGTTGAGCAGGGTGATAGGCGCTGGACTAGTTTTGAAGTGAGGCAAGCTTGCAATAAAATTGAGTATGAAGAACGGGTGAGCAATATTCAAGAAAGTAAATGGGCTGGGAGAGTGTTGAGGTATCTGTACAGGAAAAAACACCTATTCACAATGGAGGAAAAGAACTAGGAAGCTTACCAGCAAGTATGCGGCCTGTAGGGTGAGCAACAAAGAACATCAAGCCAAAAGTCAGAGAGGCTGAAATAATCTCATGGTTGGTGGCAATGGAAAAGAAACCTGCCATCAGTAAATACTTAAGAGGAAAAAAAACAAAATCAGGAAAGACAATTTAGGATAACTGAAAGGGAAGCGCATTACTCTTCGGAGCGAGATCGGGATGCCTTAGAACACGCACCTATACAGCGAGATATAAGAAGAAAGAAGAAGCATGTGCTTGCTGCCGTAAAGCTAGGGAAACTATGGAGCATGTTTTATTAGAATGTGAATACGTCTGCCCAGCGGTCGATTTAGGCACCACCGGCCTCCTTGAAGCGCTTGGGTGCAGCGAGAGCAGTGAAAAAGTAAACATGTCCGCAATAGGAGGTTTGGAGCCTCCTATTGCGGACATGTTTGGAGCCTCCTATTGCAGACATCCTCAACAAACCTCCAATAGATTGGAGATTTGTTGGAAGAAAAGTAGGGAAACGACAAAAAACGGAGGCGTACAAAAGCATAGTTTGCTTAGGGGATCAGAAAATTTGGTTTTGGGAGTTTATAGTGTTTTGTCTTCTTTTTTTATTGTTTAGCCTAGGTAGGACAATAGGCAGTATATTACAAAGAGCTTAATGGTACGCAACCCACCGCCCTGTTCCAAAGGGGACGCCCATAACATCCATCCATTTATCCATCCATCCATCCATCCATCCATCCATCCATCCATCCATCCATCCATCCATCCATCCATCCATCCGAAGCTCGAAAGAGGAGCACCGCCTTAGTACATGCCTGAAACATAACTAGTGTCGACGGTGAGAATACGTTGTGTCGCTATATTGATTCAATGTTAAACACGTGATCATCGAAAATAATCGCCAGGAGGGTTCTGCCGATTTTTACTGATCGTTGTCACGTGGCGCGATACTTCTCACCTCAGAAATATGTAGGCGTGCTGACAAGGACGCTAGTGGAGGTAGACGTTGAACACAATTTCTTTCCGTGGCTCCATACCTGCGTTTTTCTAACATGAATCCCTACAAACTAGATCAACTTTCTGTCCTTCGACACGTTCTGCACTATGAGTGAAATTTACTTCGTTTTCTTTGTTTGAAGACTAGAAAAAGAAGTGCAGTGGAACCCATCTCACGACTGTCGACGGTTAGCATTCAATCGATATAGCGACAGGATGCGCTGCCACTGTCAGAGCGAGTTGAGACGTGTCCTGCAGCGCAACTCCTCTTTAGCAAGTCCCTGAGAACACAAAGCCTCATCAAGCGCTGCTGCGGCGAAGCATGAGCGTGGTCTCCAAAATACGTGAGCCCGGGTGCGTGCGAACGCTGACAAACGCGTCATGCGGCAACCAGGCTCCTGTGTCGCGCGACTTTGTACACATGTTGCGCCATGTAGTGGCACTGCGGAGAAGTATCCGCGTGGACTCCGAGACGAGAAGCGTGGGGCCCCGGTGCTTGCGAACTCTCAGAATTGTTCCCTCGCTTGCTGCACGTACTAACTGGCGCAAGTTAGCGAGAGGTTAATTGAAGAGCCGCCAATACCCATTGTATTTGTGGCGCAGCCTGCTTATGCGTCCAGTCGCTGTTCATGAGGAAATCTTGTGACGTGGGCTCGATTCCGCTCAGCGTCGAATAAATTTCCGAAGTGAACTCCGCAAATCATACCACGAGACCCCGCTACCTTTGCCGGCTTCTGCTAAAATGAAACTGCGCATTATCACTGCACTCTTAGAATACACAGAGTTACGTTCTACCGGCGGGGGCTTGCTACCGGCGGGCGGAGCGACCGTCGGAAAGGCGCCGGCATGACTGCGGTGGCAACTCGCCTTGTAAGGACGACAATGCGCAGCGTCCGCAACAGAATGGCGCCAAGAAGTCTAGACGCATTAGGCGGACCAAGTATTGTTTGTGGATTCGCCTTCCCCGTCACAGTTCGATTGAAGCGGCGGAACTCCGGGAAGAAGAGGTTTTGCGGCGCCGTCTCATGGGCCTTAGCAGTCGTCAGTCAATGGAAAGACGCGGCGGCCACTGTCTGCCCGGTCAACACTGGGATCAAGAGGCGCCTGCTCAGGACAAGACCCGTGTCTGCGAAATAACCTTCTCACCTTGGTGTGGTCAGTGCAACCTGTGCGCAAGTGAGCGCGTAAACCCTCCTCCTCATAGGCGGGTCGGCTACGATGACTTTGGACGCTCCGTTTGGTCGAACGGCCGTTTTGCCTCACTTAGGGATCCAGGGACGACAGACTGTTTATAAGCAGCTGTGTCGCGGCTGCTGGGTGTGCATTCTCTTTCTGTCATGCTACACTGATTACCTGTAACGTTCTCATGTAGATACTGTAAATAAATCCCATATTCCTCGTTCTCGATGAGAACAAGTCTCTCCCTTCAACAACGTCCTCGGCGTGGATGAGTTGGACGATGGCATCGGCCAGCTACCATCTATTTCATGCCCAAACCCAACCATTACAACAGGTGTTGACCGGCAGCACGCTTTACGTACGTCACGGCACATCGACTTATGACTAGACCATCTGCCGTTTATGGTAACAAATACGTATGCCGGTAGTAGTTTTTTGCATTGTTTTGCTTTATTGGAGAAATTTCAGGCGGCTGTGCACTGTGGAGACTTGAAAAGCAACATCGTGGCGACGAGGAGGCCAGCAGAATAGAGCACGTTGAGATACCTGACAGTGGCTAGCTGTGTAGTATTGTCATGGTAAGACAAGTTTCTCGGAAACAAAATTCTATGGTAGCCGCCGCGCAGCTACCACAGTGCGCCCGTGTGGAATGGTACGCGCGTATGCGCGCGGCTAGCGGGTTGACCAGGCCCGTTACGTGCGATGAGCCGTTTTATGTGCGCGTAGGCGTGCGTCCTTCTGTCGAGTCTTGTTCACTCTTGCACGCATCCGCCATCATTCGCTTCCCTGCGCCCCTTGGGAGCACAGATAAGATGTCTGCGGTAAGGAAGATTCGTCCTTTCATTACTCAACGCAGGTACTTCTTTCCCCTTCTTCCATACGGCTGTTTTACGTGTCACAAATGCATCGTCCGCTTTGAAAAAGAGGCACTCTGAACAGATGTCACTGACCTGCGAGGCATTTATCATGCAGATTGCGGAACACAGCGAGTTCAATCTGTGATGCGATGTTATCGTAAATACACGAAAGACGGCAAAAATAATCCCTGTTCGTCCCTCCTCCACTTCTCGTTACGCGGTGTAGAGAGTTGTATACGCGTTTATTTCACGCTTTCCATTTCGAGTCACACCTGGCCACAACAACAGCCGGGAGAGCACGGTCTAGCTAATACGGCGGCACAAAACATCGAGACTAACGCAAACCTGCACACACAACGCCTCTTGTCACGGTACGTGACCTACGCAGCAGCGCACGCACGAGCGCGCAACACCCAGAACGAAACCACCATTGTACCCGGACAATATTGCCGCTACAGCCAAAAATTCTACGTGATTTCCACCACACTTTTCTCCTAGCGCGCGGACTGGGAAGGGCGTCAGTTTTCTACTTCCTCCATGGGTCCAAGCGCCTGTGCGTTTCTCGGCGTTCTTGTGCCGTCTGAAGAGCTTGTGCTAGAAGGTGCCGGGGTGTGTTTTTGCTTTTGCTGATTTAATTTAACTACGAGAAGTCGAGGAACGTCTCTATGACATGGCGTTGATTCCCGTTTTACACAGTACTGTAGGGAAAGGGACAGCGGCTTTTTCGCCTCCCATGGGACACGGCCCTGGTGAAATAAATGGGAACATCAGATGAAACACCACCACTGGAGTGCTACAGCCTCTTCAAATATTTGTCAATTTTGTTCGCTCGTGCAACTTTCGCGCACGCGTTTTGCAGCGAAGCTGTATAGCTCTCCGTCCCAGTGGGTAGCTTTCGTCTCCGTAGGCAAGCACTCGGGAGGCACGCGCCGCCTACGCCGCTGGTCTCGTTGCAGCACCAGCAGATGGCACTGGTATCCGCACATCTGCGGCAGCGGCGGGGGGACAGATAAAAAAGAACCAGAAAGCTCACCTTCTCGCATAGGGTTCGCCGCAAGCGCTTTTCGATTTAAGCTTACGGTTGCATTGCATAAGCTGCAGTTGCCGGAAGGCGGAAACTAGTGTACGAAGCTGGGAGTGATGTACCTACACATTCGTATATAAAAAAAAAGAACCCGCCTACCAAATTAATTGTTTTATGACAGTGCTATGGGGAGGTCATGTGTAGTGCGAAGTCTTGAAGAGCAGCGTGCATACGTGGCGCGGTGAAAGTGTGACTAAGCGCATTTCTCTTGTCTCTGGTCCACTCTGTGTAGGGGCACGAAGTAGCGCCGCAAGCCAGGTCGCAGGACTTCGAAACGTGCTCGGCTGTTAATTAGGTGAAGTCCATGTGAATGTTCCCGTGTGAATGATTTCAAGCTACGTCGGAATGGGTAATCGTTCTAGTTGCCGTTTACAGCCTCACTGTCCAACCATCTTCACAGCGTGGATTGGAGACCAATTGTCTTCATTTCCTTTTCTTTTTTTGCGCCCCCCCCCCATTTCTATCTCGTTTTTATTGCCCTATTGCTGTACATTATCTGCCCTGTCAGATCTTGTATAGTTGTGAGCACCCAGGAAATAAAGTGCACTACACACATTGCCTTTATACCTACCCGTCATGTTTCATAAGGAAACCTATACGGGTTTCTTATGAGCCCGTACGGGTTTCCTTTGTAGCAATTGCTACGAATGGGTGGATGTCTGATTTCTCATTTATTAATTACTTCTCTCCACCTTGCGCGCTTTCGCAGAACTAATATTCCAAACTCTTGCCCTTGCTTCGAGTTGTTGACGAATTCGATTTCGCCCTGCCATCTGCGAACCGCCTGCTTAGCTCAGATGGTAGAACGGCTGCCCCGGAAAGGCGGTGTTCCCGGCTTCGAGTCCCAGACCAGGACGAATCATTCTTCGAGGCTTTTCTTTCGAGAAAAGTGTATGTGTTTCCTTCGTATCAACTGCTGTGGACGTGTGATTTCTCCTTTACTAGATACGTCGGAATGCGTAATCATTCCACTCGTCGTTCATAGCCTGGCTATCCAACCGCCTCCACAGCGTTGATTGGAGATCCATTGTCCTTTTATTATTGAGCGCGTCTCCACCTTTCTTTCTCGTTCTTTGTGTTATTTGCCCAATTAGATCTTGTATAATTGTTCGCACCTAGAAAATAAAGTGCACTACATACGTTGCCTTTTTCTTACGCATTATGTTGATCACAAGGTTTATGTAGGACTGGCCCTAAGGCCGTTTAGAGTGTGTTGTGTATTACTGTAAACGCTGCCAAGTGTCCGAGACTCTCGAAGATTTCGAGCAACAGAACCGTGCGCACGGAATTTGTCTAACTAAGCGACTGCAGCTACAAGCATCGGCATCACAGTGCGGCAGCACATTTGAAAGTGGCGCACGGAAAGGAAGCGCCGTCGTGCTTGATAAGCGATAGGCTCTAACCACGGTTGAGAGCGCTGCAATGCGATAGCGCACGAGCGCAGCCATGTGGTTTTATTTCATATTTAGCGGGCTTTCTTTAAACGCTGAAAAAATCCCCACACAGCATGTAGGATGCCTTAAAAAAATTGGATCGGTCGTTTCTAAATCACCTGTGCAACGTAACGTGCTTTCTAGCTGGAATAGCGGGTAATGGGCTTCTGAGCAGCAAGCAGCCAGCAAACACATATTGGAAGGAAATAGCCAGAGAAAGTGTCGATTTTCAAATATCGAGCAAGAAATGCTATAAACAGGAAGCAAGAAAAATATTTTTTAATTAGCATATGCACATTTATTAGCGACACATAAAAATGGTGAATCTTACCCATTAAAAACTAGTGCTCTGAAATCGCAAAGTGGACATTTACGATGTTCTTTTTTTTTGTGCTGGGAAGGACGATTTAAAAATATCACGACAAAACCATCGAGCATTTAAACTACAACAATCTACTTGTGGCAAGGTGACAAATATATATGTTTGCGTATCCATCTTATATATATTTATATATTTGGGGTTTTACGTGCCAAAACCACTTTCTGATTATGAGGCACGCCGTAGTGGAGGACTCCGGAAATTTTGACCACCTGGGGTTCTTTAACGTGCACCTAAATCTAAGCACACGGGTGTTTTCGCATTTCGCCCCCATCGAAATGCGGCCGCCGTGGCCGGGATTCGATCCCGCGACCTCGTGCTCAGCAGCCCAACACCAGCGTATCCATCTTGCACGAAGCTCAAAAACTGTTGAACCCTAAGCTTTGTCAAGAAGGTTCCCTTTAACACAACAAATATTTCTTGTTTGACACAACAAGGAGAAACGCCGAGAAGAAAGAACTGAAAGCCGTGAATTCTGCCCACTGTATGAAATTTCTACGCGCTGGTTTACACGTCCTGTGCCCCCTTAACTCGACTGTCCAACTCTAAAAAAGTCGTTCGTGTTCCGCGTGAAAGACTGTCACATTCACTTTCACTTTCCTTACTATGCGAAACAGTTCAAAGGATCATCAGCGAATCGCTCCGTGTGTGCCACGAATTCGTCAGTTTCAAGATGAGAGGCTTCTTCAATGCGGCAATGTGGTGTAGGGAAGCAGACGCAGCACCTCTTGAAGTCTTGTCAAGCCAGACGCTCTCCGGCGGATCGAAGACAGTGGCCAATGGCACGGTAATCACTGAGTCTTTCATAATGCCATCTTGTTTCGTCTCTATGGACGACGGCGTCGTAGACTCCGGAAAGCCTGTCTCGGCAGTGGGTGCCAAGGTTTTCTCCGCAGTCGGTACCAACGGAGGCTTCGTAAAGTCACGAAAAGAACTCCAGCAAAAGGGGCCCCAGGTGACGGGCTATTTGCCCTAAACGACTTGACAATCCCGTTAGTTGATACTTAGATGGTGGTCTTCAACGGGAATCTGGGTGCCACGTTCGACGGTGGTTCCGTGGTCGTAAGTGAAGCTGCCGACGTTGATGTCACTTCGGCTGTCTTGGCAGTCCGTACCGCGAAATTTATAAACGGACTTCGGCGTGGCGTTCTTTTCAATGTGAAAATAGCGGCAGGAGAAGTCTGCGCTGCAGTCGTCATCGTCCTCCAAGGAATCCAGCCATTGTTTTTTCGGTAGACATCAGAATTTCTTGCTGTCTTCTTCCTGTTAAATACATTGGGTGAATTGTAGCAATGGGTAAATCAACTTTACCAATTTAGCTCGATTAGCAGAACATTAATACACCGACATCCTACACAAAAGTGAGCACGCGCTATTGCACGCGTTATGTGAAGGCAAGTTATAGGAAGATGGAAGCACCACGTGGGCAATAACTCGTTAGTGTGCGCGTTGCAACCGTCGATTATTCCGCTGAGCATCTAAAATAATATGTTTTTCCGGAGGAGAGCTGTTGAATGCTCCCTGTGGAGCTGTCGTGATGATCTATATTTTGATGACACGACGTTCAACATGCGATTTTGCGGTAACACCTTCATATATCCTGTTTTCCCAATAGAAATGATTCTGAGGCGATTTGGCGGGAAATGCCAGGGAAATGCAGTAGCATGACGTCATTCAAAAATCCGATAGCCCAAACCCATACCGGACTAAGAAGTGCGATATTAACAAGACTTAATGCAATCTGCCGCGCGTTCTTTAAGAATAACGTTACGTCATCTCGCCATTTATTCGCCCCTTACTTCCGCGCGAGTTTCCCATCGTGTGGCTCGCCTATGGACTTGCGCGTAGGTCTTCGATTGCCAGATGAGCTCAGTGTCTCTACCCGGGGCGTACGCTTGAAGAAATTCGCGGGCATGCCTCCCCGGGCACGCCTCCCAGCCACCGATACCTCGGTCATCGGTCGTTTGCTGGGCCCGCTGGAGGGAGTGGCAGACACGGTTCCTTTCCGCTTACTGTCAGAGGCTTCCCGGAGTGCCGCCTATGTTTAGAATATTGTGTGGCGTGTCAGTGGTTGATGTGTCTTAGGAGCGTACAGCATATTGAAATCTGAAAGGTGTAGAACAAACCACGCGGTCGTGCCGTCGAGGTGCTCATACGAATAGGTAATGATTGACACCTTGGTACCCTGAATACAGACTGCAAATTATTACAGGAGCATAATAAGATGCACACGAAATCGAAATACATTGACAGACGGAATCGTACTTCGGCCAAGTTGGACGCCATCTTTCTCAAAACAAGAAATCCGTACACCTAAGCACTTCTTACGAGTTGTAAACGTGAAAGTATTAATTGAACACCACTAAGCGGTCCATCTAGTAATGAACTCTTCGCGGGCAAGAGAGCGCGCTTTGATTCGGCATTTCCGTGGCGCAGTTAGAACGCAGGCGGCACCTTGCGCGGACAAGGAACGCGCTGATAACAAAGACTTCCGAGAGCGAGGGTGACACTAGCGTCGCGGCGATGCCCTCTCCCCTCACGCAACACCTGGCGCACTACCTACAAGCTGGTTACCTTTCCCCCCGCTCTGCTCCGTCGAGGCGCAGCTCATGACGTGGCATTGCAGGAAACGGGAATTGAGGAGCCGCTTCGCTGCTACATACGCTGGCTTTATCGCTCAATGCGCCATTTGACGCTTTCGCATAAAAAAAGCACAGGCTGACACTGCAATGAGACCACGCATGATCACGCCGGCTGCTGTGTCCATGGGCTATAGGAGAAACATACGTGGAACCTTTCAGTTACCGCGAGGTAGCAACTACGGACGCTAGCACAGTCGGCCGCTCTTGAAAAGTGCATTCAGTATTTAGGTACACTTTTGTTGTTTATATATTAAAGTGTTCATGTACTCTCCTAAAAAAATTCACAACGTTTCGATTACGAAATTGTAAAGGTAAACAGTTTTATTCTATTGTTCATTAAGAAAGCTGAAACAAATGTTGAGGGATATTGTGAATGCTTAACACTTTCCCTCAGAACAATAAGGAGTATGCTATTGACATTCAAGCAGTATTTCAACAGCAAGGACGGAATCAATCTCGCCTGTTTTAGGCATTGAGTTATTACAGGTAATTCAAGCAGGGATGAAATTTCGCTAACACTATCCGTTCCTGAATGCCTGATTAGACTGTACCTTTGAGGCTTCCCATGTCCTTTGTTATTTTGGTCGATTATTCTCGTTTGAAATGGCTCCAATTATTATGCTCTTACATTGATCTAATAAATTTCAGCCCCCTTCAGCCATATTATCGGAACTTTTGTTTGTGTTATCTAGACGACGTCGTCAGTTTTGGCGCCACTATTATAGAGCACAACCATCGACTGGACGTTGTTCTGACGTACCTTGGACAAGCTGTCCTAACTCTCAACTCCAAGAAATTTCACTTTGGCCAACGAGAGGCGCTAGTACTTAGACAACACGGGGCAAACAGGGGGCGCGACTAGCCCCACAGTAGGTCGCTGCAGTTAGCGACTTTAAACAACCGCAATCACAGCACGAGCTGACGAGCTTCTTGGATCTTTTCTCGTACTTCCAACGTTTTATGCCCAACTTTGCCGATACTGCCTACCCTCTCTCTTCATTGCCGCGCGAGGATAACCCTTTCACCTGGACAGCCGATTGCGATTCCTGGTTTCGTCAATTGAAGTTCCTGCTCTCTTCCGGACCCATACTTCGCCATTTTGACCGCTCTGCCACAACAGAATTGCACACCGACACGAGTGGAATCGGCCGCGGCGCCGTCCTCGTCCAGCGTTTTGGTGACGCCGAGCATGTCATTGCCTGCGCTAGGCGTTCGTTGAGCAAGGCCGAACAGAGTTACACCGTCACGGAGCGACAGTGTCTCGCTGTCATCTTTGCAGTCCAGAAGTTTCGCCCATATCTCTAGGGGTGCCGCTTCGCGATCGTTACTCATCACCATTCACTATGTTGGTTGGTTGGTCTCCGCGACCCGTCTGGCCGCCTTGCTCGATGGGTGCTACGTTAGCAGGAATTTGACTCTATTATCATCTATCATCAAGTGCATGTGACGCCGATAATTTCGATCAGTTTCTGGCCGCCATCGACGACATCTTTTTTCCCGACCTGGACACTTTGCTGGAAGAGCAGCGTCAGGACCGCAGCATCGATGCCCTCTTCGCCTCAGCTTCTCAACCAATAGGTAACAATGGCTTTCATTCGAGATGGCCTGCTCTACAAGAAGAATTCTGCGGATGATGGTGCCCGCTTCCTCTTAGTGGTCCCTAAGAATTTGATAACCGACGTGCTCCGTGCTATGCACGACGACTCGACCGCTGGGCACCTGGATTTCACCAGAACATACCACCGCATTCAAGGCCGATTTTACTGGACTAGTATGCGATGGCGCAAAGAAACGTATGGGGCCAGTCGTAACCAGTGCCAGCGATTCAAGTGCCCTAATACTGCTCCGGTCGGAGTCCTTCACCCAGTGGCGCCACCATCATCGATCTCCTTTCGAAATGGTTGGAGTGGATCTTCTCGGCCCATTCCCGCGCTCAACAAACGACAACCGTTGGATTATAGTCTGCGTTGACCAGCTGACGCGTTGTGCTGAAACCGCAGTGATGCCAACGGCCATGGCTCTTGGTGTTTCGAGCTTCCTCCTGTCCTCCTTTATACTGCGTAATGGACCCCCTCGTGTTATTATGAGCGATCGTGACCGCCAGTTTGAGGCCGACGTAGTCGAAGAGCTATTGCGTCTCTGTGCTTGCCAGTTTCGCCACGCGACCCCTTTATCATTCGCAGACAAGTGGTCTCGTCGACAACACTAATAGAACTTTGACCAACATGCTTTCAATGTATGTCGATTCCAGGCACAAAAGTTTGGATGACATCTTCCCTTTTATCACATACGCCTACAACCCTGCAAAGCATGAAACTACCGGCTACAGTCCTTTCTATCTTTTTTATGTCTAACCACCTCGCAGCTTCCTTGACACCATTGTACCTTTTACTCCTCATGCGGACACTTCTATTGCCCAGACACTCTGCCGCGCTGAGGAAGCACGCCGCATAGCTCAGCTCCGTACGTTGGCATCCCAGGACCGCCCCAAGATCAGCTACGATTCACGACATAAGAATTGGCCGTACGACAAAGGGGACATAGTATGGCTTTGGACACCACTTCGCAAGCGCGGCCTGTGCCAGAAGTTTCTGGCTCGTCACACCGGGCCTTTCGTCATCGCCAATCACCTAAGTGATGTGGCCTATATATTCGACTGCTCGTCTAGTTTCTACTGGCTACCGGTCTAAGACGCAGCTTGGTCACGTCGCCAGCCTGAAACGCTGTCATCCCCGTGACTTCGAGTGCACGTAACAGTTACCCAGCGGGCTTCGTCTGTGAAGGGAGGAGTGTTACGCTAAAGCTACAGCAAGGACGAAGGAAGAGGAGAACGAAGTGCGCTTGTCTTTGCAGCGGCTCGGTGGCGGCGCGGCCCCTTTTCATCTTTAAATAAACGCACCCCATCGTAACAATATTTAAGGTAGTGCGGGCGGTTGCCGCTGGAGGTGGCATTAGGGCAAGCGATGCACCAAGCCCTAGACGAGTACGTCCGGTAGTAGGAATGAAGGAAGAGGGGTTTATTTTATATTGCTTACACGGCTTCAGTTACGGAAGCCCACTCCATGCAGTAGCACATTAATCATCTGAGTTCACATCAGGACACGCCAGCCCCACTGCACGATATCTCTCTGCCTGTAATACCGTCGTCTTCCATAGGCGACTGGACTAGGGAAACTCATGACTATCGCGGCCAATCACAATCGTCGAATCGGTCGCGATACCCCGCCTATGATATCGCACCGTTCCGCATCACTCCCAACTCCGATGGTATGGAAAAGGTGAGCGTAGAGCTACCTGAGAACTCAAGGTCGAGGCCGTTCCCACGGTAGCATTCGACGTTGGCCCTTTTCATCATTAGAGCAGGCTGTCAGGTAGTGGTAGGGGGGCCTTTTGTGGGCCCGTCAACAGTCGGTGTCAACGCTGTGTTGACTTCTGGGTAGGCGCTGATGGATGGGTGAGGTTGCCTCGTGGGAAACGTCTAATTAATGCCTCTGACCGTGTTGAGACGTAACTCGGCGCATTGTTTCATTTTCGCTATTTTCGCGTGAAGGTTGCACTGAGCGCGACGGTGGCGGAGCCGCCCCGGCTGACGTAGCTTTAGACTGTCTCCACGAGCGCTCGCCGCCTTGTCAGCGTCATCGCCGACGTCTGCGCGGTGCTTCTACAGCGCCCAGCCTTATCGATGGTGCCAGTCAACGCTGTCTTTCTGCTCAATGTCTTCGGCCTCTCAGCAGACCGAGGAGAACTCGAGGAGCGCGTCTCAACAGCGAAACGACGTCGCACCACACAATATTATAAAATAGTCCACGTAAATCTGAAGCAAACGCGACGACTTCGTTTAGAGTGCAGGATAATGCTATTTATTTCTCTGAAAACGAAAGACACACGGCAGAGCCTTTACTAAGCGGAAGTACGACAGAAACTCTCCCGCAAGACATCTTGTCTCTTCCTAGGTGCTAGACAGTGGGACAAAAATTAGGGATAAAATAAGCTTTAAGGTGCAAAACAGCCGATTTGACTAAACTTAAAGGGGCGCTGAACGACTTCTTATCGAAATGGAGAAAGACATTTGAAGTGCAGGTAGGCTATTTCAGAACCACTTTGCCGCAAGAAGTACTTCAATGCGTTCAGCAGAAGCGGAGTTGTCGGCCATCACACACGGCCTCAGCTGTGCTGCCCTTTCTCCTCCAATGCCTTGCACTGCAAAGGCTACGGCAGATACGTCACCGTGGCGCGCAGTTGAAATTTCTGATTTGGTGCCTATGCCGCGCTAAACGTAAGCCAAACGCGGCTGTCCTCAGAGAGCCGCCTTGCGCTTAGCCAATGGACTCGTGGCAGCACCTCGCGGCGGCCGCGGCGTAGCCGAGCGCAGCGACGAATAGCAGGCGTGTATTGGAGTGTGCTTTATGACGAAATAGAGCACACAGAAAAGAGCAAGGATCATGAGGTTCTTGAAACGAGAGCGTTTGAGAAAAAGGAGACTTCGCGCTCAGCTTGCGAGCTCCACGGACCGCGTACGACAGCAGAACATGGCTGAGATGTTCAGAACAGCGTATGCATACCCGTTATTTCAGCAAGCCCGAGGGGTGGTTCAGGGCCCCTTTAAGAAGTGCATGGCAATAATAGACCACGCTCGGACATTCTGTACTGGTTTGGAGGTGAGGGCGCTAACAACTCCACTAACCGCAATGGTAAGTGCAAGTGATACTTTTAATATTCTGTCGTCGTGGGGCAGGCGCCCCCGCCTTTCTCCCCATTTTATGGGCAGCACATTTGAAACGAAGAACAACGTGCGCGGTGGCAGAAAACAGCCCATTGCTTCCTGCGTACGTCCATCCCTGTGACGGCAGGCGCATCTAATAGTTAGTACGTACCAAACCATCTTCAGTAGACCGGCAACCATGTGGGCTGAGTCCTACCCAAGAAGCACCGCACGCAAGGCCCCGGAGAGTGGTAGCTCATGTTAGCGCGAGTGGTTATGACGCTCGATTTTCTGCGACTACTATTCTGGGCAGTAGCGGCAACGCCTCTTCCAGGCTCGCTCTTGAGGCCTTCTTTATCAAGAGGAAGAGAGATAGGCGCATAAGTGAGGCTTCTGTCTCATTACTCAATGCCGAATTTGACTTCTTGCGTAACCGCCTTTGACGCGCATGGGCCTGTTATCTTCTGCTTGGTATGCGCATGCATGACAAGATGATGTATATGTACTATATTTCCTTCCATTAAACAGTTCTGAGTAGCACATGTCCTCGTCCACCTTTCTTGTTTCCGTGGTTCTCTCGCGCTAAGTTACTACTTCAATCATGGACGACCAACTAGCCCAAGAATCAACTCTTCTAGAATTCATTTCCCGTACACAGGGCAATTCCTTTTCTGTATATTCTCTGCAGTCCTTTGTCACCGATGTCCTTACTTCCCATATCGTCGAAGCCACATGCCGGGTCAGGTTTTACGCCTTCTGTGTCCGGAAAGGATTATACCCTCGAGATGTTTGTGTTGTTTAATTGGTTTCGTGGAGTCTTCCTGGGGACATCTCAAGAGGCTTTGCCAACTCTTGAAGTCTGAGCTCTGGCGCCAAGTTCAACTTCTGCAAGACTGGCTGCCCGTTGTGTGCCACCACGGTAATCCGGAATGGCTAGCGAGCAGGAAACTGCGTGAGTTTAGAAAACTGGCGGCTCAGATCACGGAGACAAGGTGGAGTAGCATGCTCAACTTCCTTCTGAGGTCATCGACCACCAATCGGGCACAGGGTAAACCGGTGGTCGTTTTAGATCAAGTATCGCTCCCCGAGCAGGTTTCAAGGCTACTGGAAAAAGGTCCGAAATATGCTGTTCCACCCTCCGCCCGGCCCCACGACCTCGTCGGGCTCAACCGAGATGTTTCTGCAAGGTGTAGCCAAGAGGACCATGACCAGTGCCTGAAGGAGGGACTGTACTGCATCTCAATGTGTTCAAGCAGGGCTACTGACGTTCATGCTAAAAAGAGCTTAGAAGGTGTCGTGAAGTATTTCAAACATAGTGAGCTTATGCTGTTGCAGTCACATAAGGAAGGTGGGTTTGTTGTGTTACCAAAAGGCCTCTTTGACGAAAAAACACAGGCAGCGGTGAATAAGAATTTCGTTCCTATTAGTAAGAGTGCCGTTATAGTCAAGTCAAAATTCATCGAGTTCTCCAAAAGTTTGAACTTGACCAACCTTGCTAAAGGAATCAAGAATAGCTAAGAAAACTGTTTGACGGTTTTCTTTACCGCGAAAACGCACAAGCCCTATATTCCTTTCAGAACTATTGTTAGCGAGCGCGGAGCACGGCAGGAATTAGTGAGCCTTTTGCTTTTGAATAAGCTTAAGAAGCTACATGGGGATGATCCTTTCCGTGTGAAAAGTTCTTCAGAGGTTACGCAATTTGTTAAGTGTAATGACGGCATTAAGTATGGTTTTTCTGTTGACGTAGAATAGCTATTCTACTTAATTTCTCAGGATAAGTTTCTGGTTTTCTTAAGGGAATGTATTGAGCACAACGACGTTGTCGACTTCCAGACGTCAGCGAGGCTTTCTGTGGACAGCTTTTTAACATTGCTCGAGTTTTATTTAAGCGTGACTTTTGTTCTTTACAAGCAGCCATATCTGCAACGCCGGGGAGTGTGTATAGGGTCTTGTGTTGCTCCTATTTTGTGCGACATTTTTTTGTCTTTTGTTGATAGGTCTTTGGAGCATGTTTTTAACGGGGGACAGCTTTTAAAAGCTTTTAGGTATGTTGATGATTTTTAGTGCTTTTAAACAATAAGGGTGACTTTACATCCCCTGCTTTTATTTTAGAAGCTTTTAATAACCAAGACCAAGGGCTCGTTTTTACCCATGAACTTCCTGACGCCACAGGCCTGCAGTTCCTAGACATAAAACCATCTTTTGAAGCTGGCCATGTCCGCTGTGCTTATCAACCGCGATCCATGAAGCAATTGCTGCCGTACGACTCTGCGCATTCTAAGGTGGTGAAGCGAGCAGTAGGTAGTCTTTGCTTGGAATCGGCTTTGCGGAAATCGTGCGTACACCAAATGCGGTCTAGTTTTACGTACCAAGCTGGACGCCTTTTGGCAGCTGGTTTTCCTCTGACGGTCGTCAACGCTATAGTAGAGTCTCTTCTGCAAAAAGTAAAGCTTGGAGCACGAAGGGCGAGAGCAGAGGTCAAACGACCGAAGGTAAGACCAGAGGTTATACCCTACGTGCACAAGGTGTCACACAACCATAAAAAGGTTGCTAACCGTCATTGTGTTCACCTGGTTTTTTTCTGCGCCCAACAAGCTTTCGGAACTGTGCTGTCGAGTTTACTGTGAGACCAGGCGGGGCTGCCGCACGAGGCATGAGAAACCCTTTGTTGAGTGCTCCAGAGGGGTTGAATATGCAATTCCCTTGCACCCTTGCTGGAATCTCTACATTGGACAAACCGAGCGTTGCGTGAATGACCGTGTAAGGGAACATGCGCAAAAACTAAAGAAAAAGCAGGATAAGGGCGCACATTTGGTGGCTCATGTTAGCGCGTGTGGTTGTGACGCTCGATTTTCTGGGCAGGATTTACTATCCTGCCCAGAATTACTTAGGATTACTTAGGCTTGCTCTTGAGGCCTTCCTTATCAAGAAGAATAGAGATAGGTGTACAAGTGAATTTTCTATCTCATTACTAGATGCCGAATTTGACTTCTTGCGCCACCGCCTTTGATGTGCATGTGCCTGTTCTCTTCTGCTTGGTATGCGCATGCGTGACGAGAGGATATATATGTACTATCCTCCCTCCCATTAAACAGTTCTGAGTAGCGCTTGTCCCTGTCCACCTTTCTTGTTCCCATGTTGTTATCGCGCTAAGTTACTGCTTACATAGATAATCCAAGGTAAATATACCTGGTAGCGAAGCTTCCATAGGAGCCCATACGTTCAAAACATGGCGGTCCATCGCGGTCCATGGAGCTTAGCGCCATCTGTCTGTGGTGGGAACACTTCCGGCGGAAGAAAAAATAATGTGACGCCATGTCCGTTAAAAGCAAAAGTGACGTCATTTTGTTTTCGAAGGCGCGAAATTTGTTTTGTTGTTTTCCTTTGGAGCTATATATTCAAAGGCCCCGCCATTCGACTTGATGGGTGTTTCGAGATTGCAGCGTGGAAAGCGATGCAGGAAAAGGCCAGCCGTACGGTTGTCGAAATCGCATCCCTGCAAAGAACATACTTTCTTTGGAGGCCGACGAAAGCTTTAGGTGTAGAGTGCTGATCCTATTGTTGGATGCCAAACCCGTCGGCCAGCACAGTCGCACGAAAACAACTACACAATTATCTGGGGGTCGTAACTCACTACTTTTGACTGAACAGATAAAGAAGCAATGAAGCTACCCGCGTCACCAAATTCAGACAAATTTCTACAAGCAAGAAAGCACAAACTGTGAGGGGGGCGTATTTCAACAGGTGATACGAGTGCGCCTTTCTGCTCATTTCAAGACGTGCATTGCACTGCGAGTGATAGTGGCGTCAACGCCCCCTGTACCGATAGGCGCTGAAAAGAAATGCATTTATTAATACTAATAAATTAAACTTGTATTTTTTAACTCGTCACGAATATATAAAATTGACTAGAAATTTTATTTTCGTTGAATGAATGTAACTGTCTCGTTTGAATTAAAAAACGCGTTTTTCCTTCCCAATGTTTGTTCCCTCCAAACATAGTCGCGCTTCAATCGCTGCTCCCATAACCCCCCATGGTGATGTCGGTGACAATCTGTACTGAACCGCTTTTCGCCCGAAGCTTCACGACCTATTTGAATCGACCTTGGATAATCAGTGTAGCCACAAAAGTGTCTGCGTGCGATATTCCCGGTTTTGTTTGCGATCAATGTACACGGGCCTTATGACGCTTCGCGGAGTATAAGTACGCCTGCGAGTATTGGAAATAAACCTGTTGAAAGTTAGCGCCGGATGTTTGCCTAATTTGTTTCTGTGTCTATCTTATTCTGCCTGAGCTACATGAAATTACAAGGTACCATATATACAAAGCCCATATACAACCGTCGTCGATTAAATTGCCACATAAAAAGAACATTCATTCAGTGAACCTGCGTATGTCTCTTAAAGGGGTCCTGAACCACCCCTCAGGCTGGGTGAAATAACGTAGTCCGCTGGCAGCATATACGCTGCCGTGAACATCTCGTGGCCAAGTTTTGCGGTCATACGGGGTGCCCGGTGCTCGTAAGCGGATCGCGAAGTCTCCTTTCTCTCTTTTGAAACAGAAGCCTGCTCCCCATTCTCTTCTGGGCGCTTTATTTCGTGATAAAGCGGACTCCCATATGCGGCTGGTATTGGTAGCTGCGGTCGGCTACGCAGCGCAGATACCGCGGTCACCGTGGGGTGCCGTCAAGAGTCCACTGGCTAAGTCCACTGCTGCTTGCGGAGGACAACAGCATTTGGCTTACGTTGAGCGCGTCGTAAGCACCGAAACCGGGAGTCGTGGCGTCCACGTTAATACCCACAATGAAATTTGAAATGCGCGCCACGGTTACATTTAGAAGGCGGAGCGTTGACGGCACGTCCCACACCGCCGAAGCCTTTGCAGTGCAAGGTATTGGAGCGGGAGTACAGCAGATACCGTGTTTGATCGGCAATAAACAGACTTCTTCTGAACGTATTGAAACACTTTTTGCGGCAATGTATTTCTGAAATAGCCTAATTTTACTTGATATGCCCATCCCCACTTCGATAAAAAGTGATTCAGGATCGCTTTGATGGTCTTCATAAACTTTACACGACCATTCTAATGTGCCACGCAGAACCAGTGGCGGTGTCTAGGCGACGGAAGAAAAGGAGAAAAGCAAGCAAAGAGAATACGATAGGAAGTAACAATGCATTCTAATGAGAACATCAAAGTAATTTAATGAATGTCTCGTGAGCGCACAGACTTTCGCCTTCATGCTCTTTATCGTATGCTAAAGTGACTCAAATTTTCTCGTTGCTATCACTACCCTACTTCAGCGTGTAAATAAAATAGACAAGCAGTAGGAAAATAACTGTTAGCTTGAAGCGTGTTTTCATTTGTCTCCAATTCGTACAAGCTATAATAAACGGGTAACAATGCACATCGAGAAAAGAACGGAATAAACGCAGATAACACAATAGCGGGTGCACAGGAAGTCCGCACGTGTCGAAACCCGCGCTGCTATCCACGGTGTGGCCCTCCCGATTCTTTCGAGAGCGACTTATGAACTTCAGGAGCACGAGAAGAGCGCACTGTTCCATTTGGTGCGAAGGGCACACACACTGGCCTTCAAGCTCGATTCACTGCGTTGAGCTCAATAGGGTGAGTTGAGCTTCAATCCGGACCAACATCTCGCTCGCTGAGATGACAGCCTTGCGAAGCTCGCATTGCTCGTCCGAATTAGCCAAAGCCAGCGCTTGCTCGAGCTCCTTGCGAGTGTTGACCAAGTCTTCGACCAGAAACGCCGCGGCACCAGAGTTTTCCGAGGCTCCCGATGCACCCTCGCAGGTCGGAAAGTGAGTGCTCATGTCCTTGCCGGGCACGCCACGCCTGCACCTTGCGCATGCGACGATGTGGAAAGCACATGCGTCTCTCAGGTGGCCATCCAGGGCTTGAAGCGTACCTTCGTACCTGCAACCGCGCATCGCATTCACACAACGAACTTTCTCGCATCCAGCATCGTAAGAGCGTAACCGCGGCGTCATCGTGATATCAACTGCGGTTTTACCGTGAACGGGGCACTTGGCTGACCGACTAAAACAGATGCATTGAAGGCAGATGACGTGGCCGCAAGAAACGAGGTACAGCGGCGCTGTCGTCACCGTACCGCACCAAGAGCAGAAGGCAACCTGATCGAGTTCGCGTAAAAACTCAACTAGTTTGCTCTCAATCTGGCTACCGAAGCCGCTCACACGGTATACGAACCGCCCTCCACCGTCCATAATTTCTTGCGGGTGTCGCGTTCACGCAATCAACGCGGCCGACTCCTCCGACGTTTTAATGTAATCTGTATCCTGAGCTAGGACTGGCAACAGGAAAATTGGCAACAGGAAACACGTCACGGCTAGTGTTGATCCCATCCGTTAGTTGACGCGAGCATCGGAAAAAAGGAATGTGAAATGAACTTACAGACGTTTTATTTTTTTATTCCTTCCCCCTAAAACTAAAATTTTTTTTGTGTGGATGAACTTTACGACTTCTTTTTCTTGCGTTACCTAGCAACAAGCTAAGAGCATGCCAGCCGCGACAGATGCATGCGTCATGCGCCAGACAGGCCACCGAAGTTAGCGTGGCCGGTTGCTCAAGTGAAGTTCGCCTGTTCGGCGACGCGTCTCTTTCGGACGTAGTCTGCTTGTTGGGCTCCCGGCGTATTCTGGCGTTCATTCTGCACTTCGACACGGCACCACGGCACTATTGGACAGCGGCAAGGTGAGAAAATTCGTTTGACACTCTGCGACGCATTTCAAGCAATTTTGGCTTTTATGGCACGCAGCTGAGACTTGGGACGTAGTTAGCGAACAAGCTCGGCCGTTCTGGCGTAGTTAATTTGAGTTAATGACTCGAACTGGGAGGTCTTTGCGACACTTTCTATGAGCCCGAATATTATTATAACTTATTTCGCTAGTTTTTGGGTACGCTCGCCGCACCCGACTCTGTGATGCAGTTACCTCGGCCGTGTGACGCAGTTAATTTCGAGTGTACTAAATCTTACTGGGTTAAGTTTTGGCGCTTTTCCTGACCCCGAACATTATTGTAACTAATTTCGTTACTTCTTGGGATACTCTTGAGGCACGCTTGCCACGCCTGTGGTGGTGAAGTAGTTAGCAGAAAAGCAAGCCGGCCGTGGTGACAGTTAGCTTGGCGTGTACTGAATCTTAGTGAGACAAGCTTGTGACGCTTTCTATGGCCCCACTACATATAACTTCTTTCGGTACTAATGGTTGTCGAAGGCGCGATGAACGATTACCAAGAGTGATAACACTGGAATGTGCTGCCTGCGCCCGCAGGACACGTAAAAGGTAACGCCGAGGAGATCAAAAACCAAGAGCTCGAAAATTCTGTCTTCTGAACGACTGAAAACAGGCTTTGCAACCACGCATTTCTCTCGAGTGCAAGTAGAAGGTATTCTGCTAGCGTCTAGCGTGGCTGCGAGCCTGTGTTGTGGCCACCTCTGCAGCTTACTATCGCGTCGGCTGAGCCCAAGGTGTTTTGGAAAGGCGCAGTCAACCGTGCGTTGGAGCTCTTAAAGTCTCTTAAAGTGCAGGAAATAATGCCCGGTAATAGGGAATGCTTGGAAATTGGATGTTTTAACGCGATAGCGTTAAGGAGCTCCTGTCGCAGAAAAGCCGGTGTCGTCGGCGGGGTCGGCCGTGAGCGAAAAATTCCGGAAGGCAATTCATAAATCAAAACAACTTGCAAGATGTGCTGGGTGGGAATCGAACCAGGGTCTCCGGAGTGTGAGACGGAGACTCTATCACTCAGCCATGAGTTTGATGGTTCGAAGCGGTACAAAAGCGCCTCTAGTGAATGCCGTGTTGCCTTAGAAACGTGTCGTAGAAAGCTATACTGCGGTGTATATAGGTAATTAAGAGCTTGTAAATTACAGAAGTCACAGTTAAACGAGTAGCGAAGTACGTTTACGCTACATTTCAACTGCGCTTAGCGCACACGCAGAGACATCTTGCAGCAAACACAGAAGACCCTCTCCCCGCAATGTACGGCGCTGCCCCGACAGGTGGCGGGCCACTCGCCCGCTTCTCCCCTTCGTCTCGTCAAGAGCATGCCGAGCGAATGAGTGGGCGGTGCGAATGGGGTGCGATAACGCTATCGCGTTCCACTCTTGAAGGTGAAGCTTAAAGGGATGCGGGCACAAAAGTTGGTGGGTGGTGTTTTGCGTTAGAACAAAAGTTGAACTGTTGAAAATGACGAATACAACAAGCTGCTTAAAGGCACGTTTATAGTCCGACGTTATCGGCGCGCGGGCGAGCGTCGTTCGCGGTCAGTCACGCTACGTCGGTTGCGCTGCGCCAGCCGAGATGCCATCCCCTCTATGGACGTCAGACTCGAGTTTTGCAAGACGCGTAGCGCCGCCTGCCGGTGCGAAGAGGCAGTAATTGAGTAGTGCGAAGCCCGACTCCCTTGCTAAGTTGCCTATGCAGCTAGCGACTGTGAAACAACGATTTAACTAGATTTTGGTCCATATGGCGAGTGTTTTGCGCATTTAACACCCAGACAGAGAGCTATGAATTTCTACGCTAGTCGGACGCGCCGCCGAACTGCCATAAAGCGCTTGCTGGCTCATTCGTCAGACTGATGGCGGAAACGACGGCAACCGCGATAGCTCCGCGCGCTACGAAGAAACGCCGCAATCGACGCTACTGTTGTGTTGTAAATTGCAGTGAACGGGAAGGACCGAATAACAACGTTCAGTTTTGCCGATTTCCATCGCGATCGTATGAAGGGGAAAGGCGAGAGCGCTGGATACGGGCCGTTCAACCTGTTGAGTAATCGGATTACTTGCATTCCCCACAACACAGCGGCTCGCATGAGAAAGTGCGACAATTTTTTTCTTCTGTAGTTGTGTTGCGCAGCCCTGACGGAGGACTGTGGTAACCAAGCGAAAACTCAAGAATCTGCAGCCGTCACTTCGTTGGTAACAGAAAAAAACAACGTTGCGAACCATCCTGCTTATGTGCCATCGATATCTCCGCCTTTTAACAGACGTCCGCCTCCGCTTAACTCAACAAGTGGAACGGAGAGATTTGGCAGGTCACTTTTACCAAACATTTTGGTTCGTTTATGAATTCAAAATCCTGCTCTAGAGCATTGTTGTATCGCGAACTCATTTCTACTTTCGGTATTTTGTATGTACTGCGCCGATAGAACAAGCACGCTTCGCAATGTGCTGAGCCTGCTCGACTGCGTTTTACAAATGTGAGCAATAAAGTTCTTGTAGAAGCACTGGATTAGTAATTGCGAAATAACGCAAGTGTGTAAAGAAAAGAATGTCGCGTTTATTTACATTTATTTGTGCGCGCTTGTTGCTCGAAGCGTCTGCAAAAAGTTCAAATTAAGGTACTGGGCGACGCTGTAGCTCCTGCGAGAAAGAAAGATGCAGCGCGTAGGCACTGTAGGAAGCTTACTTTCGTTATGATCGCACGCTATTTGCTGCCTTGGAAAATGTTTTCTGTTTGTTGCCCTGCAAAAGGCTATGAAAGGATTTACTCTTTGTAAATAATTGCGAGACAAAACATTACGATAAAATACATTAAAATATAGGAGATACTTAATAAGTCTTGTGTTCAGGACATATTCAATATGAACCAATTTGAAATGCTTCGATTTTTATGCTGATATGCCTATAGACAAACCTGATGCTCTCTGTACTTGCGATTTGCAGCACGCCGAAATAACACTTGAGCCTTTATTTTATATTATACACGTACTTCGCCCTGCTGAGCTTCCTTTCCGAAGCGTGGACGGGCGGAAGAAGCTTTCCAGGTCCTTGATTTTTAGGAAACCGTGCCTCAACACAAACGAAAGAGAAGGGTCCATTGTAGCCTATGCACCTTCGCTTGCGGACAGCTCTCCTTGCACTACTCAGTTCGCGCCAAGGCTCCGATGGGGGCGCTGGTGACGGGTTTTTCCGCAGCGCCGCCTGGGCAGAGTCTGAGGTCTATACACGGAGGAAGGAAACTAAGGAGAGGCCCTACCCCCTCCGCGCGCTAGGAGAAAAGTGTGGCGGAAATGACGTAGTAGGTTCTCATTTTTTTTGCTGCTTTTTTATTTTTTTGCTGTATGGCCACGCCTTTTGGGCCACAATGGCGGCGTTGTTATGGTTTTGAGCGCTCACACGTGTTGCTCTGGTAGGTTTCGTGCCGTGGCAAAGGCGCTGTGTGGGCGGGTTTGCGTTAGTCACCGTGTCTTGTTGCGCTGTGTTACCTGCACCGTGCTCTGCCGGATGTTGCGCGCGCGCGGAACCACGCGCAGCGCGGCGTGGTTTCGCGAAAGATGTAAACAAGAGAGGAGGGTGGCCCAAAAGGCGGAGCATCGCCATGAGCAACGCCAACTTCCGGCTTCACTTTTGCTTCACAAAGAGTGACGTCAGGGCCTCTCCTTAGTTTCCTTCCTCTGTGGGTCTATACTTCAACGCGCGCGCCGTAGGCTGCTATCTTCGGAGCATGCGCAGAAGGTTCGCCAAGTCGCGCGCCGTCCGCAAAAGCCGTCTGCGGAGTTGTGTTGGCGCCTTTTTCTTCGCGCGCAATGCATTGTGGTGCCAGAGTTCCGCCGACTTCGACGCGCAAATGGCTCAGGAGCCATATCGGCGCCGGGCCCGTCGGTGCGCGCTGGTAGCCGCCGGCGCTGCAGTGCGTCGGACTATAGACCAGAACACGACAGCCTCGCACCCAGACTAACCGAACGCATACTCTCGCACCCGGGTTGCCCGATCGACCGGCGCCATCTTGTACTGGGCTGCCAAAGCGTGTTCGCCGGCGACCGGCACACATGGCGAGCGTCAGCTCTAGGACTCCAAAGTGCGGAAATGTGCCCGTTCACGCGGATCCAAAGTACAAGAAGTCATCTGGGCATCATTGCGTCGTGTTTGGATGCCAAAACAACCAGCGCAAAAGGAGCAGGTTGCTTAGCGCTGTTTGCGAAGAGCACAACACGCGTAGGGAATCGTGCCGGTGCGGTGTTTTCAGCCTGCACCGATTTCCATCCGCAACGAAGAATGCCAAGCTGCGCCACCGGTGGATAGCTGCTGTGAATAGGAAGAACTACCAACCCAGTGAAAATGCACGAGTGAGTATTCGATCTCTGTATATTTTGGTGCCACGTTCAACTTTGCGCCCTACGAACGTAATATGTGTAACACGCAGGTTTGCTCCGAGCACTTTCTGGGCAACAAGCCTACAGAGCAGAATCCCGTGCCGGTGCTTCGCCATGGCTATAACAAGAAGACAAGCCTTTTCGTGTTTTTAGTCATGCAGAGCCCTCGACGGTTAAGCGGAACAGTTGAGTTTGCGGTTAGCGATACTTGCAGCTGGTGCACGGCATGACCACTAAGCGTGAACCACAAGTTGTAGGCAATAGAATGTTGCCCTGCTGGTGAGCGTTATTGCTAAGAAAGTAAACCGAAGTCTGCTCGTCACGTAGCACGCGTCCACAAAAACGTAAACGATGACTGCTTGTCGCCGAAGGTGCTCGTGCAGCGCGCCTGTCTTTACGAGCTGGTGTTGGAGGTGTCATTCGTGACGAAATCATTTGAGCTTCCTGAGCTCTAAGCTGCGCGCGGGCTGTTATGCGGGGTAAAGCGCAAGATTTTTCCGTTCATATAGCGAGGAAAATAAGGTGGTTAGTTATTTTTGTATTTTGTAACAAAATTTTGCTCGTTCTCGCCAGTTTTTTTATTTTACTGTTTTCTTTTCTAAGGGAGCGCCAACAATCCGATATGGCCTCGCACAGGCGAAACAGGTCTGATACCAGGTAGCTGCAGTTGGTGGGGCTAATTTAATGCAGGTGCGGTTGTTGTATTGTACAAAGGGGTCCCTGATGATGCAGCTTAAAGTAGGGACGGTAATTTTATGTGCCCTGTCATGGTTTTTGCAGCAGCTGTACAACACCTGCATCTGTCATGCTCACCCTGCTATACGGGCTTTGACTGCACATGTAGTTGAGCATTATAACTACTGTAGTTCCTCATTTTCCATTGAGTGCAGGTTTAGCTTCGTATGCTGCTTGTTCGAGTGCGGTAGGCTTGTGTTCTGAATGTTGTACTCTTAAGTGGTTGCACGATACAATTTGCCTGGTGTATTTTTCATATTGAGATGACTTTATATCTTCGCAATAGTGATGGCATGGGAAAGAACTACAGCCGTTCTTACTATAACATATATTTTGTTTTCAATGTGCAGGTGGTGAAGGGCAGGCATCCGCTAATCAGGCAGTCTATAAGCCCAGTCATACGACCTCGCCAGTTGGTTGCCAAACGCGGCCAACCCTGTAGTGACCATGACAAACAAGACCAAACTGAAAGTGCAGAGGACAATGTTCTGCGTGCTTTATTAATATATGGCACCAACACAGTGCTGTATATTTCTTCACAGGTTACGTGCCAAAAATGCGGAGATATTACAGCTCACACGTGTTCTAGCATATAGCGCGCGGTTTTTACAAACGTAATAGCGTACTTGCCCGATGTATTTGCTTCTGCAGCCTGCACAGCACTCAGTGTGGCCATTGCGGACTTGCATGATGTCTTGAAGTTTGATTGGATCGAGACAGCGAAAATTACAGGTTAGAAAAAACGCGACACACGCCTTCCGCCCAGCTGAAAAGCCCAAGTTTCGCTTATGCGCCGGGTCGCATCTCCCGGCGTGGCAGCCCAGACCTGCTACTTCGCGGCGCTTGGGATAGATGGCGCGACGAGCGCTCATCAATATGGCGGCGCGCTTTGAATTCACGGTGTTCTGGTGTATAGAAGGAGTTGTTTTCGCCAACGTAACGTAGCGTGCGCGAGCGCGCGCGCGTTACGTTGGACTATAAACGGCCCTTTAGAATAAAGAACGAGAAACGCCTTTCTTTTTCGATTTTCTGTTGCGCCTTGCCTCCAAGCGGCCGCCGGGAGAAGCTGAAATTTGTCGTGATGACACCCCCGCGCGCGAGGCCAAGGTCAGCCACAGTCGGCGCAGTCTTTTCCGGAGTGTCGGTCCCTTGCATGCAACGTTTGTTTATCGCCGTCGGCTATGTTCGCACGTGGTCTGCCTGAAACGTTATCCCCGTCAGCGCTCCATGCAGGTGGTGCGTCTTACACGCGTGTTCGCTAGGTCGTCGATCGGTATTGACGCATTCGTCGCGGCGGAAGAAAATGCCCAGACATTACTGCGCCCACGGCTGTTATGACAGCATTGTCGGTCTTGACACGCCGTCGCGCACGTTTCTCAGAGACGAGAAAATGCGTAAACTTTGCATACGTGCCTGTCAGCCACCACACCCAGCATGGAGACTTCTAATGGCTTCATTTGCGCGGACCTCTTCGTCAACGATGACTATGCGACCAGCCCGGCTGTGCTCAAAAGCCTTGGCATGCCGCTCAAAAGGCTTCTGTTGAGGCAATACAATTCAAAGAGCGGATGCTTAGTGATGCATTCGTAACTGTCAGCTGTGTTCGCCATCTTTTGTTGTTCTGGCAACAGACCCTCTCTCTTTCTGTATGCATGTAGCCGCAGCGGTGACCACAGGAGCGCCTGTTGAAAGAAGGGAAATTACCCTTTCATTGGCTGCGCAAGAACAGATAATTTCGGGTTGGTACAGAAATTGTTTACCCTGCGGATGCATGTTTTTGTCACAAAACAAAATAGTCAGGTTGTGTACACTATCGCTGCGTATAATATTAAACGACAGCCTACGAGCGCTCATTTAATTGATCAAATATACAAAACACAGCCAGTGAATGAATGCCAGACAACAGCATGCATGTGTACTAATCTAAAATGCGCAGTACATTTATCTACATTGCCTTTCACACGTTGCTTTTCAACCTCAAGCAAAAAATTACGGATTTTCCCAGGTCTCTGCATGATCATGCGTCGGGTTTCATGACTTGGTCGTTCACGCAGAATTTCTCTAGTAAATGTCACAGCCAAAGACTTTCCTTTCTCTATGGCCACAGAATCGGTGTAGCTAAGTGATCTGGTCGACGGGTCTCTAGCGCAGCCGCCCATCTCAAGGAGTTCAACCAGTAAATGGCTTCTAATGGCGTGAATGTGGAAGTAACCGTAAACAGAGGGCTATGAAACGGCTGGAAAATTCTACACATGCCGTGCCTCGTCGCGTAAAAACGAAGTGTGCAGCGGTCGAAAGCCGACAGCGTAGGTAGGTAAGCACAAAGCGACGAGCTACGCTACCTACGATTCAGCCATAATAGCTACCTTTCTGCCTCAACGCGGGTCACGAAACTAGGCATTTTGCATCCTACGTAACATAACTTTACGAACTGCTGCCGCTGCACTTCAAGTTTACTAGAAAAAAAAATTACCATGTTGCTGGCCCGGACTGCCTGACCGGCACGTTCAAAGCCACCTGCTCTTCGCCGCTTGACGCGGAAGGCTCGTAACCGTAAGCGGTTATATTTCTTGCTAAGATGGAACGTTCCTCGTCTACAGACGTGTACACATCGCTGGTAAAGGCACCAGAACCCGAATGGATGCTCGCGATCGCGGCGGCGACGCGCCTCGAATGACCGTGGCCGGCCGGGTGGCTATCCGACGAGGGTGTCGTGACGTCACGCCTTCCAACTCGCCTGGGCCGGGCGGCGTTGCGCGCGCTCACAAAAACGGCAAAAATAAAGCCATCCGCTGAAAAATTAGCGAAGTGACTACTTGTTTTCGGTGTACTCGCACACTGAGGACTCATTTTCTGTATCATCATAAAATGTTCAGATTTTGTGTCCGTATCCCTTTAAGCGTCCTCCAATTTTTCTTCATAGTTTATAGTACGGCTTGAAACGAGTCTGGAATTTTCGACGCCATGTATGCAGAAGCGAATTGCTTTTGTTTGTAATGTCGCTCATTTAGCACTTTCAAGCGTTTCCGCTCTACACGCAGTATTCCTATGGACAAGAACGGCACCGAGAGCGGCGCTGCTGCGCCGGCGTTGAGAGCGCCGCATGCGAAGCAAAATTCTAATAGCGGGTGTTACCCCTCTCCCATCTCTCGTTCGCACCGCCTTGATTGCCTCCTGCACTGCGCGTGTTTGGGCACGTTTCGTGCCGCGCGCGGTGTGTGCCTACGTGTGTGCGCGTGGACATTTCATTTGAAGGGCGATTTACAGTCTGTTTCACGTTTAGGGAAACTCGGAGCGCATTGCATCGCGATGCGGCGAGCGCTTGAGTCAGGCGGCGGCAGCAGCTCGCGCAGCTGCTCGAGGGGCGGGATCTTGAACGGCGTCGTCTGCTACGGCGGCGCGCGCTGGCCGCATTGTCGGGAAGCGTTCTACTGTCAGTTGCAGGGCGCCGATCTCATGGTTACTGCGTGAAATGAGCCGGTATTCTTTACTAAGCGTTGTGCGACGCCCACTGATACGCCTCGAAGGTAAGTTCATCGCTGAAAGGTGCAGGGCAGTCATAGACGACGTACTGATTCCATACATTCTTGACGGCCCGTTTCTGGAAGGCGACTGTATATTCTAACGCGATAGGTCGCCGATCCACACTGCTCCTGTTGTGCAAGAACTGCCGGAAGAGCGCGCAGTCACTCTCTTGGAGTGGCCGCCTCAATCAATCCCCGCGCGCCAACATCATTTAATATGTCTGGGGCTCGTTGAAAGTATCACTGGCGCAACATCCCCTCTATCAGTCGCCCCTGAGGATAGGCTTCGATCCACCATTCTCAGCGACTGAGACGTGTTGCGAATGAAGACATCCCTGATCAAGTCATTCTACACTTCACTGCCTTCCAGGATGAGCGCTGTCATCGCTGCCGCTGGGGACATGACGAGATACTAACTGAAGTTCCGAGCATGACGTGTCCGATTCACCGCCGGTGGGCAGGGTCTGCCTGGTGTAGTGAATGATTGTCGAGAAAAATCACTTCCGGCTCATTGTCTTAACCTAAAACATTTCTTTAATCGTATCCGTTTGTTTCATCGTGTTCGACCCCCATAGTTATCATTGTTGAGTGCTTTGTTTTGCTTTCGAGTCAAACAAAGACTGAGCACGTTCCGCGCACATCTTGGTGCGTCTTGTCACTGCTTATTACGGTAGCACACACAGTGAAGAAATATACGTGCACGCGCTCAGTACCCCGGCCTTTCGAAAGAACAAACGAAGCATGCTGTCAAAAGAAGTTTGTGGAACTCCATTATCGCCAATGCCTTCATTGCCTCGGAGTTTGGCTTCGCACAACGTTTAGTAAAGAATATAAGCTCAGCTCCCGCAGTACCGATAAAATCGGTGCACTGTCCCTGACAGTAGCACGCTTCCCGACAATGCGGCCAGCGCGCGCCGCCGTAGCTGACGACGCAGATCACGACTCCGCCCCTCGAGCGTCTGCACCTGCTCGAGCTGCTGCCACCGCACGATTCCATTGCTTGCCGCATCGCGATGCAATACGTTCCGAGTTTTCCCCTAAGTGTGAAACAGACTGTACACGCTTCTATTTGCCTTTAAGAAGATCGATACGATTGACGATTATTTTTATGGCTGCAAAAGGGCAGCGTCTGTTTAACCGTGTAAGTGACGCTGAGCAGGTATTTGTAAACGACATCGTATGTGCCGCTGGAAAAATCGTCAGCACATACGATGCGGCACATACGAGCTAAAGTCATTTTTGCAGTGTCTCACAATGTTTGCTACAAATCCGTGTTGTCTCTGATGGCGACAACGGACTTCCATCGACACTGTGCGGAAATAAAAAAATATATCACTGCATAGCACAAGTACGACATGCGCACACAACTTTAACTAGTACGTCCCCTACAATATGGAATAGAGGCAGCAATGTAGACAGCTTGGCCATTTTTTAACAGTGCCCAAGAGACGGAAGTTGAAAGTATTAGTAATCATTGCTGCTTCAGCAATGCCGTCGCGACCAAGACGCGGGCGTGTATCGTCCAGTAAGTCGATCGAGCGATGCAGTGGTGAAGCGGTAATGAACTCCGGTCATGTTCAATGCATCGTGCATGTATTCAATTTCTCGGCACGCGTGAATTTCGGCCACTGCTAGCGCATAGAACAGAAGTGGTTTCCATTTTTTGGCAGCGCACACACAAACGAAACACGAGAAAGAAGACAAGACAAGCGCTCGTCGAACAACTCAAAGTTTTTATATGAATAAAGGAATTATGTACCGAGTAATTTTTAAATTCATGTGGGTTACATATAAAAACCGTCATACACTCAGGAGTGATTAATGAACGCGCTCGCTTCGTTTGCCAGTTGTTTACTTCACTTGGCGCACCGCAGTAATCCATGTCTGTCGTCTGCTTTTTTCGTACCATTTTCTTGTGAATCGGCAGAATTTCACTGGTGGCATCAACCCTTTCGTGTTTACATTGCTGTCGTGACAGTAAACAACGCAATAATAATTTCCGGTCATCCGAAGAGGCGCCGTCGCAATCAAGAGACGTGTCGCGCGCAGCGCGAACTGAACGCGGGCACGACCGCTAAGGGAAGCGGCGGCGGAAACCTACACCCGTTGGAGATGAAATCGTTCCGCCAGGGGATAAACGAGCGCTGGCGTCTAGGATGAAACTTGGCGTGCGGTCGTCCATAAGGTCTAAATACCAATTGACACATTCTTGTACTTAACTTTCTTTCAGCCAATGAAATCCGGTGGAGCTTCATACGGGAACTACTGCTGCTTACCTGGTGTCACAACGTTGTATGAACTCACAAAAAGCCCAGAACAAGCGTTTATATAGTGCAAAATAAACATTTCTTCATTTACAAGGCGTTTTGCGTCTGCTTTATCAAGTTGCACGTGGCAGATTCGATGGAGGCTTGTAAAGATCGCAATCATTTTCAATAAATAAACGATTCCGCACTAAAACCGCGCGCGAGTGAGGAGAAAAAAAAAGCGCGAGCCCAAAACCGAAACCGAACGGAGTTAATCCCATTCACCTGGCGCGCTACAGTCCATTCGGCCGCTGGACTGTATGGGAGTGTCCGCACTTGTTGAATGTCTCTATGGCTAGGATAGAGGGCACAGAGGAAGGAAATAATAGTAGGGAGCGTAGCGCAACGCGATCGAAGCAGCTGTGGCGGCGCAACACGTGATTTTTTTAAAAACGTAAGAGCGCGCGGTAGGTTTTAGTACTCCCGGATGACTTTTTTTTTTTTTTTTTCCTACACGCATTCGAAACCACTTGCAACTCTTCAAATAAAAAAAAACTGCGAAAGCACCTATGTACTTAGACGTAGGTGCACGTCAAAGAACTCCTGGTGGCCCATATTATTCCGGAGTCCTCCACTACGGCGTACCTCATAATGAGATTGTGGTTTTGGCACTTAAAACCCGCATAATCTTTTGTATGAAGATCGTATGCGTCCGATGACCTACCGCTTGTTCGTGTTCGCAGTACGCAGTGTTCGAAGCAGGATCAGTGCTTGGGAACATAGCGGAGATCGCATGACCCGGCCGTATAAGGGTCTCAAACTCCGAAAGCTGAAACAAGCGCTGTTTGCAGTTGCTGCTGCTTTTCTTGGGAGCAGACAGATTGCGAATACACCACGTTTCACGAGAAAACAGCATAGCACGTACGTAGCAAATGCAAATCATCATTTCTTGTGGGAGTCAGCGTCATCTGAGGCAATAAGCTCCACTGCGTTTCGTCTGCAAGGATGAGTCCGCTTCCGCAATGCGATCGATCGCATGCATGCAAACCCTCATGCGTGAGATGCCACTGACACAGCGATAATGCTAACCAACAAAGCTGGGATAACAGGGCGAAGTAAACGCGCAAGGCCTTGGTCAAAATTGTGACGAATCCATATCGCCTATTAGCACTCACAACGGTCTGTTTACTTCGGCCGAAGTACACCTGTAGCCTAAATGCGCTGACGTTGGATTATGAACGTTTCACAACTCGCCCAAAGTGCTGAACACATGCCTTGCAGGAATCGACCGAAGCGGAACAAGCATCCAGAGAAAAAATGTGACGAGAGATACAGGCAGAGCAGCTGAGCAGCCATGGTGGCCTCTGTTACGTTTCGCCTACGACGCGCGGTATAGCCGGCGCGGATGCAACGGACGCTGGGGCTTCGTTCAAAGCGGCAGACATTTTGGCCCGTTCGGCGCCGCCGCTACGCCTCCCCGCCAAGCGCGTCCAGGCATGTTCCAATGCCACGTGTCTTCATGTGCGTGTGTGTGTGTATGTGCATGTTGGTGCCCACGCTTGTCGAAGCGCGGCAGCCGGGGAGAGGAGCTCCCCCAACTGTGAAGCGAGGGGGTCTGACCGGCGCCGACACGACGGATGCGTCCACCTTCTCTTCCCATTGTGCCCGAACGGCGCCGCCACGACGGCTGCTCCACCTTCTCATCCCATTGTTCCCGAGCGGCACAGTCACGTGCTCGTCTATAGAGGGGTTCCTTCTTGCCCTCAACTGCGAGAGTATAAAAGCAGCTGCCCCCGGACGCCAAGAGAGGCTCCGATTTCTTCTGTTGAGTAACGTGCTCTCCCGTCTCTCTACTTCGGTCGACCTGACCGCCAACTCTTTGCGATGTTAGAATAAACAAGTTGTTTTGTTGTTACCAGTCGACTCATGCTTTGCCGGGACCTTCGGATGCTTCCAGTTGTACCCCAGGCCGCCAGGCCAACGCTACCCTTGGGGCTTGCGGCCCAGGTGCAACAACGGGCGTCAGCGCCGAGTTCCCAACAACTCGTGCCAGCGGTGCGATTACAACTGTCTGCCAGCGGTGAGATCGCGACAACGGAGGCCAGCAGCGAAGATATGCGGTTGACTGTATGCTGAGCAGCTCAACGACGATCCGGGAGCAGTGCAACGAGCCCTGTGTGATGACTGGTTGCCTGCAGCGGAACGACTGCGCTGAATTCTTGGCTGCGAGGTTTGTTGAGTGCGGGACTTTCTTCTTCTGAGCTTTGCCAGGCTTTTGTTAGTGTCAGAAACAGAGCTGGTAATTGTGGTTGTCGTTGCTGCCGGGTTAGTTTGCGGCAAGACAATATTAGGCAGTAGAGAAAGCAGCATTCAGAGCAGCCATGGATTTGAAGTCGTTGCGCAAACCGAAATTGCTGGAGCTTGCAATAGAGTTGGGTCTGGATGTCTCGGACAAACTCAGAAAACCAGAACTGCTAAGGGCTATTCTTGAGTTAGAAGCTGAGGATGACGAGCTGTCGGAATGCCTTGAGACCATTGAGGAAAGGGAGACTGCAAAAAGACAGGAGCGCTAACTTAAAGAACAAAAAGAGAAAGAAAAAGAAGAGCGTCAACACGCTTTGGAAATGAAGCGTCTCGAGGTAGAGTTGGAACGCGCTCGTAATGGAAGTCAGGCACACGGTGCAGGAGAAAGAGTATTGTTCAAAATGACTGACCTGATGCGGCCGTTTAAGCTTGGAGAGGACATTGGTTTGTTCCTGGTTAACTTCGAGCGAACGTGCGAGAAGCAGGGGTTCTCTCGGGAAACGTGGCCACAGCGCTTGCTCACTTTGTTACCCGGCGAGGCGGCCGATGTAGTCGCTCGCTTGAAGAGAGAGGAGGCAGAGGATTTCGACAAAGTGAAATCGAGTCTGCTAAAAAAGTACAGGCTGTCAGCAGAGGCGTTCCGCCGGAAGTTTCGGGAAAATGAGAAAGGCAGAAGTGAGTCATATACGGAGTTTGCTTACAGGCTTATGTCAAACATGCAGGAGTGGCTCAAAGAAGAGAAAGCGTTTGGTGACCACGAGAAAGTTCTGCAGTGTTTCGGGCTAGAACAGTTTTATAGTCGGTTACCTGAGAACGTGCGGTACTGGGTCTTGGATAGGCCAGACGTTAGTACAGTGGCTAAAGCCGCCGAGCTAGCCGAGGAGTTTGTGACGCGTCGGGCTCGCGGAGCTAAGGACGGTCAAAAGGGTGAATTTGGCTCGAAGTTTGAGAGGCCAAAGTTCACACCCATGAGAGCAAAGGTGAACACACGTAGTGCGGATGCGAGTGAAAGCAGTCCGACAGAACGTAAGGAGACGGCGGCAGCCGAAGCCGAACGCAGAAAGCGGTTCGAGATGAGGCAAGCGCGCGTGTGTTATACGTGCCAGAAGCCGGGTCACTTTTCGGCGCAGTGTCCGGAAACAAAAACAAAAGTTGTTTTTTTCATTATGCAGCACTGACGAGAACATGAAGCTTCTCGAGCCTTACATGCGAGACCTCCTCGTGAACGAGAAAGAGTGCCGAGTGCTTCGCGATTCCGCAGCTACAATGGATGTAGTTCACCCCTCTTACGTAGAACCCCATATGTTCACGGGCGAGGGCGCATGGATCAAGCAAGCCGTGGAAGCTCATAGCGTGTGTCTGCCCGTAGCAAAAGTGCTTATTGAAGGACCTTTCGGAGCACTTGAGACGGAGGCGGCAGTGTCATCTATGCTGCCCCCCCAGTACCCGTACCTATTTTCGGACAGGTCCGATCACCTCCTGCGCGAGAAGGGGCTTTTGTTTGGTGAGGCTAGCGTTCAGGCCTTAACCAGATCGAAGGTTCGGGAGCTCGCTGCAAAGGCGGTAGTTGCGGGGCCGACGGTGTCAAACAATGAAAAAGGGTCAGAGGCGCAGCAAGCTGATATTCAGAGCACGCCCGAACTGAATAAAATTGAGTCTGTAACGTTAAAGGCACCAGATACTGGAGAGGAAATTCCCGATGCGGGAAAGTTAGAAGAGCTATCTGCAGATTTGCTCATCGCGCCTACGTCAGACGGACTGGATAGGTTGCTAAAAGTCAGCCGGTCGGCTTTGATAGCCGAGCAAAAGAAGGATGGCAGCCTAGAAAACATACGCTGCAATGTCAAGGAAGGTATCGCCAGGAAAAATGCGCGTTTTGTAGAAAGAGGTGGAGTCCTGTACCGGAAGTATCTAGACCGCAGAGGAGTGGAATTCGATCAGCTGATCGTGCCTCAATGCTATCGTCAGGATCTGTTGCGCTTGTCGCACGGGAGTTCGTGGTCCGGACACCTAGGAGTTAAGAAAACTAAGGACCGTCTCTTGCAAGAGTACTATTGGCCAGGGTGTTTTCGGGACGCAGACCATTTCGTGAGGACATGTGACAGCTGTCAGCGGGTGGGCAAACCAGGGGACAAATCGAGGGCGCCGTTGAGATTGGTACCTATCATTACGGAGCCTTTTAGACGGCTCGTTATTGATACAGTGGGACCTCTGCCGGTAACAGCCACAGGGTACAGACACATTTTGACTGAGATCTGCCCAGCGACAAAGTTCCCTGAAGCAGTGCCGCTTAAAGAACTCAGCTCAGTTGAGATAGTCAATGCACTATTGTCCATATTTGCGCGAGTTGGTTTTCCTGCGGAAATCCAATCAGATCAGGGCACAGTGTTTACTAGCGCTTTGACGACAACTTTTCACGAAAGGTGTGGGGTAAAGCTGTTACACAGCTCAGTGTACCACCCACAGTCGAATTCCGTTGAGAAGCTCCACTCCGTCATGAAGCGCGTGTTGAGAGCATTGTGTTTTGAACATCAAACTGACTGGGAGCTGTGTCTGCCTGGGGTGATGTTTGCATTAAGGACCACGCCGCATGTAGCTACGGGGTTTTCGCCAGCTGAGCTGGTGTATGGTCGCTCGCTGCGATCTCCACTTCGCATGCTTCGAGAATCGTGGGAAGGCAGGGGCGACGACCCAGTCGTGGTGGAGTACGTGCTTAAGCTCCTCGAACGCTTAAGAATGGCACAGGAGTTGTCAGGTGAAGCAATGGCAAAGGCCCAGCAGAGGGCCAAGGTTTATTATGATCGGACCGCCAGGGCCCGTCGTTTTGAGGTGGGCGATGAGGTCATGATATTGCGCACATCGCTAAACAACAAACTAGACGTGCAGTGGGAGGGCCCAGCACGAATTGTTCAGAAACTGTCGGACGTTAACTACGTGGTGAGTCTGCCAGGAAAGCGGAAAGCACAGCAAGTTTACCACTGTAATCTGCTCCAACCTTATAGACAAAGGGAAGCAGTGGTGTGCATGATGGTAAACGTTCCTGAAGAGCTTCCGGTCGAGCTTCCGGGACTAGGCTCAGTGACGAACAGGGAAGACACCGATCAAGTCATTAGTGACTTAATCAGTAAAGCATCGCTGTCGCCTGAGCAGAAAACCGAACTACACCAGCTCTTACAAGAGTTTCAAGGTCTGTTCTCTGAGAGGCTTGGTAGGACTTCTGTACTTACTCATGCTATAGAACTTACCTCCCCAGAGCCAGTACGATCCAAGGCGTATCGGGTGTCACCCCGCCAGAGCGATATTATGGAGGCTGAGGTAAAGAAAATGCTGCAGCTCGGTGTTATTGAGGCAGGTGAGAGTGATTATACCTCCCCTTTGATTTTAGTTGAGGTACCGGGCAAGGAACCTCGTCCTTGCGTCGACTACCGCAGGCTTAATTCCATCACTAAGGATCAAATTTATCCGATCCCTAACATCGAAGAGCGCCTTGAGAAAGTTAGTAGCGCTCAGTTTATTTCCACCCTAGATCTTGTCAGGGGTTATTGGCAGGTTCCACTTACAGAAGAGGCTAGTAGGTATGCGGCGTTCATTTCACCAATGGGAACATTCCGTCCTAAAGTGTTGAGTTTTGGTTTGAAGAACGCGCCATACTGTTTTTCAAGCCTCATGGATAAAGTGTTGCGGGGACAGCAAGAATTCGCTTTACCGTATTTAGACGACGTAGCGATATTCTCCGCATCCTGGTCTGAGCATATGGCACACTTGCGGGCAGTATTAACCCGCCTGCGCGAAGCGGGCTTGACAGTCAAGGCTCCTAAGTGCCAGTTAGCACAGGCCGAGGTTGTCTACCTCGGTCACGTGATTGGTCGGGGTCGTCGCCGCCCCTCTGAAATAAAGGTGGCCGCTGTGCGAGACTTCCCGCAACCGCGCACGAAGACCGATATTCGGTCGTTCTTAGGTGTCGCCGGCTACTATCAGAGGTACATCCCCAGGTACTCTTATATCGCGGCTCCCCTGACGGATGCTCTAAGAAAAACAGAGCCCCAAACAGTCGTCTGGGACGAGACAAAGGAAAGAGCTTTTAGCGCCCTAACAAGCCAGCCTGTGCTACGATCGCCAGACTATACAAAAGGGTTCGTTGTTCAGTGCGATGCTAGTGAGCGAGGCATGGGCGTTGTACTGTGCCAACGGGAAAATGGAGAAGTAGAACACCCCGTCCTGTATGCTAGTCGTAAGCTGACCAGTCGTGAGCAGGCGTATAGCGCCACCGAGAAAGAGTGTGCGTGTCTCGTGTGGGCCGTTCAGAAATTGTCATGCTATCTAGCCGGCTCGAGGTTTATCATTGAGACGGATCACTGCCCTCTCCAATGGCTGCAGACCATCTCTCCCAAAAATGGCCGCCTCCTGCGCTGGAGCCTCGCTTTGCAACAATATTCCTTTGAGGTGCGTTACAAAAAGGGGAGTCTCAACGGTAACGCCGATGGCTTAAGTCGAAGCCCCTAACGTAGGAATCAGCCTCAAAATTGTTTGTTACTGATGTTTTTCTTCCTGAGGCAGGATTTTTAACATATTGCTTTTGTTTAGTGTTTCAAAGTGATGACATGCTTTCTAGTGCAATTTTCCAATTTGTGGACGCGTTCTGAGTGCTGCTAGACTACTGTAAGGAACTAGGCAGTGGTATAAAAGGGGAAAGAGCCTGGCAGGGCTTAGTGAGGGTTGTGCCGTGCTTGCTGACTGAGCGGTTGAGTTTCAGCGTAGTTCTAACGCTTGCCGGGAACGAGAACAAAAATGTGAACTCTCCCGAAGTCACTTTGCAGCGTCCTGTGCGAACCTGAACGAGAGAACGAGGCCTTCTCTGTGCGCTGCGCTCAAGAAACGTCGAGGGACGCCCGACTTCGGTTATGAGCATCATCGAGCGACATCCCTCCGGACAGCGGATGCAGTCCCCTGACCATTGGGATCTCCTTCCCCCGGCGGGGCGGTCTGTTACGTTTCGCCTACGACGCGCGGTATAACCGGCGCGGATGCAACGGACGCTGGGGCTTCGTTCAAAGCGCCAGACATTTTGGCCCGTTCGGCGCCGCCGCTACGCCTCCCCGCCAAGCGCGTCCAGGCATGTTCCAATGCCACGTGTCTTCATGTGCGTGTGTGTGCGTATGTGCATGTTGGTGCCCACGCTTGTCGAAGCGCGGCAGCCGGGGAGAGGAGCTCCCCCAACTGTGAAGCGAGGGGGTCTGACCGGCGCCGACACGACGGATGCGTCCACCTTCTCTTCCCATTGTGCCCGAACAGCGCCGGCACGACGGCTGCTCCACCTTCTCATCCCATTGTTCCCGAGCGGCACAGTCACGTGCTCGTCTTTAGAGGGGTTCCTTCTTGCCCTCAACTGCGAGAGTATAAAAGCAGCTGCCCCCGGACGCCAAGAGAGGCTCCGATTTCTTCTGTTGAGTAACGTGCTCTCCCGTCTCTCTACTTCGGTCGACCTGACCGCCAACTCTTTGCGATGTTAGAATAAACAAGTTGTTTTGTTGTTACCAGTCGACTCATGCTTTGCCGGGACCTTCGGATGCTTCCAGTTGTACCTCAGGCCGCCAGGCCAACGCTACCCTTGGGGCTTGCGACCCAGGTGCAACAACGGGCGTCAGCGCCGAGTTCCCAACAACTCGTGCCAGCGGTGCGATTACAACACCTCCACCTGAGCAGCTACCAGCTGCCGGCCGAACGTGCACCGATTAAAAACTACCGGTAACCAAACGGTTCGGCAAATCTCTAATTTCCTACGTGATCTCGAGGCAAGAGGTGACGTGTCGGGCCACCACTGTGGCTTCACGGAGTATTCGCTTGCCAAGGCTGGCTGCGTGACGTAATGCTCGCTCCTATCTGTTTCCTTCCTCCATGATAGTGGGATAACAAAAGTCAAGTTTTGCGGCCACGCCGTACGACGGCGACTTGATCGAACAAGGCATTCGGGGTAGTGAGAGCGTTTCAACGGCCCCGCCCGGCCGTTATCACGGTACCCGCAAATCTCATATTACTGTGACTGGGCTTACAACAGATCGTTCGCGTTGCAGTGCAGGCTGCAAGATGAATTGACCGATGTGTCTCACGCACCTAGCAACAGCAGAAAAAACGGGTACAAGTTATAGTAGTTGAATGTGTGCGTGGCGGCAGCAGATAGTCAACGCGAGTGCTTCGCGGTGCATTTGTGATGAGATATTTCTGGCCATAATCGCACAATTCGCGTCGCAAATGCAATCAGATCACACAAGCTTCGGTGACAACAGAACCATCGATAACATTCGAGAAACTTCCGATACGCGCGGGCTCGTCCAGTGCTGAGCGATAAAATTCGTTAGACGGTGAAAAGCGCCCACCCGTAAAAGATAGCAAGCACACGTGTGGAAATTCTGCACTACGCAGTAGGGCGGTGTAACCCCACGGCAAATATGAAATACGCTGTGAGGAGTAATTTCTTTGACTAATAACAAAATAAAGCGCTATAATTTTGTAGTCTTACTGGAAAGCGGGAAGTAGGAAGCTATCGGATCTGCCGGCTAATCTTGTTGACATGCGTGTGCTTCTAGCTGCTTCGGTACAATATACTAAAGTGCGGCATTATACCCCCCTTGCCAAAAGCCTATGTAATTGGAGCAGATGTTATGGTTCCTTGACCGCTGATTAAAGCAATCATCCCCATAGGTTAAGCTAGTCATATACTTAACATATATTAGACCACGAGAGAGAGAGAAAAGGATGCATAGAAAGGCAGGTAGGCTAACCAGAAGTAGGCGTTAACAGTCACCTCACGTACAGACGTCTGCTTTGATCCTAAATCCTGTGCTCATGGGCAGTGGAGTTCCCGTAATCTGGCTGAAAGTGGCTAAAATTTATTAGATGAATGTTATGCCACAGTAATAGGAGCCATTCCGAACAAGAAAAATCGACCAAAATAAGCAAGTACATGAAAAGCCTCAAGGTACAGTCTGACCAGGCATTCACGAACTGATAGAGTGAGTGAGTGAGTGAAACAACTTTATTTGGTCCACTATAGACGTAAGCAAACTCAACGTCACCTGGCTAGGCCCACTCGGGGACCACCAGGTGAAACCTGACGGCCCTCTCGCGAGCCCTCTGGACTGCCAGAATTTGAGAGGTCTGATCCTGGGCCCTAATTAGCCTCATCATTTCCTCTTGGGTGAAAGAGGGACCAGCAGAGGCGCAGCCCCACAGGACATGCTCGAAGTCCGCATAATCACCACACAGAGGGCAGTCCGGGCTTGGGAACGGTTCGGGGTACATTGTGTGCAGCGCCGCGGGGCTCGGGTAAGTGCTTGTTTGCAGAAGTCTGAGAGTGACTGTCTGGGCCCTGCACAGCGAGGAGTGCAGCAAAGGCAGGAGTCTTCCTGACAGATAATTATGTTTGCAAATTTCATTGTACGAGCAGAGAGGCTCGGGTCGTCCAGGAGAGGACGCGTTACCCAGCGCACGGTCAGTCAAACCTCGTGCAGCCGAGTGTGCCTCCTCGTTGGGGTTGATCGAGGCACTCTCAATGGTTCCAAGGTGAGCAGGAAACCAGACCAAAGAGTGATGTTTCATGCCTTTAGCACTTTGGATGATACGTAGGGCCTGGGGAGCCACCATTCCCATCTGAAAGGCCCTAACAGCGGCCTTGGAATCTGAATAAATTGTGTCATGTACACTGTCCGTCAATGCAAGAGCAATAGCAACCTGCTCTGCAACGCTGGAATTACAAGTGCGGATGGTAGCGCAGCTAAGAATTTTAGAATCATAGTCGATGACCACTGAGGAGAAGGCCTCTTGAACGTACGAAGCAGCGTCTACGAAGCATGTTCGGTCCTTGTTCAAGCGGGCACTGGCGAGCAGAGCTTTACCCCTGGCTCGTCTTCCTCCTTCGTTGTAGATGGGTTGCATATTGCGTGGCATCCGGTGTATGTAAATCTTGGATCTTACGTCGTTTGGTAGCTTCACAGCGTCGAGACTGACGACCATGGGGTTGCGTCCCAGCTTGCCAAATATGGCTCGGCCCGCTGGAGTACCGGAGAGTCTGACAAACAGGGAAAATTCTTGGGCTTCAACGATTTCTTCGAACGTGTTGTGAATTCCCAAATTGAGGAGGTCTTTTGTGTGCGTTCGGATAGGAAGGCCGAGGGCAAGCTTGCAGACCCTTCTGGTTAGGGGATTGATCTTGTTGCGCTCCGATACGAGCAGATTGTGCATAGCCCCTGAATAAGCGAGGTGGATAATCAGCACGAACACGAATCGAGCACGAAGGCGTGGATAATCCGGATCTGATTTTTCTCCCTGATTCCGGGGTAGCTGTTGGCGATTCTTCGGATCAGGTCCAGGGCGTTTTCGGTCTTGGAACAAATGCGTTTGAGGGCTGCTCCATTAGCCCCGTTCGACTCGATAAACGTTCCTAGGACCCTGATAGTGTCTACCCGCGGTACTGGGGAGCCCTTACCGGTGAATAACGTAATGTGGCTCTCTGTTGCTGGCTTCCAGGACCGGTGAGAACTGCCTCTGGGCCTCTCCTTGTAGAGCAAGAGCTCGGATTTAGCGGGCGAGCACCTTAGCCCGCTGGGGATAAGATACCGCTCCGTCACATCGATGCAAAGCACTGTTACGTTTCGCCTACGACGCGCGGTATAGCCGGCGCGGATGCAACGGACGCCGGGGCTTCATTCAAAGCGGCGGACATTTTGGCCCGTTCAGCGCTGCCGTAACGCCTCCTGCCATGCGCGTCCAGGCATGTTTCAATGCCACGTGTCTTCGTGTGTGTGTGTGTGTGTGTGTGTGTGCATGTTGGTGCCCACGCTTGTCAAAGCGCGGCAGCCGGGGAGAGGAGCTCCCCCAACTGTGAAGCGAGGAGGTCTGACCGGCGCCGGCCCGGCGGATGCGTCACCTACTCGTCTCAACGTGTCTCTCAGCGTGTCCGTGCCCCACATCACGTGCGCCTCTGACGAGGCGTTCCTTCTTGCCCTCAACTCCGAGAGTATAAAAGCAGCTGCCCCCGGACGCCGAGAGAGAGGCTCCGATTTCTTCCATTGAGTAGCGTGCTCCCCCGTCTCTCCACTTCGGTCGACCTGACCGGCCGCTCTTTTGCGATGCTAGAATAAACAAGTTGTTCTGTTAGCAGTCGACTCATGCTTTGCCAGGACCTTCGGATGCTTCCAGTTGTGCCCCAGGCCGCCAGGCCAACGCTACCCTTGGAGCTTGCGACCCATTTGCAACAACCGGTGCGAGCGCTGGGATTGCAACAACTGTCTGCCAGCGGTGAGATCGCGACAACAGAGGCCAGTAGCGAAGATATGCGGTTGACTGTATGCTGAGCAGCACAACGACCATCCGGGAGCAGTGCAACGAGCCCTGTGTGATGACTGGTTGCCTGCAGCGGAACGACTGCGCTGAATTCTTGGCTGCGAGGTTTGGTGAGTGCGGGACTCTCTTCTTCTGAGTTTTGCCAGGCTTTTGTTAGTGTCAGAAACAGAGCTGGTAATTGTGGTTGTTGTTGCTGCCGGGTTAGCTTGCGGCAAGACAATAGTAGGCAGTAGAGAAAGCAGCATTCAGAGCAGCCATGGATTTGAAGTCGTTGCGCAAACCGAAATTGCTGGAGCTTGCAAGAGAGTTGGGTCTGGATGTCTCAGACAAACTCAGAAAACCAGAACTGCTAAGGGCTATTCTTGAGTTAGAAGCTGATGATGACGAGCTGTCGGAATGCCTTGAGACCATTGAGGAGAAGGCAAAAAGACAGGAGCGCGAACTTAAAGAACAAAAAGAGCGAGAGCAACAAGAGAAAGAAAAAGAGCGCGACCGTCAACACGCTTTGGAAATGAAGCGTCTCGAGGTTGAGATGGAACGCGCTCGTAATGGAAGTCAGACACACGGTGCAGGAGAACGAGTATTGTTCAAAATGACTGACCTGATGCGGCCGTTTAAGCTTGGAGAGGACATTGGTTTGTTCCTGGTTAACTTTGAGCCAACGTGCGAGAAGCAGGGGTTCTCTCGGGAAGCGTGGCCACAGCGCTTGCTCACTTTGTTACCCGGCGAGGCGGCCGACGTAGTCGCTCGCTTGAAGAGAGAGGAGGCAGAGGATTTCGACAAAGTGAAATCGAGTCTGCTAAAAAGTACAGACTGTCAGCGGAGGCGTTCCGTCGGAAGTTTCGGGAAAATGAGAAAGGCAGAAGTGAGTCGTATACAGAGTTTGCCTACAGGCTAATGTCAAACATGCAGGAGTGGCTCAAAGAAGAGAAAGCGTTTGGTGACCACGAGAAAGTTCTGCAGTGTTTCGGGCTGGAACAGTTTTATAGTCGGTTACCTGAGAACGTGCGGTACTGGGTCTTGGATAGGCCAGACGTTAGTACGGTGGCTAAAGCCGCTGAGCTAGCCGAGGAGTTTGTGACGCGTCGGGCTCGCGAAGCTAAGGACGGTCAAAAAGGTGAATTTGGCTCCAAGTTTGAGAGGCCGAAGTTCACACCCATGAGAGCAAGGGGGAACACACGTAGTGCGGATGCCAGTGAAAGCACTCCGACCGAATCTAAGGAGACGGCGGCAGCCGAAGCCGAACGCAGAAAGCGGTTCGAGACGAGGCAAGCGCGCGTGTGTTATACATGCCAGAAGCCGGGTCACTTTTCGGCGCAGTGTCCGGAAACAAACACAAAAGTCGTGTTTTTGTCATTATGCAGCACTGACGAGAACGTGAAGCTTCTCGAGCCTTACATGCGAGACCTCCTCGTGAACGAGAAAGAGTGCCGAGTGCTTCGCGATTCCGCAGCTACGATGGATGTAGTTCACCCCTCTTACGTAGAACCCGATATGTTCACGGGTGAGTGCGCATGGATCAAGCAAGCCGTGGAAGCTCATAGCGTGTGTCTACCCGTAGCAAAAGTGCTTATTGAAGGACCTTTCGGAGCGCTTGAGACGGAGGCCGCAGTGTCATCTATGCTGCCCCCCCAGTACCCGTACCTATTTTCGAACAGGTCCGATCACCTCCTACGCGAAAAGGGGCTTTTGTTTGGTGAGGCTAGCCTTCAGGCCTTAACCAGATCGAAGGTTCGGGAGCTCACTGCAAAGGCGGTAGTTGCGGGGCCGACGTTGTCGAACAATCAGAAAGGGTCAGAGGCGCAGCAAGTTGATATTCTGAGCACGTCCGAACTGAATACAATTGAGCCTGTAGCGTTGAAGGCACCAGATACTGGAGAGGAAATGCCCGACACGGGAAAGTTAGAAGAGCTATCTGCAGATTTGCTCATCGCGCCTACGTCAGACGGACTTAATAGGTTGCTAAAAGTCAGCAGGGCGGCTTTGATAGCCGAGCAAAAAAAGGATGGCAGCCTAGAAAACATACGCTGCATTGTCAAGGAAGGTAGCGCCAAGAAAAATGCTCGTTTTGTGGAAAGAGGTGGGGTCCTTTTCCGGAAGTATCTAGACCGCAGGGGAGTGGTGTTCGATCAGCTGATCGCGCCTCAGTGCTACCGTCAGGATCTCTTGCGCTTGTCGCATGGGGGTGCGTGGTCCGGACACCTAGGAGTTAAGAAGACTAAGGACCGTCTCTTGCAAGAGTACTATTGGCCAGGGTGTTTTCGAGACGCAGACCACTTTGTGAGGACATGTGACACCTGTCAGCGGGTGGGCAAACCAGGGGACAAATCGAGAGCGCCGTTGAAGTTGGTACCTATCATTACGGAGCCTTTTAGACGGCTCGTTATTGATACAGTGGGACCTCTGCCGGTAACAACCACGGGGTACAGACACATTTTGACTGTGATCTGCCCAGCGACAAAGTTCCCTGAAGCAGTGCCGCTTAAAGAACTCAGCTCAGTTGAGATAGTCAATGCACTACTGTCCATATTTGCGCGAGTTGGTTTTCCTGCGGAAATCCAATCAGATCAGGGCACAGTGTTTACTAGCGCTTTGACGACAACTTTTCTCGAAAGGTGTGGCGTAAAGCTGTTACACAGCTCAGTGTACCACCCACAGTCGAATTCCGTTGAGAAGCTCCACTCCGTCATGAAGCGCGTGTTGAGAGCATTGTGTTTTGAACAACAAACTGACTGGGAGCCAGTACAGCCAGACACAGCCAGTGCTGTGTCTGCCAGGGGTGATGTTTGCATTAAGGACCGCGCCGCATGCGGCTACGCGGTTTTCGCCAGCTCAGCTGGTGTACGGTCGCTCGCTGCGGCCTCCGCTTCGCATGCTTCGAGAATCGTGGGAAGGCAGGGGCGACGACCCAGTCGTGGTGGAGTACGTGCTTAGGCTCCTCGAACGCTTAAGAAGGGCACAGGAGTTGTCAGGTGAAGCAATGGCAAAGGCCCAGCAGAGGGCCAAGGTTTATTATGATCGGACAGCCAGGGCCCATCGTTTTGAGGTGGGCGATGAGGTCATGATATTGCGCACGTCGCTAAAAAACAAACTCGACGTGCAGTGGGAGGGCCCAGCACGGATTGTTCAAAAACTGTCGGACGTTAACTACGTGGTGAGTCTGCCAGGAAAACGGAAAGCACAGCAAGTTTACCACTGTAATCTGCTCAAACCCTATAGACAACGGGAAGCAGTGGTGTGTATGATGGTAAACGTTCCCGAAGAGCTTCCGGGACTAGGCTCAGTGACGAACAGGGAAGACACCGATCAAGTCATTAGTGATTTAATCAGTAAAGCACCGCTGTCGCCTGAGCAGAAAACCGAACTACACCAGCTCTTACAAGAGTTTCAAGGTCAGTTCTCTGAGAGGCCTGGTAGGACTTCTGTCCTTACTCATGATATAGAACTTACCTCCCCAGAGCCAGTACGATCCAAGGCGTACCGGGTGTCACCCCGCCAGCACGATATTATGGAAGCTGAGGTAAAGAAAATGCTACAGCTCGGTGTTATTGAGGCGGGTGAGAGTGATTATACCTCCCCTTTGATTTTTGTTGAGGTACCGGACAAGGAACCTCGTCCTTGCGTCGACTACCGCAGGCTTAATTCCATCACTAAGGATCAAATTTATCCGATCCCTAACATCAAGGAGCGCCTTGAGAAAGTTAGTAGCGCTCAGTTTATTTCCACCCTAGATCTTGTCAGGGGTTATTGGCAGGTTCCACTTACAGAAGAGGCTAGTAGGTATGCGGCGTTCATTTCACCAATGGGCACGTTGCAAGTGCTAGGCGGCGCCCTGTCTTTCCGACCCCTAGCGCCATCTGACGAATAGTTGCGCGAATGTGGTAGGATTACTCACGGCGTCAGCAGCCCGCGCTGCGTGTTTGGCGTCCTGTCAAACGGTAGCGATGGCGCGAAACAGCGTGCCGATATTAATTTTAACCGGGTTTCGGGGATTACAAGATCTTCATAGCTTTTTTCGTGAAAAGAATTCACAGGAAGGAAGTCGTCTATTTGAAGTGGGGCACGTCTACGACGTGAGGGACGTGTTGAACTTGCGCTGATCGGAAGTGACTGCTAGGTTTATTCCGCAAACGAAAAATAATGCACCAGAGAGATGCGTGAAGCTCAGCGTAAGTTACTTCGTTATCTACGATGTGGGCGCGTGAAATTATAGGCGACATTGATTCTTGAAGATCGGCGACAGCAGACAAATCCTAGCAGGGAGCTGCGATTGCCGTGCTGGCATCGCAGTGAAGTGCAAGGACGCCGCGGTAGTTTTCCTGTATATACAGGACGGCAATTACGAATCCAAAACATCTCATCCAAGAACGTGGGGCGTACGAACGACTCGCAAGACCTACCAGAGGTATTCTAACGTTGCTCTCCCCAAACACAAAAAAAGGGGATGAACTTACCAGTTGTGTTAGACTACGCTGGGAAAATATTTTCGTCCAAGTTACTGGAAGTGCGATACTTTTATGTTGCGATTTTTCAGTGCGTGCAAAGGAGGTTCCAATAAACCACGTTGTCAAAAATTTGGGTGATCTCAACTGCCCCTTCGTTGGTATGCTGGGCACAGAAGGCTGTATGCCAGCTCAGCCGGCTGCAACCCCTCCTCAAATCTCTCAGCAAGCCTTAGCGCTGTTTGAATGGGAGTGGATTGGGAAAGAGTTCCACAGCTTTGCTGCGGTACAGTGTGGGAACAAACTGCTTGTTTGCTGCATATCCTGGTGCGCACTGCAGGCAGTGGCGTAGCAACGGGGGGGGGGGGTGTCATATACGTCTGGAGACACACGGAAATTGTTGATATCCTCGCCTTCCTCGAATAAACCCAGGGTAAGGGGGGAGGGACAGAGACCTATGGGCCTCGGGTGCCAGACGACCTAGCTACGCCACTGACTGCAGTTGTCCCGTTGGTGCCATCATTGCTGTAAAGGCAAAGAATTCAGCGTTATATATAACGCACTTGGCATAACGCCGGAACATAAAACAGCTTATGCCGTCGGACGAGCGCTATCCAGTGTTGACGCCGTTCTGCTCCGTACGGTCGGCTTGGAAACCTGTAAAACTTTGTTTCTCTTGAGTTGGCGTACGTGCTGTTGTAGCCCACTACTCAACTGCTCGGGTTGCACTTCGGCATTTCTCAGAAAAGGCAACAGCTACACGCGAAACAGTGCACATACAGGCTTTCCGAACGCAAGCGGCCCGGTCGTATCCTGCCGGTTCCGTGCTCGCCGCCGCAAGGGGCGCCCTAGTAGGCGCGGAAACTACGTTCGCAACCTGCCTATGGGGACATTCCGTCCTAAGGTTTTGAGTTTTGGTTTGAAGAACGCGCCATACTGCTTTTCAAGCCTCATTGATAAAGTGTTGCGGGGACAGCAAGAATTCGCTTACCGCATCTAGACGACGTAGCGATATTCTCCACATCCTGGTCTGAGCATATGGCACACTTGCGGGCAGTGCTAACCCGCCTGCGCGAAGCGGGCTTGACAGTCAAGGCTCCCAAGTGCCAGTTAGCCCAGGCCGAGGTTGTCTACCTCGGTCACGTGATTGGTCGGGGTCGTCGCCGCCCCTCTGAAATAAAGGTGGCCGCTGTGCGAGACTTCCCGCAACCGCGCACGAAGACCGATATTCGGTCGTTCTTAGGTGTCGCTGGCTACTATCAGAGGTACAGTCACGGACAGAATAAAATGGACCACGGCGAAGGTGGCCGGAGCGGCTGCGGGGCCGCGCCACGGCGCTGCTATCGCGCTTCGCGCGCTCAGGACGAGAGTACCTCGAGTGACGTGAAACTTCTCCTCCGCATCCTCGCTCTCGCGCTGGTGCTTGTCATGCTTGATAAATTTCTAGTGCGCCGTTCGGCTGCTCTGCTGCTGACGGTCGGGACGAAGGGGCGCGTGAATCGCCACTAACTCAGCACTTCGCGCTATCGCCCAGTAGCGGACGGCCGCAGGCCACCAAACCGCCGCGCTGTCAAGGAACTAGAAGCCGATTTTTTTGTCGGTGATTTGCAGTCACGGACACAATAAAATGAAGCATGGTTTCCATTAAAAAACGCGGAGCAGTGCCAACTAGTGAAAAAGGCGTCTGGTGTCGAGACGTTTGCCCTCGCATGCGCGTCCGTTTTAGCTCGCAGCCTCTCCAAACCTTTGGCATTGGCTTAGCGCTATCTAATCGTAGGGAGCAGCGCGAGATGACACCGCTATAGCCGGAACGTGTGATGCGTTGCCGGAAGGGGTTGTCGGGAGTGCGAGAGTACGATAGTTATCTGCGCCCTTAAAGCTGCGACCTTAAACGGCTGCGACCTTAAAGCCGCAGGCCCATACGTTTTTTTTTTTCTGTCGCTTGACCACGATACCGCGTAGGCAAAGGATCGCTGCGGCGTCTCGTCTGCCAGACTCAGAATTATCCGTGCGCGATAGCTTGTTGGAATGACGGCGCGCGACCCACTCTTTATATTTGCCCATGGTTTCTCGCACTGCTGGATGCTGCTGCGTTTATTCGCAATAGATGAAGCGGGCTTCGGCAGGCTTTTTCCTATAAGAACTGCCATCATGGAACCTTTGCTTTTTTTTTTCTTTTTGCTGCAACGTGGAGTGCTTGACGCCGTGCAAACCATGTGGCTTGATGCTCTACAGCCGGCGGCTCGCTATTAGCAGACGGCTTGGCCGGTGTCGTGAGCTTGCTGGCGGGATGTTTTTACTCCAGCATCTTCCAGGCGATAGTTGCACTGAAAGGGCCTTGTTAGGGTGCCCCCCCTCCCCCCCGACCACGTTGAATTTAATTACCTCAATTTTTGGCCCATGGCATTAAAATTTGTTCGTACCAGATTGGACGATAGCAGTTCTTATCAGAGAAAGCTTACCGAAGGCGCTTCATCTTCTGCGAACAAACCTAGCAGTGCGACAAACCATGGGCAAATGTAAAGAGTGGGTCGCGCGCCGTCATTCCAACAACCTGTCGCGCACAGATAATTCTGAGTCTAGCAGGCGAGACGCCGCAGCGATCCTTTGCCTACGCGGTATCGGGCTCAAGCGACAGAAAAAAAACGTATCGGCCTGCGGCTTTAAGGTCGCAGCCGTCAGCTGCAGCGTGAGCTGGGTGCAGATAACTATCGCACTCTCGCACTCCCGACAACCCCTTCCGGCAACGCATCAGACGTTGCGGCTATAGCGGTGTCATCTCGCGCTGCTCCCTACGATTAAATAGCGCTAAGCCGATGCCAAAGGTTTGGAGAGGCTGCGAGCTAAAAGGGACGCACATGCGAGGGCAGACGTCTCGACACCAGACGCCCTTTTCACTAGTTGGCACTGCTCCGCGTTTTTTAATGGAAACCATGCTTCATTTTATTGTGTCCGTGAGTGCAATTCTCCGACAAAACAAAAATCGGCTTCTGGTTCCTCGACAGCGCGGCGGTTTGGTGGCCTGCGGCCATCCGCTACTGGGCGATAGCGCAAAGTGCTGAGTTAGTGGCGATTCACGCGCCCCTTCGTCCCGACCGTCAGCAGCAGAGCAGCCGATCGGCGCACTAGAACTTTACCAAGCATGACAAGCACAAGCGCGAGAGCGAGGATGCGGAGGAGAAGTTTGACGTCACTCGAGGTACTCTCGTTTTGAGCGCGCGAAACGCGATAGCAGCGCCGTGGCGCGGCCCCGCAGCCGCTCCGGCCACCTTCGCCATGGTCCATCTTATTCTGTCCGCGACTGTACATCCCCAGGTACTCACATATCGCGGCTCCCCTGACGGATACTCTTAGAAAAAGAGCCCAAACAGTCGTCTGGGACGAGACAAAGGAAAGAGCTTTTAGCGCCCTAAAGAGCGCCCTAACAAGCCAGCCTGTGCTACGATCGCCAGACTACACCAAAGGGTTCGTTGTTCAGTGCGATGCTAGTGAGCGAGGCATGGGCGTTGTACTGTGCCAACGGGAAAATGGAGAAGTGGAACACCCCGTCCTGTGTGCTAGTCGTAAGCTGACCAGTCGTGAGCAGGCGTACAGCGCCACCGAGAAAGAGTGTGTGTGTCTCGTGTGGGCCGTTCAGAAATTGTCATGCTACCTAGCCGGCTCGAGGTTTATCATTGAGACGGATCACTGCCCTCTCCAATGGCTGCAGACCATCTCTCCCAAAAATGGCCGCCTCCTGCGCTGGAGCCTCGCTTTGCAACATTATTCCTTTGAGGTGCGTTACAAAAAGGGGAGTCTCAATGGTAACGCCGATGGCTTAAGTCGAAGCCCTAACGTAGGAATCAGCCTCAGAGTTGTTTGTTACTGATGTTTTTCTTCCTGAGGCAGGTTTTTTAACATATTGCTTTTGTTTAGTGTTTCAAAGTGATGACGTGCGTTCTAGTGCAATTTTCCAATTTGTGGACGTGTTCTGGGTGCTGCTAGACTACTGTAAGGAACTAGGCAGTAGTATAAAAAGGGAAAGAGCCTGGCATGGCTTAGTGAGGGTTGTGTCGTGCTTGCTGACTGAGCGGTTGAGTTTCGGCGTAGTTCTAACGCTTGCCGGGAACGAGAACAAAAATGTCAACTCTCCCGAAGTCACTTTGCAGTGTCCTGTGTGAACCTGAACGAGAGAACGAGGCCTTCTCTGTGCGCTGCGCTCAAGAAACGCCGAAGGACGACCGACTTCGGTTATGAGCATCATCGAGCGACATCCCTCCGGACAGCGGATGCAGTCCCCTGACCATCGGGATCTCCTTCTCCCGGCGGGGCGGTCTGTTACGTTTCGCCTACGACGCGCGGTATAGCCGGCGCGGATGAAACGGACGCCGGGGCTTCATTCAAAGCGGCGGACATTTTGGCCCGTTCAGCGCTGCCGTAAAACGCCTCCTGCCATGCGCGTCCAGGCATGTTTCAATGCCACGTGTCTTCGTGTGTGTGTGTGTGTGTCTGTGTGTCTGTGTGTGTGTGTGTGCATGTTGGTGCCCACGCTTGTCAAAGCGCGGCAGCCGGGGAGAGGAGCTCCCCCAACTGTGAAGCGAGGAGGTCTGAGCGGCGCCGGCCCGGCGGATGCGTCACCTACTCGTCTCAACGTGTCTCTCAGCGTGTCCGTGCCCCGCATCACGTGCGCCTCTGACGAGGCGTTCCTTCTTGCCCTCAACTCCGAGAGTATAAAAGCAGCTGCCCCCGGACGCCAAGAGAGAGGCTCCGATTTCTTCCGTTGAGTAGCGTGCTCTCCCATCTCTCCACTTCCGTCGACCTGACCGGCCGCTCTTTTGCGATGCTACAATAAACAAGTTGTTCTGTTAGCAGTCGACTCATGCTTTGCCAGGACCTTCGGATGCTTCCAGTTGTGCCCCAGGCCGCCAGGCCAACGCTACCCTTGGGGCTTGCGACCCATTTGCAACAGCACCCTCGACCTGACCCTCACATCCGCTGGAGCACCAGATGGTGATGTCATCCGCATGGATCGTGTGGTTAATGTTCGGTATTTTGTTCAAGGCCCTCGACAGGTTGATCAGGGAGATGTTGAACAGCGTGGGGGAGATCACCGCCGCCTGAGGTGTTCCCTTTGGCCCAAGCTGAATTTCGTGGGTCAAAAACTCTTCAATCTTGAGTCTAGTGGACCTCGAGAAAAGGAAGGAGGACACAAAATTGTACGCCCGTTTGCCTACGTTACACTCTGTCAGGCTCTTGAGAATAAAAGCATGCGATATGTTGTCAAAAGCCTTTTCCAGATCCAAGCCGAGAATTGCCTTAGTGTGGGCGGAGGTAGAGTCAATGATCTGGTGCTTGATCAGTCTCATCGCGTCCTGAGTAGAAAGCCCCGAGCGAAAACCAATCAAGGTTGTGTGTATAGCATTCGTTAGACTCGATATGGTCAGTGAGGCGGTTAAGCATGGCGTGCTCGGCCATTTTCCCAACACACGACGTCAGGGAGACGGGCCTTAGATTGTCGATACTCGGCGCCTTACCTGGCTTGGGTATGAGTACTGTGTAGGCTGATTTCCAGCTCTTGGGAGTGAGGCCACTGGACCAGATTTCATTCATCTTGTGTGTAAGAAATTGGATTGAGTCGTCGTCGAGATGCTTGAGCATTTTGTTGGAGATCCCGTCGGGCCCAGGGGCAGATATGCCGTTGAGGGATGCGAGAACCCGCTTGACCTCAGCCACGGTAAAATCCTCCTCCATAGATGGTACGTCACGCCCTTCGTACTCGGGAAACTGGGGGGGGGAGGTGCGGGGCACCGGATCGTCCGTGGCCACCAGGTACTTGTCTATGAGCTGCTCCGTGACCGCCTCATCTGGAGACAAGTCAGTGGCCAAATGGACAGCTTTCGCCAATGCTCTGTTCTGATTGGACTTGGTGTTGCCATCGTGCAGTAGGTGCCTGAGGAGACCCCAGCATTTACCGTTCTTGAGCTGGCCCCCCACCGAGTGGCACAGCTCGTCCCATTGCTGCTTCCATAGAACCTTGCAATGAGCCTCTATCATCTTGTTTATATCGGAAATTTTCTTGCGTAGGTCTTCTGTTATGGCGCTGAGTCTTCCATCTCGCGAGCAGTGCCTGCTTGGCTTCTAATAGATGCGCGAGCCTACTGTCCATCGTGTCTACCTCCAGATCGGTTGTCACCTCCTTGGTGGCTCTAGCCGCATCCTTCTTTATCTCGTCACACCAAGAGTCTAGGTCCATATCCTTGTTAAGGACGCGCTCGGAGCGGTTGGCTTGGAAAAAGTCCCAGTCAGTGAACCTAAAGGTCCTCGTTTTGTTACGGGCAGCCTTGATCACCGCTTTGATGATGCAATGATCGCTACCGAGGTGTTGTGTTGGTCCACTTGACGTTTTCCAGGTTCTTGGCAAAGGTAAGATTCGGAGTCGTATCTCGGCACACCGAGTTCCCTCTCCTGGTTGAAAAGTCTTTATCAGTTATCAGCGTAAGATCTTCCTCCGTTGCCGCGTCCCATATGTCTCTACCCTTCTTCGTATTGGTACAACAATCCCACGCCTGATGCTGGGCATTAAAATCCCCCATGACGACTAGAGGCTGACAGCCGGCCAAATGCACGGCCTTCTTGAGAATAACACCAGGCCTGGCTCTGTGAACGCTGGGTCTGCAGTAAACATTGAGTATGAAGACACCGTTTCTTCTTAAGCGCTGCTTAGGGGGGTCGACAAGGAGTTCGGCCATGACGTACTCGACCCCATTGTCCGCAGGACCAAGGTCTCGCTGAAGGCACGTGAACTTTTTACTGATCAGGGTGGCGACCCCCCTTCCTCCTTCAGTGGAACCCACCGTCAGAAAACCTGGGAGCTTGATGGGCGATGATGTGATCGTCTCTTGCAACGCGATTACTTAGGGTTTGTCCTTTACGCTTTTCAGGTATTGTTGCAGGGTCGCCCGTTTGCTGACGAACCCTGCGCAATTCCACTGCCACATTGTTATTATATTAGTTCCGTTATCCATGTTTGGGCTTGGCGATGGATTGCGAAAGTGCCGCATTCAGAATGGCACCCTCCGTCGGTGAGGCAATGACGTTGTGCAACTTTGGGACTTGTGCTGTAGATGTGCTTGGCAAAGATCCGTGGCTGATGCCCTCCAGCCTAAGTATTCTAGCGCCGACTGTGACCAGGCCCAGCTGATGGTGATCATTTCTTGTACGTGAGAGAGACCTGTCTGTGTGTTGGAGATGGCGTTCTTGAGATCAGACAGGAGTTCTACCATCTCGTCTCCCCTTGAGTCATCCAGGGCGCGACGCTTCACTGCAACCGTCTTGGGAGGGGTCTCCACCATGTCCATGGCCGAAGAGCGTGCGGCAGGCTGAGAAGCTGGCTGTCTGAGCGCCAATCTTCGTATTTTCGCCAGCTCAGCGGCTAGCCGACTGATTTCCTGCTTGAACAGAGCGTTTTCTTTCCTAAGACTATCATTGGCACGCCTAAGCTCTTCGAGCTCGCTCGTGAGACGCGGGTCGTGCGAGTCTTGAGAGTAGGACGCCTGCATTTGGTTGCCACGGGCCCTATCGGCCCACGTTAGAGAGGACTTGCCTTTACCACCGTTGGCGGTCTTCGATCGTGACCTGTTGGACGAGTCGCTCCCAGTACGACACTTGTAGCAGCCTCTGGAGCTGGAGCGCGCTGGAGAATGCAATGTGAGTCGCAATCTCGAGGTAGAGCGACTCCTGGAGCCCCGTCGGCTTATAGAGCGGCCTCTCGAGCGCAAGCGTCTTGTGCCTCTAAGGTTGGTGCTGGATGAGGCTTGCGGATCGGAGGATCGAACGATCGACGGCGTGGGGAGCTGCTCTTGCTGTCTGGCACGCTCGAAGCGTCGTCGGCGAACGATGTACGGCGTCTTGAATCTATGCGCACACTCTTTAGAGGCGGTAAGGTGCGGTCCGCTGCAGATCTTGTATTTTGGGATGCAATGATGCTGCCCATCGGGATTTGGCAGGCTGCATCCCCAACAGACGACGTCGCTCGGTGTTGGAAAGACATCGGCGCGATGCCCGAATCTTCCGCAGGCGTGGCATACGTCCACTTGTTTTCGATATAGGGAACATTTCATCAGGAGCGTTCCGCACCTGACAAAATTCGGTACCCGGTGCCCGTCAAAGGCGATGATGATGGTCCCAGTCTGAGCGATTCTCTTGGCTGCTAGTGCAAGAGGGTTGTTCTGGTTAATAATCTTGCCATCCATCGTCGCTGGGTCGTCTTGTTACGGTATGCCACGTATGACCCCCATGCACATGAAGTGCGGGGCTGTCTCGTACGCGCAGAGTTCGTGGATCTTGCCCGAGATTTGGATTTGCTTAATGCGGGCATATTGATCGGCATTCTCCCGTCTGGGAGTGCTGGCCACCATGATGTTTTGCTGTAAGTTCGGGCAGAGAGTGTCTTGTGTGAGCTCGTGCTGGCTGATGCCGGAGGCTGCAAGTATCGCGTCAGCCACCGTGGCCGCTCCAATTTTGGAAATATTCAGCCCACCTCTTGGTCTAATAACAATCTTCGTGTCTTCTTTGGCAAGAACCGGCATTCGGCTTGCCCTAATAATCTTGGTCTTCAGCGCTGCGCCGCTAGACTTGTCGCTATGGGGAGTCAAAGGCGTTGCCATGGCGTTCGGGTTAGCTTCCCGCGATTTGGCGCCAGCTCTTCTAGCGCCCGCGGTTTGCCATCCCTGCTCTTGAGTGACTTCCTCCGGTAGAATATTTTGTCCCTCTACTTGATATTTCATGACGGTAGCGGACGAGTGGCACTGAGCCGCCCCGGAGGCGAAGGCGTGGTCTCCGAAGTGCTCGTTAGACGCCGCCAACGGATGCACAGGAATGTCCGTAATGTGGTGAAAAATCACTCACTGTGGCAAAAAGGGTATCCACGTGGTCCTTACAACTTCACGGAAAATATGTGTGCAAATAAACAATGACACGCGACGATGAAATACAAGAAAAGCCGGGAAAATGCGGGAACCGAAGAACGCGTCTTGACTCGCCGCCTTCTTCTTCTTCCCAATAAACTGATAGTGTGAGCAAAATTTCACCCTCCTTGAATGGCCCGTATTAGCTCAATGCTTTAAAACTCGGTGGCGCTTGTAAGTTCAAGCACAAGAAAATTACCAGATTTTGCCTCCTTTCGTGCGCCGGATCGATGCGAGAAGGAGACGGAGTGTTCTGCTTCCCGAGAGAGCCGGAAGGCACAAAATGGACTGGGAGACGGATTGGTATAACGAAATTTTGGCTAGGGCTAAGGTATAAGTTTACTCAAATACCTGAGAAAGTAGTACTCATTTTCATTATGAAAAGCTAGACTGATGTGAATTAAGTTGTGATAAAAATAAATTAAAAGTAAGAGACAGAAGTCACGGATAATTTTGTCACGCCACGGAAGAATTTTAAAACCTTTTGCAACACTGGTATAATTATACCTCACCTGCATGTTTGGAGCTTAGTACTGAAATGGAAATCTGTTTGTATTTATTGCAATACGCCCTTTAAGCATGCACAAAGATAGTATTCTTCTCTTGTCATACCGCGTATCAGCTACATGGGACTCAAAGGTAAACAGGGCGTATTGTAAGTCGCCCAAACTTTATCGAGACCACCGGAAGCACACCCTTGAGGTCAGGATTGGTTTGAGAAAGCTTTAGCTGGGGCTCAAGTTTCGAGTACGATATCAAATGCGTTCGAAGGCTACAAGCATTTGCTCTCTCTTTACATACTTGAAGGACACATAGTTCATTTAACCAAAGAAGATTTCAACACATATATACTTCCTGTTATACTAAAGGTTCATCGCACGAAGAAAAAAATTGCGCAGCTTGCATTAGTGGTGCAAGGCTGGAGTCAACAGCGGATCCTGCAATTACCTAGCTTTTACGTGACTTGCCTAAGTCGTTTCTAGGTTTTGCGAGGTTATGCTAGGTTTTGCGAAGTTCTATTTAAGCTTCGCTAAATTATGCGTGGCTGGGCTAAGTCTCATTTCTGTTCCGAAAATGTTTTCGCTTGGCTCCAGTACTTGGTGGAGACGCTTCTCTACCGTTTCTACGGAGTGAAGATTGATGGTAAGAGCTCGGCCGCATTCCCGAAGAAGCCGGGCCCATCGACGACGAAGACCTTGAGCCTAGTGAATAGCCGAAAGACTTGAGCGACCCCGTACAGCTAGCGTAATTTATGCCCTGGATTCGGGCAGGACGTCCACCGCGTGCTTGTGAAGCCATCTGACATTTAGCACACCGGGATCGCTTTCTCGGCGACGTCTAGCTTTCAGGCGCAGACTCACGTGTTCCCTCGACTGAAACTCGGGATCGTCGACTCGGCGTCACCCCTTCTGAGCTGCAGCTTCGGCGCGGTGTTCCGGTTCACCGCGGTGGTGACGCATCGTTTCTCGCTTGGCAGTACGGCGATCTTCCTGGTAAGCGCTTCTTCGGAAGTACGGACTTTCTTCGGTCTTCCCGTAACAGCAGCACGCATACCGCTGACTAGAGGCGATCGGTGTGTCTCCGTGCCGACTGTTACGAGCCATTACTTGCCTGTGGCGTCACGACTCCGCCCTACACGCGTGGGGTGTGAGGAAGTTACGTAACCCGGTTCTCGCGCAGGTGCTTGCTAGGCAGGGCGAGGTGGCGCGCTGCTGGGGTTTTTCTTGTAACGCTCCACGGCAGAACGAAAAGCATAAACAGCTCCGCTGTTGAAACTCGATCTCGGATGTGGTCTAATTTTCTGCTGGGCACTAGAATATTTTGAGAAGTTAGCGAACATCGACCAGTGCCACGGCTTCCTGGACTGAGGACGCCGCCCACCTAGGACGAAGACCCTCATCTGCTTATTTGTTGTGCGTTAGCATTCTTAGGGCACCGAACGCACTTCTGAGCGGTTCTCTATGCTTGTACTATTATGTATATATATTTGTATCTAACCGTCTTCCCGCCTACCTGGGTCACCGGGTAGTCCGTGATCGAATGGGTAGCGCATCGGGCTTTTGTACTGAGGAAACAGAATTTAAACCAACTATTGAACCAACTTGGGTCACGGAGCATGTGTCAGTGTGTACATACGTGCGCCGGTCTTCAACGAACTGTTCGAAGAAACTCTTTGACGCCGACTTGGAGAAGAGGGTTACGTGGCACTCGGTTTGTGCTATCTTCAGCGAACCTCTTACAACCAACCTGGGTCACAGCTAGGGTATGTGCCAGAAGGTGTATGGTGCTCTTTGATGAACATCTATTACGCCAACTTGCGTAACGCGGTAACTGCCACAGGGAACGGGCCGCTGTATCATGACGCAAAAGATCCTTTGTTTCCTCGATGCACGAAGGAATCGAAACCGTGTCATAAGGGTTCCTCAAGAACTGAACCCGACGCTTACGCGTTTCAAAGCGTTCGCACGCACCGGCTCACCATGCATTGCGGAGGTCACGCACATGTTGCGCGGCGGCTCCGCTAGATGGCGCTAAGTGTTCTCAGGGAAGTGCGAAAGAAAAGTACCGCCGCAGTAGATGCCTCAAACATAACTCGTTTCGACGGTGAGGATACGTTGTGTCGCTATCTTGATACAATGCTAAACTCATGATCATTGACAATCGTCGCGAGGTGGGTTCTGTCGACTTTTACCGATTGTCGTCACGTGACGCGATACGTCTCATCTCAGAAACAGTTAAGCCTGTTTCGTATGATGCCATTTTCGTCGCACCGGAAGTGCGATTTCCGTCGTTTGCGATGAAAATCGCAGTCGCAGTGCCGACCCCCCGATTTTTGGCTGCAACCAAGCGGTTGGTCGCACCGTCGCAGCGATCGCTGCGATTTTCCGTCGAAATTGCGCGGAGAGCTGTTTCGCCAGTTTGTTTTGGGAAATGGCGTCTCGCTCAACGTGTGCAATGCGCGGAGACGTGGATTGCCGAATTCGGTACGTGCGCGAAGGGAGAATAAAAACATGGACCGCAGATTCCATTCTCCCATTTTTATGCGTTCGTTGACGCGCTACGCAGCAAATTCCTTTTCACGTTTGCTTCGTACACCTTTGAGAGTTGTCACGAGACGACAAGGCCTTTTGGGGTCTTGACAATTTTCTTTTGCTGAATAGCATACAAAAATCGCGCGTACGGAACAGCTTAAATAATTTCAACCTCGGCAAGGGCAAGTGACAAGACAGTAAAGTACCCGAAGTTTCCATGTTGCGCTGAGCGCGGTATCGTTAGGTTGCATTTTCTTGTCGGTTTTCAAGCGTGAATTTCCTGATGCATCTTGAAGGGTTATCTTACCTCACTTAGTCATTAAATTTGATAGAGCAACCGAGTAGACTATGGTAATGAATTTTCTAGGATAGCATTATTTCTGTGGCTTGAATAAACAGCGTCGTTAATTTGTTTTCAAATATTTCATGCACGTTAAGTTGCATCTCTTCTCTGGAGAATATTTTTCCTTGCACAGAAACCGATAAACATTGAATATGTTGCAGACTTTGTATCCTTGCATTAACACCTGCGTTAACATTTGCTTTCAACTGTAATTAACTCTACAGTTAGTAAATTAAACTAATTATTCGCTTGCTATAGTGCCACAGTGAGAACGTATCGTCCTGCACCGTTATGTAAAACTCGTGCAACTGTGAAAAGCAGGCAAACAGCTTGTGGAGATAAAACAGTTGAAGACGACACATTAAATAAAAGTAAGTAAAAACTGTGCAGAGAAGTCAGCCATTTGCATCCCTTCCTGTAAATCTGAATTTTTTTTAACTACAAACGGTTCTTGCACGTTCACAGCTGATAAAGTGTGCAGAAACATCCATGCCTTACATGTTTCTAATGATAGTTTCTAATAACATTGTGATCATATATACTGGTGCGTAAACCCATATAACGATATGCACTTTGATTACTATCTATTACTAACTATCTTTATAAGTAATGAAATGCCATGCTGCTCTCAAGAACGTATCAGCCTTCGATTTTAAAAGAAATTTCTGCATTTCATCTAAACACAATATGCGGTTTATTCAAATAAGGACCACAATCTGATTTTTGGCGGAGACAAACTTATTCGAAGTTTTACCTACATACAGTCATGAAAAGAAAATCTGAGGTAGTAGTTCTGCGGAAACCCGCAAGGTGGAGAGAAATAATAAATGGAAAATCAGACATCCACCTGTTCGTAGCAATTGCTACAAAGGAAACCCATACGGGTTCTGCGAAAGAAAAGCCTCATAGTTGAAGAAAAATTCGTCCTAGTCCGGGACTCGAACCCGGGACCACCGCCTTTCCGGGGCAGCCGCTCTACCATCTGAGCTAACCAGGCGGCTAGCAGATGGCAGAGCGAAGTCGAATTTGTCGACAACACAAGGCAAAGGCAAGTGTTTGACGTAGTAGTTCTGCGGAAACCCGCAAGGTGGAGAGAAATAATGAATAAATGGAAAATCAGACATCCACCCGTTCGTAGCAATTGCTACAAAAAATCTGTAGACAACAAAATTGTTCTTCAATTCATTCACCTGCCACTGTGGCTATAGCATTCTGCTGCAAACATAAGGCGAGGGGTTGAATTGCCAGCCATGGCAGTCGCATTTCGATGGGAGTCATAGGTAAAAAAAAGCTCTTGCACTTTGATTTAGTTCATCATCATTTATTGAACCCTTAAACTTCCAAATACTATTGCATAGGGAGGCATGCTTATGCAAAATCTAACACCAGTCGAAAGCAAATGGCACAATTATCAAACAAGCATCTTTTCTGATAATTCGAGTGTGTAAACATTCATCGCCTCAATATATATTGTTCAACAGCACCGCGCAAATAAGCACGATCAGGCATATCATGGGCTCGGTCAGGAAGCTGGTTCTACAAATGCACAAATTCAAGACATGAATGCTCATACTACATCGCGCACACAGCACAAAGAATACCTTTCAAGAGTTGTCCCTTCTGGTCGATATGAGTGGGCAATAAGCAGCAGAAACTGTATTACAGGGCATTGTTTAATACCGCTTATGAAAGAATGAAGAGAGTGAAGAGGCTTTTAACAGCAGTACCTCATGCTACATTAATAAGAGGAAGAATGAGGTAGACAATTTTTGGTACAGCACCTAAGTTCAACAGTAACTTTTTGAAAGACGGAAAATTCCAGGTGAGAGTTGGAGGTACATTTGGCCCAACCACACCAACAACACAGGCATGCTACAAGAACTACAGTCTACGGTGTATTACAGTCTATGGGAAAGCTATCTTATATAGAAATCAATAATGATGCAACAAGCACCTGACAACACTGCAAACTTTGTTGGTCAGTCTGGCCTCTCGCTTTCTGATAAGTCAGCTTACATCGTCGTCGGAAAAGAGACTAGAATCAAGAATTACCCCAGATTGCACGTTGTGCTCCACATAGCTGGACAAATATACCCGCAAGTGAAAAAAAAAACTTGAATTTCTTGGAAGGTAGCCGCATGCGCACTTGGTGATCTCAATGTTTTTTTCCCTGGACTTGTACACTTATTTGTATTTTCTCTCTTTCCTGTTTTTGATTACGTTTGGTTTCATCAAACACTAGTTTTTATCAGGCTTTCTTGCTGTGCTACTCTCTGGTAACCTTTATAAATCACCGCATTTACACAATAAGCCTTTGCCCGCAGGGGCGTCTGCGTGAGCAGGCGTTTGATGTGTTGCGACACCACGTACCCGAGCACACGAGGGTTGGACCCTCCCGCGTGTAGCCGTGCGCGGCTTTGCCGTGTCCGGGGAAAGGGGGATCCTGGGGGTTGAGCCGATGCCGGGTGTTTGGACCTTTATGGCCCCCCGGCGGAGGCAACACACCCCTTTGGCCTCTTGTTTCAAGCAGACGGCACCTCCAGACTGACCCACCTGGAGGAAATCGGCAGTCACCTTTTCCTGTCCTCCTCTTCAATCTTCGTCTTTCTTCTAGCCTTTTCATCTTTCCTGTCTTTTCACTTCTTCTTACTTCCGAAATTCCTGGCGGCAAGGGTTAACCGTGTGTAGTATACCCAGTCTTGGTTATATGCATTAGGTTATAGTGGCGGTGCATAGCTGGCGTGTGCAGGTTGCTCACAACCTGTAGCGTCCCCTTGTTAGGCTCGGTAGTGGGTGGCTACCACCGCCGCCGAATTTTGAAACCATATTATGACAGAAGTTTTCCCGCGACTTCCAGATCGGCCTATGAAAAGAGGCCGCACCGATGCACCTTTTTAATTTACCCTCCGAACCGACCTAGAGAACTTTCCACGGTACCACGTCTTGCATAGTGAAGGAACACAAAGTATGCGTAAGCTATCCCCTTTCTTGGTGGCGAAATGCCTCATAGAAAAAATTGGTGAAGAATACAAAGCCTGGAAAATGACCAGCGGAGACCTGTTAATTGAATTGAAGAAGAAAGAACAAGTGCAAAAGCTGTCCGAACTCGCCAGAATTGGTGAAATCAAAGTGACAATTTCTCCCCATCGTTCATTGAACACTTGCAGGGGCGTTATGTCTGAGGAAGATTTTCTCAGCTTGAGTGACGAGGAACTCCTCGAGGGGTTCCAAGAACAAAATTTGATCGAAGTGCAAAGAATTACAATCCGAAGAAACAATGAACAACTCCCGACCAAACATGTGATCCTCACATTTGGTACTAGTATTCTCCCCACTTCTCTCGACGCAGGATACCTAAAGATAAATGTCAGGCCATACATACCGAACTCGAGGCGGTGTTTTAAGGGCCAGAGGTTCGGCCACGCATCACAATCATGTAGAGGCAAAGAAGCATGCGCGAAATGCAGTGCCAACGATGACCCATCTGAAAATTGTAACGCTCCCCCACGCTGTGTGAACTGTAAGGGGATCATCCAGCGTATTCACGATCATGTCCCTGTTGGAAGAAGGAGAAGGAAGTGATTGCTCTTACAGTAAAAGAGAAGATTTCATTTTTTTGATGCAAGGAGGAGGCTTTCGCTCTTACCTCAAATAAGCTATGCCAATGTGGCGAGGCAGGGGGCAGCGCCACATCGGTCTTAGGAGTCTACAGAGGTCACAGTCAGTGGTCCTGTAGCAACTCCATCCGCCCCCTCGGTGGTAGCAGCTAGTGCTGATTCACCATCATCCAAGACGGCCCTGCAGACAGTTGTTCCGCAGGTCCCCAGACTAAACAGAATGCCAAGGCCCGAGGCACGTGTCTCGGCGCCTGGCTCTCGATCATCCAGCGCCTCAGAGAAGGCGATGGAGGTCGACACCAAAACCCCGGCGTCATTGACGCCCAAAGAACAGCGCTCTTCTGAGCGCCCTAAGAAGGAGAGGTTCCTTATATCTCTACAGAAAAAGGGACAGGCAACCTGAACGGTTACCGCCCATTAAACGTGTACTGTCGCATATCGAATGTCAACTTTAGTTTTTTAAGTTCGCAAACACCAGTAGATGTTTCATTTTACAAACAAGGCTTTCATTGTACACTGGAATTGCAGAGGTCTTATACACAATATAGGTGACATCAAAGACATTATGAACACTTTTTCGCCAGTTGCATTGTGTCTTCAAGAAACGAATCTTGGCCCAAAAATAGTAACATGCTCAAGGTTTCACCGTTGTCCGAAGGAACCGCGAACACTCTAGCCGTTTGTCAGGAGGAATCGCCATAGTCGTTCAGAGCGGCACCCCAACACGAAATGTTCAGGTGAATACTTCTTTCGAGGCTGTCGCCGTCACCGTTCTATCATATAAAACAATCACCATCTGTTCACTTTACATCCCACCCCATACTCGTTTTACTACTAGACAACTGGAAAATCTAATACACCAGTTGCCGGAGCCTTTTATTCTAGTAGGAGATTTTAATGCCCATTGTAGCTTCTGGGGCAGCGATAGAACAGACCAAAGAGGGCAAGTAATCGAAGATTTTATTTTGTCTAACAGCATATGTCTTTTAAACTCGGGCTCACCAACATATTTCTCACCAAGCTCACGCAAATTTAGCTGTCTAGATTTATCCTTCTGCTCACCGTCTGCGTTTAGCGATTTTAAGTGGAAAGTCCTGGACACTTCATATGGAAGTGATGGTTTTACCTACTATAAACTCTAAGCCACATCGCTGGAAAACACATCTTGCCGACTGGCCGCTTTTTATGAAATATGCAAAACTCGAAGACGTCCTTTTAAATGAACTCAGCGTAAATGAAATCAATGAGAAGTTCACTGCGGTTTTGATTTCAGCGGCAGAAAATCAATACCTCAAACATTCAGCCTTGCGCGAAAAGAAACATCTCCCTTGGTGGACTCCTGAGTGCACAGAAACAAAAAAAAAGCTTCAAAATAGGGCCTGGGGTATATTACGAATAATAGGTGGGGTGTCTACCCCTCCTATACCAACTCTTTATGCTTTAAACAGGCCAAAGCCAAGGCATGATTTATCAGAAGGCAGGCAGAAAAATCATCGTGGAAGAAATACGTATCGTCCACAAAAGTTCAGACACATCTAAACGCATGTGGGAACAGGTTAGAAAGTTTCGGGGAGATTACTTATCTTATACAGTACCGTTACTTACAAGTCCAGACACACAAACAACAATACAAGAACAGGCAGATATACTTGGCGAACATTTCCGTGATGTATTCAGCTCAGGGAACTATACCAAGGAATTTTTACAGTACAAACAGTCTGCTGAAAAACAGAAGCTGCCCACTACTGGCGCATCAAATGAACCGTACAATTCTCCCCTCGCACAAGAAGAAATAAACAGAGTCCTTTCTGCAGGGAAAAACACAGCGCCAGGTCATGGCCGTATTCACTATGCTATGATGGCTCATCTATCCCAGGCATCTCTAGATGCACTCGTTAAATTTTTCAACATCATCTGGGACTCTGGTATAATGCTCGAAGAGTGGAAAAAAGCAACAGTAATTCCATTTCTAAAAGCCGGTAAATCCCCAACATCCGCAAGCAGCTACAGACCCATTGCCCTCACGAGCTGTTTGGCAAAAACATATGAAAGCGTTATCAATATAAGACTCTAATTTATTTTAGAATCAAGAAACCTCATAGACCCCCACCAGTGTGGATATAAAAAGTATTGTTCAACTATTGACCATCTTGTCCGTCTAGAACATGAAATTCGGTATGCATTTTACACAACCAACACTGTCTTACAGTTTTCTTCGATTTAGAAAAAGCCTATGATACCACATGGATATATGGAATTTTAAGAGACCTGGCTGACCTCGGCATCCGCGGTAAAATTCTAAATTGCCTAGCTGATTTTATGTCTAATAGAACATTTCAGGTACGTCTGGGTACAGTGCATTCTCTTACATTTACGCAGGAAAATGGCGTTCCACAAGGCTGTGTTTTCAGCACGACACCGTTTATAGCAAAAATGAACTCAGTTAATAAGATCATACCGTCGTCTTTTATGCACTCTTTATACGTAGACCATCTCCAAGTGGCTTGCCGCGCCGCAAATTTGCCAACCTGTGAGAGGCAGCTTCAAATGACAATAAATATACTTACACAATGGGCTAACAAAAATGGTTTCCGTTTCTCCACACAGAAAACAGTCACTGTTTTTTCCTCTCAGAAACTAGGGCTACACAGCGATCCAGTCCTAAAATTGAACGACACCATATACTACCGGTGAAACAAGACCATAAGTTTTTAGGAGTAACCTTTGACACCAAACTTAACTTCCTAACTCACATAAAAGCACTAAAAATTAAAGCAAATAAAGCTCTAAGTATCCTTAAAATGTTGTCTCATAAGCACTGGGGTTCCAACCGAACGTGCCTTTTACGTGTTTACCGGACTCTTGTGCGTAGCCTTTTAGACTACGGCTCCGTGGTTTATGGCTCAGCCAGACGGTCCTACATCCAACGACTTGATCCAGCACATAACCTTGGACTGCGACTGGCAAGTGGTGCCTACAGAACTTCACCTATTCAAAGTTTATATGTCGAGTATAATTAACCCTCCTTACAGCAGCGCAGAGCCTTCCTCACTTTTTCCTACGTACTCAGAATTCAGTCAACACCGCAACACATATGCTACAACATCCTCACACAATGCAACTCAAGCTTACACTACACAAATAAACCGAACATGATTAGGCCACTTGTCCTGCGGTATGAGCAATACTGTCGGGATTATGACACTCTCCACGAAGTCCTCCAGGTTGCCAAGAAACCACAACGGTTGGCCCCGTGGTACGATTTCACACACTTATGTGATTGGGCGTTAATACATCCAAAGAAAAGAGACATCCCACACGAACACATTAAACAAGAATTCCGTGCACTTCAGGACAAATATCAAAATAACATGCAATATTACACTGATGGCTCTAAAACAAAAGATCAGGTGGGTGTGGGGGCCGTAAGGGAAAATTGGGAAACAAGTATTCGATTGCCACAACACGCTTCTGTTTTCACGGCCGAAGTTTACGCTATCTGGGTTGTTAAAAAGATTATCACTGATAAATACAAACATGCACTCATATACACCGACTCTCTAAGCACACTGAAGGCTCTACAGCTGAAATCTGAAAAAAAGCTGAAAACCCCTGATAGGAGACATTTTAAACATGTTGGCGCTTAACAAATACGGGAGGTCAATTCGTCTCTGCTGGGTTCCAAGCCATGTTGGGATACCGGGTAACGAAGCAGCTGATAGATATGCATCGATGGCAGCGTACAAAGAAATAACAAACACAACACTTCCATACAAAGACAGCATCCGTGCGATTAGAAAAGCCTTAACGGCAAAATGGCAATGCGAATGTGACCGTTGTACCGACAACAAGCTACATCTCACTAAACCCATAGTTGGCGAGTGGAAGTCCTGTTATCATCAGGAGCGGTTCATCGAAGTAGTTTTATGCCGACTACTCATTGGGCACACACACCTCACACACAATTATTTACTCACGAAAGAACACACACCAACATGCGAGAAATGTCAAGAGCCACTAACAGTTATGCACATATTACTCACATGTACGCAGACTTAAACACACAGACGATCACTTTTGCACAAATTACATTAAGTACACATACCTTTACACCCTGCTCTACTCTTACGTGATTATCGGCTTGTACCATTATGTGACGTCCGTAAATTTATAGATGACACTGGCTTTTTACATAAAATATAGATTATTAACAAAGCCTTTTCCTTCATAAACTGAATTTTAAACCACCTCGTGTTTTTCGCAGCATAGCCTTAGCCGCTTTTGCGCCATTAAACCCCATTTAACTAACTAACTAAAATAAACCTTTTAATTAGAAGTTAGTGTACCCTGCTCTTACTGCTTCAGACTGTACGCTCTTGCAACAATGCTCAAATAAAAAATTACATAAGGTACACAGAAGTATCATAAGTGCCATTAATGTGACTTGTTTTAGTCTAAAAAATAAATAATAGCCTGGCTGCAAACGGCACCCGAGAACACATGGGATGAACAATAAAGCCGACATGATCTAACTACCGAAAGTTTGATGTACACGCCGAGTAAATGCTGGCTGACAAGCAATAAACCGAACATACACAAAAAGGAGAAGTAAAAATTAATGTGTTTCCTGACAGAATATGGATCCATTTCTAACGGTGGCCGAGCTGACAAGATTCTCCCAGCGTTTTCAAATCTACAGCTTCCATAATTTCTGTAGGCATCCGATCTGCACAGAATGCTAGCTTCTTTCTCTACAATGCTCGCTGTGATGTCGAGAGTGTATTGCAGAGAAATAAGCTATCATTCCGTGGAGACCGGCTTCCTAGAGAAATTATGGAACATAACTGCGAGTCGGCCTAGTTGGAACATATTCATATTTATACTTTTTGTGCGCAAACAAACAGGGACGAAGAATAGGGGCAACACAAGGACGAGCGCTTATCCGTCCTTGTGTTGCCCCTATTCTTCGTCCCTGTTTGTTTGCGCACAAAAAGTATAAATATGAAATTATGGAAGCTGTAGATGCAAAGACGCTGGAGGAATCTTGTGTTATCGTGGCCTCTGTTACACTTTCAGAAATCGATGCGTTTTCTGTTGGGATCTGTATGGACACACATAAGTTCTTGCTTTTTCTTTTTGTACAACTTCGGCTTATTGCTTGTCAACCATCATTTACTCGGCATGTTCAATAAACTTGCGTCTGTTAGTGCGCCTTACGATCGTCTTGGTCTCTAGCAGAAAGGAGTTCATTCTTTCTACAGCGAAGCTGTATATGCCTAGGCCAAGCAATCGTGATACGAGCATGGAAACCCTACTGCTGAGATGTAAGCCATTATTTAGGGAGTATATGGGCCATTGCATTCGTCTTACGTGACGGACGGACAAATTTCTCGTTGGGTAGGCATAGAAACGCTTATGTATTTAAAACATATTGTTACGCTAAAGCTGTAGCAAGGACGAAAGAAGAGAACGAAGTGCGCTTGTCTTTGCAGCGGCTCGGTGTCGGCGCGTGCCCCTTCATATCAGGAGAGAGAATGAAACCTTTATTTGAAGCAGTGACTTGTCAGTCGAGGTGGGAGGGTCCCTTATTCCAGGAACCCTCTGGCTTGGATCGCCCTCCGGGCCAGGGCAGCGAGTTCACGCTGGTCGACCAGGTCAGGCTTGGAGATCGCAGCCTCCTACGTTTCAGCGAGGAGGTTTTGGTCTGCGTCTGCTGGGGCTACTAGTTGTGCCGCTGTGATGGTTTCTCGGGTTTTCTTGCACTGCAGTAGGAGGTGCGCCAGACTGTCTGGCACGTTGCAGTGTGGACTGGTGTAGCTGTATGGCGTTGGGTGGAAATGATGCAGTAAGCTTCCATGGGTAAAGGTATTGCTCTGGAGTCATCTGTAGTCAGTGCCTTCGTTTCTCGTTAGTTTTGGATGTGGTGGAGGGTATACCCTGCGTCCAAGGCGATAGTGCTGCAGTAGTGCTTGATAAGTTAGCAGTATTGTTTCTGTTTCCTCCGCTGATTTGGATGGGTGGGACATGCCTAGAATCTCGTGCGGGGAGGCCCGGTTGACGTTTGCGCGGGCCGCGGCGTGTGCCGCTTCATTCCCCTCGAGTCCCTCGTGTCCCGGAACCCACATGATGCAGGTGTAGGGGGGAGGAGTGTCGCCACGTTTCAGTATGTTGATCGCTTTTATAGAGATCCTGCCATTCATGTAGTTACGTGCTCCTGCTTGAGAGTCGGTGAAGACCACTATGGCATGCTCGCTTGTATGGTAGGCGAGTGCTATAGCGGCCTCCTCAGTTGTGTCGGCGCGTTTGGCGAGAATCGTCGCCAACGCCAGTGTCGTACCCTTGTGGTCTGTGACGCTGATGGCGAAGGCATTTCGGCCCGGATACTTGGCTGCGTCCACGTAGCGCGCCTGCGGGTCGTTACGGTGCTTGCGTCTGATGGCGTTTACCCTGGCGAGCCGTCTGCCTCGATGATGTTCTGGATGCATGTTTCGAGGTATCTGGAGAACTTGTAGACATTCTCGAAGCTTCGACGTGATCTTTTCCTTACAGTCGTCATCGTGTTCTGGATTGGTTACGTATCCTGTGCGGCGGAGGACTGCTCGGCCTGTGGTTGTTAGCTTGAGTCTCTCGATTTGGTTGATGAGGTGCGCTTCCGCGAGTTCTTCCCAGGAGTTGTGAAGTCATCTTTAAATAAACTCACGCCATCGTAACAATATAGTGTTACAAACGAGGTGTTCAATGCAGAACCAGATGAATCTGGTTGATAGGCGCGGTTTCTGAAGAGCGGTACCGCGGCAGCTTGGCTAACGTCGTTCTTTCTTTCATCTGGTTGTCTGCGCGGCAGCCGTGGTTCATGACAGCTCGTGACATTTCCCCGCTGGCAGACGAATCCCGCCGGGCGAGTCAGTCATCTCGTGGGTTGTAACGCCTGAGACGCGCGACGTGTGTCACTTCAGCCTTGGCCGAGCGTCGTCCACTGCTCGCGAGACGCGCAATGCGATAGTTAACTTCGCTGAGGCGCTCCAGAATAACGTAGGGGCCGACGTAGTGGGCGAAAAACTTCTGGCACAAGCCACGCTTCCGCAACGGCGTCCAGAGCCACACAAGGTCACCAGGATCGAAGTAAACGAGGCGGTGACTCCTGTCATAACGCATTTTAGACCGGTCTTGCGATACCAGGGTGCGTAGCCTAACGAAGCGTCGCGCTTCTTCTGCTCGACAGAGGATTTCATCAATTGATTCGTTGTCATGGGCGAAGTAGGAAAATATGGTGTCGAGGGTGTAGCGCGGCGGACGAGCATAAAGAAGGAAAAATGGTGAGCAACCAGTGGTCTCGTGTCACGCCGTATTGAAGGAAAAGGTAATGAAAGGCAAGACATTGTCCCAATTCTTGTGTGCTGAATCGACGTACATGGACAGCATGTTGGTAAGCTTTCTGTTTGTGCGCTCGACCAGACCATTAGTTTGTGGATGGTAGGGCGTAAAATCGCGGAAGCTACATGAACACAGACGAAGGGTTTCTTCAACCACGTCCGCGGTAAACTGTCGCCCACGATTGCTGATTACTATGCGATGAGGTCCGTGTCGGAGTATAACGTGATCCAGCAAGAAGACAGAAACTTCTGTAGCTGTAGCCGATGGCAATGCGGCCGTCTCACAATAGCGGGTAAGGAGATCTACGCAAACGATAACCCAACGATTGCCCGTGGAGGATCGCGGGAAAGGGCCCAGAAGATCTATACCAACTTGCTCAAAGGGGACGCTAGAAGGGGGAACTGGTTAAAGCAGGCCGTGTGCCGCTTGCGGCGGATGCTTGTAGCGCTCGCATTGAGAGCAGCTGGCGACGTACCGTTCGATATCCTTCCGCATCTTAGGCCGTAAAAACGTTCTTGAGCCCGGTAGAGTGTACGTGTGGAACCACGATGACCGGAAGTTTCGTCATCGTGCATGGCGTATAATACTTGGTGGCGAAGGTTCTTGGGGACAACTAAAAGGTAGCGTGCACCGGTGGTCGAGTAGCTCTTCTCATACAGCGCTCTACCATCACGTAGGCGACAGCGACTGCCTGCAGGTGACCCCTGTGCTGCCGCGAAGAGCGGTTGTAAGCTCTCGTGCTTGTGCTGCTCAGATATGACGGTACCCATATCCGGAAATTCCGGAGACACAAAAGCGATGTATTCATCGAAGTTGTCCGCATCACATTCAGTTGTTTGAAGTGGCATCCGAGAAAGACAATCAGCGTCAGCATGTCGCTGGCCACTTTTGTAGCAAATAACGAAATCGTATTCCTGTAGACGGAGGGCCCAGCGCGCTAGTCGCCCTGAGGGATCCCGCAGACTCACAAGCCAGCATAGCGAATGATGATCTGTGATCACAGTGAAGGGGTGCCCGGAGAGATACGAACGAAACCGTTGCACTGCGAAGATGACCGCCAGACACTCTTGTTCGGTGACTGTGTAATTGCGCTCGGAGTGGCTCAAGGACCGGCTAGCGTACGAGGTTACGTGCTCACTGTCGCCAACACACTGAACTAGCACAGAACCGATGCCCTCGCCACTCGCATCGGTGTGAATCTCAGTTGGTGATGAAGGATCAAAGTGGCGAAGAATTGGTTGGGACATCAACAGGAACTTGATCTGGCGAAACGATGAGTCGCAATCTGCAGTCCACTCAAAGGGAGCGCCTTTTTGGAGAAGGCGTGTAAGGGGATGAGCCATGTCAGCAAACCGGGGAATGAATCGGTGAAAATAGGAGCACAAGCCCAAGAAACTTCTTAACTGCTTGACAGAGTTGGGTACCTTAAATGCTTCTACGGCTATGGATCTGGTCGGATGCCTTCTTTAGCGACCAGATGTCCTAGCACAAGAGTTTGTCGTTCTCCAAAACGGCATTTTTTAGAATTGAGCACAAGATCCGCTTTCTCCAAGCAGTTCAAGACCAAGTCCAAACGTTTGTTGTGCTCACTAAACGTTCGCCTAAAGATCACAACGTCGTCTAAGTAGCACATGCAAACTTCCCATTTTAAGCCGCGTAATATCGTGTCCATGAACCTTTCGAACGTTGCGGGCGCGTTACACAACCCGAAAGGTCTCACGTTAAACTCGTATAGTCCGTCGGGTGTTACAAATGCTGTCTTTTCTCTATCGTCCTTGTGTATAGGAATTTGCCAGTAACCTGACCGTAAATCAATTGAGGAAAAGTAAGATGCCGCAAAGGGACAGCCGATGGCGTCGTCAATTCGTGGGATAGGATATACATCTTTTTAGTAACGGCGTTTAGGCGACGATAATCTACACAGAACCGCAACGTACCGTCTTTCTTATTCACCAATATCACGGGGGCTGCCCAAGGACTAGGTGATTCTCGAATGACGCCTTTGCATAGCATTTCTTGGACCTGATCGCTGATTATCTTGCGTTCTGACGGGGACACAGGATAGGGTTTTTGTCGGATTGGCTGGGCAGCGCCTGCGTTGATGCGGTGACGAGTTCTGGACGCAGGAATTGATGGCGGGCCATTGTGCTGCGCAAAGTCGAATACCGAGGCGTGTTTCGTAAGCAGGGCCATCAACACTCGACGCTCGTGATCACTGAGTGATTTATCAATCATGGAAAGTATCTTCGAGCTCCTCGGGCTCGAGACACTGGTTGCTCCTCCATCGGGTAGCTCTGTAATGTCACGAGCTGTCATGAACCACGGCTGCCGCATAAAGTGCCTGTTCGTCATGCCGCTAGAGCTCCTCGCGGACTATCTGGCGGATGGCGGACGAAAGGTCTGGGAGCGGAGGACTCGCGTCAACACTTGCTACAGTCGTTACATTGGCCAGCCGGCCAAACTTTGGTGTTATTTGGCGAGTCTTCAGCGCCTCGAACGAACGGCAGTGCCGTATCAGTTTTGATACAGTGTTAAAGTTCTCTTTACCAATGAGGAAGTTTTATTTTTTGTTAAGACAATACTTATGCAGCGCGTGCCGCGAAACCTGGCAGTAAGCAAACCTGGGCGTCGTACCAGTCGCAACGTTGAAATCGCAATCATGGGAAATGGGCCCTCTAAAAATCACATTGCGACTCCTCCGACTTACCGATTTTCGTCGTTCCAGTCGCAGCATGTGAAACAGACTTTAGGCGCGCAGACAAGGACAGAAGTAGAGGTACACGTACAACACAATTTCTGCACTTGGCTTCACGCTTGCGTTTTTCTAACAGGAATCACTACAATCTAGATCAACTGTCTCTCGTACAACACGTTTTGCACTATATACGTATAAAATGTACTACGTTTTCTTTCTTGTAAAACCAGCAAAGAAAGAAAAGAACGTTGTGGCGGAAACTATATCACAATGACGACGACGGTAATGCGTTAGCATTGAATCAATATAGTGTAATGAAGAAGAAGAGCACAGGAACAAGGCCAGCCAGATCGTCTCTTGCTTGCCTGCTGTGCAACCAGTGGGCCAGCCGGATCGCCAGTGCTTGGCACGAGTGTGAGCCGCTCGAGCTACCAGCTGTTCCTGCTCTGCGTCACCTGCCTCATCGGTTACGAAGAGACGTTACCATCGGAACTGTTCAGTGCACCCATTACGATAGGGACACTATGTACTGCCACTGTCGAAACGAGTTATATAGGAGGCATGTCCAGTAGCCGGACTCCTCTTTCGCAAATAACAAGTAGAGGTACTGTATATGCTACCAAAGGTAGCAGAGTGTCGCGTAGGTCCGCCATCTTGACTGGGAAGCAACCAAACCTATGCGGCGAAGCCACACTCCGTTTTTGCAGGCGACATGCCTATTGTATCATCGATCGACCGTGGCGCTTTTGCATCGCTTGTGGACCGCTTTTCCGTTTAATCACAAACAAACCGCATCGAAATAGCTGACTGGATAAGAACGCAAGAAAAAGGCGCTGCTCTTCTTTAGCGCGCGCCGTAAGATGCAGCGCAAGTATTATCAGTTGTTTTTTGGGCTTGCATTCATCTGTGCACCTTCTCGGAACTTTTGACGTAGTAGCGCATAGGCCCTGGCGTATCTAGAATAGATTGCGTATTCTATATACGCCGGTAAGACACGGCATTCATGAACCTCGACGGTAACAATTAGATCGCGCCGAACAGCCTTAGGGAATATGTTGCTGTTATTTTATGGATTCCGAAAATCCTACAAGAAATATTTTGCCTTCGCTTGAGTATTGCTTGGCACTCAGATTTTGTTTCAACATAAAGAAATACGCTACTAAGAGTAGTGCAATGTTCTTTCAGCATGTAAACAGTAACAGAAAGCACCGAGCCGCAACTACCTCTCTTTTTTTTTGGCAATGAAACCACACTGCGAATTTCAGAAAAAAAGACAGTAGTACATGTGCCTGCGAATATTTTGATATAATGAGCTCTATCAAATTGTGCTCTTTCACAAAGGGAACTGCACTAAACATAATGACGCCCATACCTGCTTATGTGCCAAAGCTCTCAACGTGTAGGCAGTCTAAAATATTACTGGTGCATCAATGACCAACCATTAGTATTTCGACTCTGCTATCCCATTAGATTTGCGTAGAAACGTACCCACCTACCAGCAGGCACTGTATATCAGCCACACCTGCAAGTGCCGTTTAATTATGTGCCTTTTCACTGCAGTGATTCCGAAGGTAACCCTATGCGGGGAGCGTAGTGAAAGTTTTTCTCTCACAGGATTGACATAGCTACAATATAAGTAATAATGCCAAACACAGTTAGGCCCTTACCGTATGTTAAATGACGACACTCATTCCTCTTGCCTCCTGCTTCACATGAGCAGTAGTAGATGAAATATATATACTTAGTAGTAACCTCTTTTATGTTCAGAAACAACAACCCAAGCAGTGCATTATCATGATACTGTGAGCGGGTTTTTTTGCGACAGTTCCGTGAAAGCAGTGTGGTCGTAAAACTGGTAATTCCAACTAAAGCATTTTTATAACTCTTGTGTTTCCATTATTTTAATAAATATTCCAAACTTGCAGTAGCCTTTTATATTCCACCTGTGAATATTTTAGCACAGCCTACAAAAGCACGTAGCCGTTAGTAAAGCAATTTCATCTTAACCGCTCTTGACGTAATAGGCAGTGATTGACGTAATAGGCTCGCATACTGCGCAAGGCCGAAGACATCGGACGCAAAAGTGCTGCGGTGATCAAGTGGTTTCCGGCCCACATGGGCAGTGACGTGTTGGAACGCGGGAACGTGAACCACAACGAGACGGCCAACTCGGCCGCGCGAGGACTAACCAACCGCGCAGCTGCAAGCATGGCCGACTCGGAGTGTTGGTCGCGGTTCAATGCCAAGGACAAGATGACCACGTTCAACGAAATCGTGAAGTGGTACAGACTGAACAGACAGACTATGCCGCCACCTCACCCGGGGCTTACCCGGAAGGAGGCAGTGTTATACAGACAGTTACAGACGGGGTCCCTGCTCACCCCGGTGCTAGCTAAGCACGTGTGTACGAGCGTGTACGCGAGTGACGTGTGTAGACTGTGCGCGAAGGAGAGAGCCACCACGGCTCACATCATTTGGGACTGTAGCGTAAATCCGCGAGAAGCCAGCGAGAAAACGACGATCCCGCCACAGCTAGAGGCTGCAACGAGGAGCTATGACCAAGAGGCACAACTAAGGCCGTCCAGCAGGTCTCGTCAGCTCTAGAGAGGCAGCGACCGCGCGAAACCAAGGAGAAGGGGGGCAGCATCCCCAGGAAGGGGGCGGCGTCCCTCTCGGACCCGCGGAAGTAGTGATGAACCAAGACCTCGAGGAGCACAACGCACGAGACTGACGTAGTGGCCGCGTCGCGGTAAAAGCTTGTCCTCTCTCTGCGTGGAGGGAGCCTAACCGATTCTGCAGGCAATTTCAATAAAGTTGTTCTCTCTCTCTCTCTCTCTCTCTGTCTCAAGAACAAAAATTATTTCAGTAAGGTGTCACAAGACAGGTTTGAAATATTTTATTATACCCGAACACGTTGCTACGAACTAGCTACAGTTCTTTCTTCAATATTCAACGAATTCACTCGGCCACCCACAATGCAGATATGTTAAGCATCCAGGACACGAATGGCAAAATACAAGAGTGAAGTGCACATGGCCACTGCAGAAAGCATCAGCGCCTATGTGACCAGCTTTTACTATTTTCGCAAGAGAAGTGAGGGGAGCATCCATACACTTTGAAGATGTCATAAAAAGAGTTGCTTTAGAAAATTTGTTTATTACAAAAGTAACACACAGGCCATGTAGCGCATGAGAACATCAAAGCATTTCATTTTTATTACAGACACAGGTAATTCATAAATAATACAATTCAGAAGTATGGAATACAGGAGCAGGCCACACAGAGAAGTTGAAGCAGATTAGTAGATACCAGTTCCAAAATGTCAGCAATATTTTTTTTATATCGCCTACTGCAGATACGACCACTGCATATCTTGAGCTAGATTATCTTTCAAGGCAGGTGTTACGTGGCCAAGAAATTATAGACAAAATTATACAATTTAACGAAACTGTTAAGAGTAATAGAGACTGCAATTTTAGGCAGCAAATAGTGAATTTTAGTCATTTAGAAAATCGGCACTAAAGATGGTGTGGAGTACTAATGGAATGTTGCGTCCACAATTTCAAAATGTGTGCTTAAAGGGACTGACAACCAGTTTTCATGCCACCAATTTTTTTTTAATGCAATGGCAAGCTTACCGGTCAGAATGTCTAATCGTGAAGTGGTAACGCGGGAAACGCCGTGGACCATCTTTATCAGGAAAAGCTGGTCAGTGGTACTCGCAATGTCACGTGCATTTATTATTCGGTACGCAATTTAACACTAGCAAACATTTGTGTTCACTCATGAGGACTGGAATGCAGGCATCAGAAAATGTTTATTCAGAAAATATTTGATACTCATATTTCATATTTATTCACAAAATATTTAAAATCTTACTGTCTAGCAATATGTGAAGCCAAAAAGTATTTTTCCAAAGATCTGTCCTCACTTCTCCACACTAACACTAGAAAGATTTGGCAAGCTATCTCTCCTGATCGTGACAGTAATACAGTTACATTACATAACGCTGACAATGTTCCTGTCTCTTCATCCGAGTGTGCTTCAACATTCAATTCGTTTTTAGCTCTGTGTTCACCAATGAAGACTGCTCCTCTGTTCCCTGTGTCTCCGCCCTTCATTATCACTTCATGTCCCCTATAAATATTAGTGTTGAAGGCAATTCAAAACTAATACGCGATCTAGAGGTGTCTACATCATGTGGCATTGACAATATTAATCCTAAAATTCTAAAGAACACGTCAGTTATATCCAGTCAGATCTTGTACTTCATTTTTCAGCAGTCTTTATCAACAGGTCTACTTCCTGCTGACTGGAAGATAGCCAAATTAATTCCTATATTCAAAGATGGAAACAGACACTCACCTGGTAACTACCGGCCCATTTCACTAACATGCATTTGTTGCAAGCTTCTCGAGCACATCATTGCCTCCCATTTATACAACCATCTTGAACCTAATAACTTTTTCTTTCGAAATCAACACGGTTTCCGTAAAGTGTTGTCTTGTGACACCCAACTATTAGAATTTACGTCGGATTTACATTATGGCATGAATAATAGCAAAATTATTGATTGCATATTTCTCGACTATGCAAAAGCCTTTGACAGACTGCTCACTGTTGTCTAATAGCTAAATTAACTGCTCTTAGGATTGACTCATTAACATTATCTTGGCTTCACAATTTCTTATCTAATCCGCAACAGTTCGTATCTTTAGCTCCTCCACGTCTGTTGTAACGTCAGGTGTACCCCAGGGTAGTGTTTTAGGCGCTCTTCTTTTTCTAATTTTTATCAATGATTTTCCGAGCAACATTTCCAGCTGCATACGACTTTTTGCGTATGATTGCGTAATTTACAGAACGATTAACTGTCATGATGATCATCTAACTTTGCAAAATGACCTCCACCTAGTTAATCAGTGGTGCGACCGACCCATTTGACCATGGACTACTCAGTGATCCAGGTAGGCAGAAAACGGTTAGATACAGACATATACAGATACAAACAAAACATAGCCCCGGTAAGTGCGTGAAGTACCCTAAGAATGCGAACGCATTAAGACATAAAAATCTGTTCGTAAGTAGTGGTCAACTAATTAAATAGTTGAAAGGCAGCAATGAAACCGAAGGTTCGAACACCACTTTTGGGCGCTTGCCTCTGCGTCCAGGAGGCGCTAGTGGTGACAGAAAAATGCTCGCCATTGGCTCCTTGGATATGTCGATTCCTTGGGTAGAGGTGCGCTAATGAGTGGACGGCTGCACGGCGCTGAGAGCGTTGAGGAGACTGTGGCAGCGTGTGCTGCGTGCCTTATTGCGCTTTGCGGGCGGCGACAGAAAGTGGAAGATGATGCTGATTACACAATTTTGTCTGACGCTTGAGGGAACAGATCCAATCGCGATAGACCATCTTCATACTGTTGCAGGCATGCACCCAGCCCCCCCCCCCCGAATTTAGGCGGCATACCCCCCTTCCCCTCCCCCCCCCGCCTAGACCACCACTCCTCACACACATTCCTAAAGCGCTCACAAATCAATCTATTCAGCGGTCAACATTTTGCTGCCTTTCACAGCGAGAGCTGTATATGACTAACCTTACATTGCGTTTTCGCTATCCGTCAACAGAAAAAACCATCATGTGGGCCGATCCTGGTGACAGTGCAAAAAGGGACCAAGCTCAATGCCACATACGCCTGTGGGCTCGGGGACCGGTAACGCGCCCTTCGAAATCTTCGGGATCAGCCCACGTAGCGGGAGTGCTCAATGCCTGCTTCACCTCCGCGGCGGGTCGGTCCGGCATTGCCCTACCATCGGGCCGACCCGCAGTGGAGGGGAAGCACCCTGCTTTTAGTTTGAGAGCTTTGACTGTCGTCAGTTCTCGCTGCCATTCCATTTTCACAAAGTGGAATGGTTGTCAATTATTTTGCTCCTTTTGGATGGCGGTAGTTATCGGCATCTCCTGGGGTGTGAAGGCCAGTTTTCTCATCGTTTCGGTGCCCGCGCAATTAAGTCGAGATGAGTTCAGATGTCACCATCTATTCAATGATCACGCGCAGCGCTGTTGCTTTGTTAGTTCAACCTTTGTTTAGACTGATCCAGATACCAGGAAAGGGATTCGGTTCGCAGTCAGCTACTCTGTATGCACCTGGAACGAGTGGCGGCCGGAGAAAACGCCAGTTGCGTTAAACTTCTCCTTTTGCGTCATTATTTCCTCGAGTGACGGCTCACCGCGACGCTGGCAGATCCTCGGAAGCATCAATAGTAGCAGTAGTAGAATAGCAGTAGCTTAATAATGCTGTCACCTATAGACTGTGCGTATGACTGCAACACTCCCCGATTCAACCATGCCATTACATGCATGTTCGATACCACATATTCTTTAACAATGTCATATATTTGCATGTACTAATTTTCACACATCTTAAGCCCTTGCATAGCTCACTTCTCATGTATCCATTTCATAGGCCAAATTGTACACTTTTTCCTTTTGTGTTGTATGAAAAGCAGCATCCTCTACAGTCGGGTACAACTTCAGAAGACAGGAGAGGCCCCGCCCAGAGGATCAAAACGCAGCAGCCGATTGCTTCCACGTCTAAAGAAATAGTCCCTCTCCAACGAACGGGTATTAGTGCGTCCAGCGGCACGACGTCAGTCTAGAGTGCGTGCCCATTGGTGCAGGCTTGTGTTCACCTGCCTTTAAAGTGCAGATTCCGCGGCCTCCTTAAGTTGTATCCGACTATAGAATCACGTAATGCCTTGCACCAGTTGCATAGATTTAGCAACTTGATAGCACACAATGATCAGGAACAGAAATCTATAAATGCATCCAAGAAAAGCTCGCTGGCCACACTTCCATTATGAGGGGCTGTAAAAAGGTCTCGCCAAATATTCCCATGACGTCCTTGAAAAAGAGGTGGTGTTTGGCACTTCTTTAGAATCCAGAACAGATTACAGTGAATGTTGTGTACCACGTCAAAACAAACTGAGCTTGGTTATCTGCACAGCTGCACAGCATGTAATAGAAGCTTGTGCTTCACATAGGAAACAAACTGCTCTGTCCAATACAATTTTGACGCCGGTATGGCACCTATTATGTCTACAGTGTCCATATATTAATTACACTTTTCACAGGCCATTGATTTCACCATTATTTTTGTATGGCGGTTCTTTCAATCAGTGCTTCTATTACATGACCAGGCAGATTCGAAAGCAAAGCTTTCTTTGCAAACATTCAGACTTCCATAATTGTGTGGCAATGCACTGCCATGTTGTCGAATAGCTCACACATTCTCGGTCCTGCACCAAAGAAGCCCAATGCTCTATTTGAAGTTGGATCGCACAACAATTCGACGGCACACGAAGAAGAGTAACACACACAGCAGAGCGTTCTGCTGTGTGTATTTCTCTTCTTTGTGGTTCATCGAATTGTTGTGCAATTCAACTTCAAGCTTCTATACCAATACACTCAGTCTTCAACCTCACCAATGCTCTAGTTATTAGGCCACGATGGCGCACATCTTTGAAATGTCTCAACACAAATTAGCTCTCCAAAAAATCACAAGTGTTAAATTTTGCAGCACAGGTGTATGCAGGTGCCATATTCTTTACCACTAAGCTCACAGGAATCAAAGGGGCAAGCATTACCATCATCATCATGACACCAATGGAAAGACAGTGCCACGTTTTCAGTAAAAGCAGTGCCGGAGGGAAAGGTGTGACAGCGAGGCTTACAATAAAGCTAGTGGTTACAAGACATGTTCAATGCCAAAATATGCTGCATGTCGCTCATCCTACTTTGGCAAGCTTTTACTCGTTTGAGCATATCACGCACGTTTTGTGTAATAATTGCTCTAAAGCTGTACAAGAGGTCTATTTGCTCCGCAATTTATATTTTTATCGTGGCGGGTTAAAGACCCACTTTTCATGGGCATCTGCCCCCAATTTCTCCCGATATGTAATTTTGCTTTGGTGGTTCATGACATATCTTCACGCACACAGAGTTCTGCAGAGCATTGGATTTGCATTGTTCTACTGCTTAAGAATTACAGACACATTGTGAGACCAAAATACCCGCCGTGGTTGCTCAGTGGCTATGGTGTTAGGCTTCTGAGCACGAGGTCGCGGGATCGAATCCCGGCCACGGCGCCGCATTTCGATGGGGGCGAAATGCGAAAACACCCGTGTACTTAGATTTAGGTGCACGTTAAAGAACCCCCAGGTGGTCAAAATTTCCGGAGTCCTCCACTACGGCGTGCCTCATAATCAGAAAGTGGTTTTGGCACGTAAAACCCCATAAATTTAATTTGAGACGAAAAATATATGATTTATCCATCCAGAATAACGCTGCCCCCCCCCCCCCCCCCCAAAAGAAATACACTGAACCTCTGGCACGTGGATCAACAGAGAACAGAGCAAACACTCTGAAGTATTTTCTTCATGCAAGCCAGCACACTAAGATTCTCAATGCATTTTTATTTCGCCACAAATGCATAGGCACAACCGGCTTGGCGCAACATCCGCATGTAACGCTGCAACGAATTGTGCAATGCCTTGCTGTTTGATAGTGCGGCCGATAGATGACGCATGACCAAAATTCAGCATTTTCCATACTAACTTCACCAATGAATAATCCCAAGTTCTTTATGAGATTAGCATTCATAAGTTACTTCACACAATTTGTGATATCCATTTATCTATTTATACTTATTTACCTCTTTCCAAGAAAGTGAGCCATGTGGAAGGCATTCTGGCAGACAAGTAGAACAATCGGCAAAAAGTCAGCAACCAGCGAAAAGTCAGTATCATAGGCAGACGCATGTGAGATGTCGGATGTCGGTAACACAAAATTTAAGTCGGCTACAAAGAAGTGACAAATTAGACAATTTGGCGTGTCTAGGCATTGCTTCAATGCCAATCACAGTAACGCTGACATTGAAGGCGCCTTAATTCCTACGTACGTTCCGTCGACACACCCGACTACGTTCGTAATGTTCCCGCGAAGTAGCAAGCATTCTTTTATGTATGCCCGCTCAGCTGCAGTATTCGGGAAAGCTAGCCACTGCTTACGCACTGCCGCATCGATAAGCGCGTCAGACACATCTCTGACACAGCGGCTAACAGTAGTTTGATGACGTACAATGTAACGCTCGGCGCCGACGCTTCCCTGAAAACTCCCAGTCCCTAGAAACCGAAGGCGCAGAGGACTTGCTCTACGACGGTGAGCGAATGAAGCCCGCCACGCTGTCTCCGCAGACGAGAGTCTTCGCCTAGCTCGTCACGCAGCCAGCGCACTGATGTCTTCGACAGGCGAAAATGACGCCGAAACTCCACGTCGGTCATGTAGGTGAACTGGTTTAGACGGTCATACTGACGTTTCCTGCAGCTGGATGCAATGACACAGGCTGCTGCTGCCGCCGCCATGTTCCCGATTTGAACTCGGAGGGGGTTTCGCGATGTACGAGTTTAGCACGAGTTCGCCTGTTAATCAAAGCTAGAGGTCAGGCCCCGCGCGAGGCATGTAACTCTTGTGCGCGCACCCACCACGTTTGAGCCATTCCCAACTTATCTTTCGGCAACAGCGACACGGTGTCGTGCTGAGAGGCATCAACAACCTTGACCGACGACATAAAACACTCACAACGCACTGTCATCGGTGATGTACTGCGCACTCCTATCAAAAACAAAGCGTCTTCTACATCATACATCTTCTCGGTCTGAGATGGCCCCACAACACGGTTTCATTACCTGCGTTTTGGTGACGTAGCGCACGGTAAATAATTATCCGCACGTCACTGTAGCTGCTTGCAAGGCGTCGATGCACCGAGGGAGACCACGATGCTGAGGAGTGCGTACCGCAGCAGTCTTTTGAGATGGCTGCTCTGTCATCGGTGATGTATCGCAGCCACAGCGTCGTAAACACGATCAGCGTCCGAGAATCGCTCGCTTTTCTAGACCCAGTGCAATGGCATTTCTTCATCACAAGCACTGCGCACTCAACAGTTCCAGCACCTTTCTCCGTTCGAAGTCTCATTTCATAACTGCACACAAGAGCCCTCACCTGGCGAAATGCGATTGCTGCGGTGTCGTTACGACATCCATCTGCGATCGGTGCTGGCTCCAGCGGAGGTAATCCGCAAGCACCTTGGACTGCACAACACACTCAAACAGTGCGTACATGCGCTCAGAGGCACCTTCACAGGGCAAGCGATGACAAGCGATGAATTGTGTCGCTGGGAAGCACGCACTTCTTCGCAATGTATCGCAGAGGCTTCACGCACAAAGATACTGGTATATTTTCACGTAACTGCGTCACTACGGACCCTAAAATAACGTACCGCCATTCCGCAGCGACAGCCGTTGCTCCCGTATTCATATGCCGTATCTATGACTAATGTGTCGTTTTTAGTCGGTAAATGTAAAGGTAGTTTAAAGGGAAGCTGAAAGGTTTTCCAGAAAAAAAATGAGTGAAGAGCAGTACGCCGTGGTTTTCAACCCTCTGAATTCGAATATCGCATCGAAATTGAGTGAAAGAAAGCGCAAACATATTTTATTTCGACGAAAAGTGCAGCAGCAGACACGCCCAGCTCGCGCGCCTCGTTTCCGCCTGTGATTGGTCGGGCGCCTCGTGACGTCAACAATGGTGTTCGTCCGGACCGACTGCTGCCGCTACACACGAAGCACGGTGCAAAGTAGTTTGGTGGTGTTTTGCTGAGACGGTCATGGAAATTTTCGAGAGCTTGCGTTTCCCTGAGGAGTTCGGAGTTAAGTCCAAACTCTACGAGAGCGATTTTGCGCGCGACGGTGACGGGCGACGGCTTCGAGCGACAAAACGGGCCGTCGATTGAACAAATCGCTCGGTGTTGTCGCTTGATCGCTCGTTTATAGAAATCTAGAACTCGTTGCTCGTCGCCCGGAAGTGCTATGAGCGACTAGCCAATTGTGCGAAGCCGAAACACGATGTACATAACTCAAATACTGCTGTTTGTCGCACGGAACGAGCAAACTATTGAATTTTACACGTGCAAGAAGAACCTAGTGCAAGACTCCAGAAATATTTTATGCTCCTTCTTCAGTAAAATACATCAACTTAAATTGATAAAGCATGCGTCACGCTAGTTTCGGCGCGTATATTGCTGCCCTCAATCCGGGAAGTCGTCGCTCAAAGCCGTCGCTCGCGTGGATTTCGGCTTGCAGACGACGAGAGAACGCGACAGCCATCGCCTCGCAGCGCTGTCGCTGTCGCGTGCAAGATCACTTGTAAGGGGTTTATACTTGTACATACTACACGTACGTACATACTTGTACATACTACATGTACGAGCCGATTGCGAAGAGCCGGCCTCTCCAAGAAGCAAAAAATGCTGGTGCAAGCACTGCTTTCCACGCGAACGAAGGCGAAGTGTTAGCATCTCCTTGTGTTGGAAATGTTCTTTGGCGAGTATGTTTTTTGCTAAGCTGCATTCAGCGTTCCAGTGAGTACGTTTCCGGGCAAACAACTCTAGTGTTATGTTCCTGCATGCCTCCTCGCAGAACGTAAGGGGTGATGCGATCTTCAGCATTTGTGCGCTGCCCCAAAGCTGTCGGCAATCTACACAGACGGTTTAAACGCGGGAAAAGTTTACCGGCTGTTGTAGCACGTGTAGTATAGAACCTTCATCAGCGCGCCATCCGCACGCTACTCGTAACCGGCGAATTCCGTCGGCTACGTGAGATGGTCGGTTTCTTATGTGTGCGAGAGAAAGGGGAGTGCAGCGTCTTGGCGTGAGCAGGCTTTCCAACACATGCAAACTTTACGCTTGCACTGCGTTATGGTAGCTGCATGCAGGCTGTTTCACAACACACGTGCGAATAGAAAATTCGCGGCGCTTGGCGATGAAACCTGCGTCAAGGGTGGGCGATAAACATGCACCTTCCGTTCAGCGTGCTAACTTTTTTTTTTTTTAGGAGAACCCAAAGCACGCATTATTGATAAACTCCGGTAGTAATCGTCACGGAAGTGGTTAGAGCACAACACTTGTTCTTGAGCGCTTAAGTTGTTTCGCTTCACAGCAGCCTCCCACTTAGCTGAAAGCTTCTTGTCTTGCAGGAACTAATGGAACATCGCAACATCGTCGCGGCCGCTGGTGTTCGTGCAAGCGTAGGCTGCACAGAACGCCGGCATGATCGGCCTACAAGTTCAATTGATGCTGCGCACGCCAACTGCCACTCCTATATACACACAAATAAAGGAATGTAGGGTAGAGCGAAGCAGATTAGGACGGCACGCACGCAGAAATAAGCCCGGTCAGGCACGGTGGCGGAGGCTGCGAAGGAGCGGAACACCAGTGTTGACGTCACTACGCCGCCGTTTCCGGTCTCCGCTCGCATCGTCAGCGTCAGTAGCAGCGCGCGGCGCTCGACGGGTGGCGGAGCTACAGCGCAATTTTAACCGACGATTGCGTCGCTCCTAAGTGAAAAATCCCCCCCAAAATTTTACCTTCATGGTTGATAAGGTTCCCGCATCCGTATATGAGCGTCTTATTGAATTCGGCAGACTCTTCAGCTTCCCTTTAATGGCCTAGTGAAGCGTCTGCGATGAACAGCCCTACCGCGGTGCTGCGTTTCTATTCCCCTACAGGAGAAAATCATAATAGTAAAGGGGAAGAGAAATGCAGCCATAATGAAGCACAGAGCGCTATGGGGATACAATAGGTACGAGGTCCTCCGAGGTATGTGGAAAGGTGTAATGGTTCCAGGACTTACTTTTGGAAACGCGGTTGTTTGCTTTAAATCAGGGGTACAATCAGGACTCGACGGGAACCAAAGTTCAGTGGGTCGCCTCGCATTGGGCGCTCCCGGGAGGACTACAAATGAAGCTGTGCAGGGTGATATGGGCTGGACTAGTTTTGATGTGAGGGAAGCTCGCAGTAAAATTGAGTATGAAGAACGGCTGAGGAATATGGAAGAAAGTAAATGGGCTGGGAGAGTGTTCAGGTATATGTAAAGGAAAAACATTGATTCACAGTGGAGGAAAAGAACTAGGAAGCTTACCAGCAAGTATGCGACCTGTAGGGTGGGCAACACAGCAACAAAGAAAGTTAAACGGAAAGTCAGAGAGGCTGAAATAATCTCATGGGCGGCGGCAATGGAAAAGAAACCTGCCATGAGTAACTACTTAAGAGGAAAAAACGAAATCAGGAAAGAAACCATTTATGACAACTTAAAGGGAAGCTCATTACTCTTCGAAGCGAGATCGGGATGCCTTAGAACACGCACCCATAAAGCGAGATATAAGAAGGAAGAAGAAGCATGTGCTTGCTGCGGTAAAGCTACGGAAACGACGGAGCATGTTTTATTAGAATGTGAAGACGTCTACCCACGGTTGATTTAGTCACCACTGGCCTCCTCGAAGCCCTTGGGTTCAGCGGGAGCAATGGTAAAGCAAACATGTCCGCAATAGGCATTAGTAAGAGGTGATTGGAGTATTGGTGGAAGAAAAGTAGGGAAACGACAAAAGACGGAGAAGTACAAAAGCACAGTTCGCCATAGGGGATCAGAAAATTTGGTCGTAGTAGTTCATAGTGTTTTTTTTTTCTCTTGTTTAACCTAGGTAGGACATTAGGCAGTATAATATCAAGAGCTTGGTGGCGCAACCCATTGCTCCGTTCCAAAGGGGACGCTCATAACATCCATCCACCCATCCATCCTAATTGAGAAAGAGTGGTTATGACATTCCATGGGTCATGACTGACTTTATTGAGAATAGCACTGCAGCGCCCCTAGGCGACTTCTCATCGTATGAACTCCCTCGTACGTTCGACCCTCTTCAATGTATCCGCTTCTAAGCTTTCGCCTCACTGTCGCCACTCGCGGCAAGAAGTGCAAAAGTTAATCATTTGCTTGATCTCCCTTTGTCATCAGAAATTTCTAGCATTCAAAACGAAAAACAGATACTTAAAGAAAAAAAATTTTCGTTATTTTATTAGTTGTTTTTAACGTATTCGTTTGAGTGAAAGCGTAGGTGCAAGAATGCGCCGCATGTACACTGTTCGCATTTGATGGAGGATGGAAAGATAGTGCCCGAAAAGGAGGCACGCCCTTGACGCGCCCGGGAAAGGCGTGGCACGCGGCTCACGGCTAGTGTGCAGACAGACAGCGGACAGTCACGGTATTCCTAAGTTGCGATAATCCGTATCGCGATAATAATACGCGGCGCTGGCGCGTTTCGTTGTGCAGCCTTCTGCGCTTGAAACGTGGAAGCAGCGTGCCGCGCAGGGTGCGCTCATGTTGTCATACGCGGCTTTTTGTCTACATATCTTTTTGCTTGTAGCTTTTGCGCGTTCCGCGCTATTTCCGTGCACTGACTGCCGTCGAGCAAACTCGGGTAAAACTCGGGTGAACGAGAAACTCGGCGCATCCTGCATAGCACCCCTGCAAGGCGTTTATCGCACAGATTCTGGAGCGCAGCGCTTTCAGTATGTGACGGCACGTTATCATGAATCCACAGTATACGGCAAAAATACTCCCAGATAGCCCATCGTCCGCTGCTCGTTACGCTGTGCACATTGTTGTATGAGCGCTCGTTTCACGCTTTCCACGCCGAGTCACACCTGGCCACAACAGCAGTCGGGTGGGCACGGTCTAGCTAATACGGCGGGACAAAACATGGAGAATAATACCCCTGTTACACGGGCACCCGCGAGATCCATTGAACTACTTCGTCTTTACGCCAATGGAGTTGCCCTCCCTGTCACACGGTTTCCCTTGTGCCAAGGAAGTTAAATGGAGATTTCGGACGAAGGGAGTTCGGCAATGACCATTACGGTTGGATGGAGTACTCTCGTTTCCAGGTAGCTACAGTTCCGCCGAAAACCACGCTAGTAAAATCGTCGTAACTGGTTCATTTACAAATTCTACCATTATTATTTTCTTTTGCCTTGGGACATATGCCACATAATGGAAGTTTTAATTTGTTTTTAAGGGCATCAGTGCCTGTACCCTCTACACCAATACTTCGCCACGCCGCGTCGGGAAACGTCGTTCCGCCATTTCGCTTGTTTTTATACGCACGCGAGCCGCACGTGTCTTCAAGCCGTACGAGCAAATTCTCCGGGTGACACGCACCACGAGCGATCCCGGCGCATTATCGTCCTCCTCGCTCGCACCGGCATCAGGAAAGCGCAGCGCGGCAGCAGTCCTTCGCAGCCACGGTCAACGTGGACGGAGGCGGACACTTGGGCTTTAATCCGCCTTTGGGAGGACCACTTGCCGCAACTCCGAGGAGAAAAGCACGACGCCAAAGTGTACGACGCTTGTCGCAGGTCTTGCGCAGAGCGGCATCGCCAGAACTCGTCGGCAGGTGCAGACGAAGATCGACAGCCTGACCCAGAGATACAGGTAAGCAACGTGCACTAAGCAGAGAACGAGAAATGGGAGGCAGGAAAGTCCTGGGTTCACGGCACTCGGAACGTAGTACCTGCCTGCGGAGATGCACAGCAATAATCAGTTAAGGCAGGGCTTCCTGCACAGTGCATCTCTCGCGTGACAGCCGAGTCAGAGTGAACGCGGGCTGCATTGGCGGTCGTTGTGGTGAAGTCGCCGTGCCTGCGTTGCGTGCATAAGTGACCGAGTGCTGATCGACTGAACTGACAATACGAAGCGGCTCTTTTTGACGAAGTGACGCTGAAGTGACGAGGCGCGCCGGTTTTGCTACGCTGAAACCTGTAGTGGAGTCTGCAAACAGGATAAAGGTGGCCCACCTTGGTGACAAAGCTTTCACAAACGGCTTAAGACAAGATCTCACGGCTTTGTGCTTGGCTTCCTTTAAACGAAAAGCATTCTTTGCTTCGTGCACCTAGAGAAAACCATATGATATATAAAATAGAATGATCGAGACAGGTACTGCATTACATTTCTGCATAATTCTTCAGGAAGTTCCTGAGCGGAATCAACAAATATGGCACGTCAGCATGCTTAATAATCACAGCTGGTTTACGTGACTTTGTTTCAAAGGCACTCAGCTAAATTTCCCCGTTAAGCTTTACCAAAATGAAGCAGTACATTTTTAAAAACATCTTTCACGCACCACCCTTTCGTTGAATTTGGGCACGTCATGTTTTTCGTCCTGTTAAGCAGTTTGTTTCATCATGGTAGCAAGCCAGATTATAACCCAACATTACTGTTGTCACCCCAATTCTGAACTCTTCGTCCTCCTCGTTTGAGGGCTGCGAGCTCAATGCAGTTTAGGTACCCAAATCCTGAGTCCTCGTTTCTAAAGAAACTAATATAATCACGAAGTAATTGTAAACAAGTATATGGAATGAGCAAGTAATGTTGCATGTACGTTCCATATCTGCCTGTGCTGGCATACAGCAAGCATTTGAAAACTTGTTTAGCTTCTACTATTTGCCTAGTATTTAGTTCTTTAAAATTATCATCGCTTTATGTGCTTCCAGGAAAGAGTCGCGGGAAAGAACAGTGTCCTCACATTCTCCCTGGCCGTTCTTTTCCGAAATACGCAGAATCTTGGGTGCCCTGCCAGCGAATGATCGCTCCCTCATTCAGGAGAGCCCCTGCTCTCCGGATGAAACTGTCGAAATGGTAAGAAGTGCAAACATACGTGATACTTTAACGCGCTTATAGGAAATAAGCCGGAACTCTAGATTTGCCTTATTTTTATGAGTACCCAAATTACTTACCACAAAAAAAAAGTTAACTGAACAACTAAGGAAACTGTAATACCTCCGCATAATACACATGATAGCTAAGCTGCTCGTCATATTTCCCAACAGATTGTTTTGTGCGGCAGATGACCATTTTGGCTTTGCACTCTTGTATAAATATATATGGCTGAAAACAGTCAATTGATGTGTAGGTGGCATAAGCAACAAATCCTTTTTATTCACTCCAGATCATTTCCAGCATGGAGTCCAGTGAGAGTACGTCTGCGGAGGAAGTAGTCGATTTAGCAGACAATTCATGTGATACCAAAGAAACCAGACATAAGCAACAGTGCCGCCCGCTAAAAAGGAAAAGAGAGCGTTCTTCACAAACCTTCAGAAACAGCTTGCTGGCGCAACAGAACAAACTTATAGCAACGCTAGAACAACAAGCTACGAAAGCTGATCAAGCTTTGAAGGAACGGCAAGTGAATGCCCAAGAAAAGTTGGTGGACCTACTGTCCCAGTATTTTAATAAATAAAGGTTTACCACTTGCACTTTTCAACTCACTTTTCAACTTCGTGGCTTGGCTATTGGGCCATCTCTTGGTGAAAGTGCATGGCAACTGCAGCTCGAATGTTTTTTCCAGTTGAAATGAGTGCATCCGTAGTGTGTGTTGGCTGCTGAAATATTGTGTTGTACAGCTGTGCCTCACTGATCCACTGCTACGATACAGAATCACCAAAGTGTTCGCAAATATTATTCTGTACACAGCATGCCCTTATTATAAGCAGCGCATTGCTGATGTCACATTCCATTCTCTTCATTGCAAACTTGAAACGAGCTTTAAGCCGTCCAAATGCATTTTCTACTATTCTGCGAGATTTAGAAAGCTCATAGTTGAAAAGCTTTTGCTCTTTAGAGCTGCTTGTGCTCGCAAATGGTTTAATAAGGTTCGGCGTGAGGGGAAATGCCTCATCACAAAGTGTCAGGGGGGGGGGGGCACAGCAACACCGCTTATCAGGCTGGTTGGCTGTCTGAATGTGGGCCCTGCAACAACGCGAGACAGGCTTGACTGGTGGTACACATGCGCATCGCGGCATCTTCCCGGTGATCCAACGTTTACGTACCGGAACGTGTAGTGGTGGTCCACCAGTGCAAGCAGTATCACGCTGTGCCCAGAAAAAACAAGAAATAATATTACTGTCAAGGGTAAAGTCCACAACAAAGAAACTGTATAGTTTTATGCTGTAAGCACACATGGCAAAAATACCTTGTAGGCAATGAAGCAACAGCAGCAGAGAGAAAGTAATAATTCGTTTTGAGGAGTACGCTGAACAAGATGCAGTTATATTGAACATGTGGGGTATATGCAATGTAACCTGGATAAAGCGAAACTTTTTAGGAGCTCTCGCATCATACATATCATAGCTGCTTCATTTCTTTGAGGACAATGCTAGGTGAAAATCTCGTCATTGTCAGGCACTCAACCGATCGTGATAGTGAAATATAAACTGGTGTACAAGGGCAGTTCATGGCGGCAAAGTTTGGAATGCTGTATGCTCCATATTACATAATAAACAGCACTTTTAAACAGGTAAGTACATTTGCATGCAGATTGTAGGCACCGTAAAGTTTTTCTCTCTCGTTTTTTACGCGAGTACTTAGTAAAGTTTCATCACTTTTAGGCCGTCCAGGACGCCTGGTTACAACAATGCATTTAGCTTACATTTGATGAAAACACTAGTGTCATAACCTGCATCTTAACTCATTACAGCAGCGTCACATTGCGATGTAGTGCGGTGTGCCAGTAGAAATAAAGCTGCCTAGTTTTCGAAGAACTATTAATAATAAATAATGAAGAAATATTCAGTTCAATTTCAATCAATCGCCTATAGCTGCCCTATTTGAGGCAACGCTGGCCCTTCATTCGTGCACTTACCAGCCTTTGTAATTATAATAGTCGCTGGCGTGTTCCTATGGCGGAGAAACTGGAAAGTGGCAACCGTCCAGAGCGCCCACACCTTGAGGGAAACCGGTAGAAGCATGGAAATGCTCGATGTGATCCTCCATGTCATTTTCATTTAGCATCCTCACCCACTCTGCTTCCAGCGATGCCAAGCTGAGCGCTTGGCAGCTTATCAAAACTGCGTCTCTGATTACAAGCGCAAACTTGAAGCGGCCAAGCACAATTTCTTTTCAAGCACTCTTCCTTCGTTGCTTCGAAATAAACCGCGTAAATTCTGGGAAGTGGTTAGCGGTAAACCGAAACAAGATATCTATTTGATGAAACGGGGAACGTCATACCATCTGATATATGCTGTATTGCTCTGCATAACGTATTTAAATGTTCGTTTTCTGATCAGTCCTTTTCATCGCCCTTATTTAATAACCCCTTGTTTCCCACAATCGATCCGATCCCGTAATCATTGACTGGGTTGGAATAACAAAACTCGTAATCTAAAGGTATCCGCACCAGGCCCGGATGAAGTGGCTGCTCAGTTTGTGAAATGCACTGTAACCAACTCTTCTATTATTTTATCTAAACTTTTCAAGCAGTCCTTAGAATGCCGTGTGCTGCCAAACTACTGGAAGGTGGGGAAGGTGGTGCCTATTTCAAAACAAGGTAAACCTTCATGCGCTATCAACTACAGACCGATTTCGTTAACCACCATTCCCGGGAAACTTCTCGAACACATCATTTTCTCTAATCTCGTGCTTTCCCTTGAATCTAACAACATATTTTAGTAAATATCAGCATGGTTTCCGAAAAAGAAATTTCATTTGTGACACAACTAGTTATGTTTACTAATTACCTGTTCTCATCTTTAGACCGAGGTTCTTACGTTGATTGTATCCTTTTAGACTTTGAAAAAGCCTTTGACACAGTATGCCATAGTCTCCTTCTGAAATTAAGCAGACTTAACATTGACCCTTACTTACTTAAGTGGATTGAATGCTGTCTCGGCATACGAACTCAGTTCGCATCTGCTAACAATTCCGTTTCACCAACTTGTTTCGTAACTTCCTGTGTGCCATAAGACTCAGTCCTTGGGCCGCTTTTATTTCTTATTTACATTAACGATCTGCAGGAGAAATTGACGTCTAGCATGGGTCTTTACGGTGATGATTGTGTTATTTATCGTGAAAGAACTAACCCAGATGATTTCTTTTTACTTCCATCTGAGCTTAACGCAATTAACGCCGTCAACAAATGGGATGAAATTTTCTCGCGGTAGAGCTGTTTATACATCCTCATACAAAGTTAACAGCTCTATTTTGTCTTCTGTCACTTCCTATAAATATTTAGATGTCCACATTACTAACAACATGTCGTGGCAAACTCACATTGAATACGTGACAAACTCTGCCAATCGAACACTAGGTTTTTTTACGTCGCAATCTTAATCGCGCGCCCTCTTCCCTAAAACTTACAATATATAAAACATTAGCAAAGGTCTGAACTAGAGTACGCTTCATGAATTTGGGATCCCTCTACAGCACAGCTAACATACTTACTTGAGGCCGTTCAGAGCCGCTCTGCATTTCATTGTATGCAATTATTCCTGCAGTGCCAGTGTATCCGTCATCAAAACTACCCTCCATCTGCCAGACCTATCATCAAGAAGGAAACTCGTCCGGTCATCATTCTTTCATAAAATGTACTATACTAACCCAGACTTGAAAAATTACCTTTTTAAATCACCCCCTTATATTTCATCTCGAATCGACCACAACGTCAAGATACAAGTACCAAGTTGCCGCACAAACATTTTTTTAAAATTCATTTCTGCTCAAGACAGCATCCGAATGGAACCACCTCCCCGCCTCGGTCACCAGCAATCCGGTTCATTCATCTTTTCAGACTGATATATCTAACATTGTATGATGATTCACCACTCCTCTCTGTAACGCCATAAGCAGAGAATATCTTTAACAAATAAATGCTTGGAATATAGGGATCTGTGGAATCGTCTAGATTTCTCGAACTGGGTCATCACAAAAGCCGACGAGTCACCCGACTTTTTGAACAACATCATGTGCACAGATGAAGCCAATTTTCAGAGAAACGCCCAGGTAAATTTGCATAATACACGCTATTGGAATGATTACAATGCGCACTGGATAAAGCACAATCGGCACTAGTACCACTGGTCGTTCAATGTGGGTTGCGGAATTTACGCCGGTGCTATTATCAGTCCCATCTTCTTCTATCACACACTGACCGGACAGCGTTACGTGGGCGATATTCTTGAAGGAATGGTGGATGAGTTTCTCAGTGAAGTCCCGCTGTAACGTCTTCTGCTTCTGTGGTATCAGAAAGATGGAGTACCAGCACACAGCAACAGCCGAGCACGAAATTGGCTGGATGAGACTTTTCATGCGCAATAGATTGGAAGGCACGGACCTGTAAATTGGCTGGCTAGGTCACCTGACCTCTCTCCACTCAATTTCTATCTTTGGGGTTATGTGAAAAATCGTGCTTGCATGATCGAGATTGACGTCAGATAGCTCAAGACAAGGACAACATATCGTAGAATTCGAGAGTCGGCCATCAAGGAAGCCACCGAGCATGTGATAAAGCTGACTCAGTACTGCGTAGCTGCAGAAGGACACCTATTCGAACACGACCCGCCGTGGTTGCTCAGTGGCTATGGTATAGGGCTGCTGAGCACGAGGTCGCGGGTTCGAATCCCGGCCACGGCGGCCGCATTTCGATGGGGGCGAAAACACCCGCGTACCTAGATTTAGGTGCACGTTAAAAAACCCCAAGTAGTCGAAATTTCCGGACTCCTCCACTACGGCGTGCCTCATAATCACAAAGTATTTTGGCACGTGAAACCCCATAGTTTAATTTTATTCGAACACGTCTTCTAGGCAGCACCTGGTGTTCAACAGCGCTTACGAATTCGTAGATAATAAGGGCGCACTGAAATCTGATATCTTTCGGGTGTTCTTAATTGAGGGTGCTGTTTTATGATGCGGGTGGGAGCGCATTGGCGTGGTATTGTTCATATTTCGTGAGGTTTGTTTGCCAGTCGGAAAGCATTTCACGCAATTAGTACGTCGCTCAAAACAAAGCAGCTAGATGTCATTCGGAGGTGCCTAATTGACACTTTGATAGATAGGACAGTACTTGTCGAATTACATAATTAATTGCAATCGTCGAATTAAATTTCAGGAACGAAAGAATTACTGGCGGCTACTCCACTGTACCGGAAACAATAGCCACTAGGTTTTCTTCGGGTAATGCAACTGCCCTTGTTTTAAGTCTTGGTGCTTGATAGTTGGGGCACCCTGTGTAATTCACTCAGTAAGCAGAATGAGGCCAAGCCGGATTCACTCTAAATCAGAATCAGCAGCAATCATGCGCAGGAGCGCTTAAACTCGAACTGATAGAAGAAGAAAAAGAAAGACATAGAGAAGGTACAATTTCCCCGGAAAAGCGAAGCAGTAGTAGTGATAGCGAAGTATACGATAATCACGCGAAGGTACATTACACCACCGAGAGTCGCCAAATTCTTAGTGGTGGGAGAGGACTCAGACTGTGAAACTGAACTGCCTCCTACTATGAGGTCTTGTAAATTCTCCTATAAGACCGTCACTTCAGTGAGCAAGTCTTCGAAATCACACGAAATTCCTTCAAGTGCAAGAAATTTATATATACAGACACACATAGGGTTTGCAAAGCTGGTCGGGCACCGGTCCCCCCCCCCCCCCTCCCCGGAAAAATGAAAACTTTCTGCTTATGGGACGCGCCGTCGTTCCTGATAAGTGATAGGCTCGAAGCAGGGTTCAGAGCGCTGTAATGGGATAGCGCACGAACGCAGTCATGTCGTTTTACGTTATATTTCGCGGGCTTTCTTTAAACACCGAAAAAAATCACCACGCAGCATGAACGTTCCCACAAAAAAATTGGATCCGTCGTTTCTAAATCCATTCTAAAACGTAACGCGCTTCCTAACTGGAATAACGGGTAATGTGCTTCTATCTTTACAGCAATACAACAGCCAGAAGACAGAAGCTAGAATCCACATAAGTTCCGGTTTTAAAATATCGAGTAGGAAATGCTATATATAGGAATCAACCAAAGTGTTTCTTTTATATATATAGCACAGGCACATTTATTAGCGACAGGTAAAAATGGTGACACTTACTCATTAAAAACTAATGCTCTGAAATCTCAAAGTACTTATACTAATAATACTACAATGTTATTTTTATACTGCTGGGAAGGACGATTTTCCTGGTATTGACGATTTCAAAAGACCTATCACGACAAACACATCGAGTACTTACATATAACAACCTCCTCGTGGCAAGGCGACAAATATATTTATGTATTCATCTTGCACGAAGCTCAAGGACTGTTACACCATGAGCGTTTTGAAGAGGGTTCACTTTAAGATGTTATTTCGTTCTTGACACAATGTGCCGTAACGCCCAGATGAAAGCACTGAAAGCCGTGAATTCTGCCCACTGCATGAAATTTCTACATGCTAGATTACGCTTGTGTCCACATAACTTGACGGTCCCACTGTAAAAAGCCTTTCGTGTCCCCCGTGAAAAACTGTCGCACTCACTTTCACTTTCCTTACTATGCGAAATAGTTCAAAGAATCGTCAGCGAATGGTTCCGTGTGCGCCACGGATTCGTCAGTTTCTAGAGTCGAGGCCTTGGCAGTGCGGTTTGGGGAACCAGGCGCAGCACCTCTTGAAGTCTTGTCAAGCCAGACGCTTTTCGGCAGATCGAAGACAGTCGCCAATGGCACGGTGATCACCGAGTCCTTCATAACGCCATCTTGTTTCGTCTTTGTGAACCACGACTTCGTAGACTCCGGAAAGCCTGTCTCGGCAGTGGGCGTCAAAGTTCTTTGCATAGTCGGCACCAACGAATACTTGGTAAAGTCACGAAAAACACCTCCAGCAAAAGGGGCCCTAGGGGACGGGCTATCTGCCCCAAACGAGTTCACAATCCCGGTAGTTGGACGCGGTCTCCGATAGACCCTGGTCTTCAATAGGAATCTGGATGGCGCGGTCGACGGTGGTTTCGTGGTCTTAAATGAAGCTGCCGACGTTGACGTCACTCCGGCTGTCTTTGCAGTCTTTACCGCGAAATTTATAAATGGTCTTCGGTGTGGCGTTCTCTTTAATGTGAAAATAACGACAGGAGATGTCTGTGCTGCAGTCTTCATGGGCTTCCGATGTCTCCGGCGACTGTTTTTTCGGTCGACATCAGCTTTTTTCGCTGTATTCTTCCTGGTAAATAGATTGAATGAATTGCGACAATTGGTAAATCAACTTTCCCGATTTAATTCGATTATCAGAACATTAGGACACCGACATACTACTCAAAAGTGAGCCTGCGCTATTGCACGCGTTATATGGAGGTAATTAAGCTATATGGAGATGGAAACACCAAGTTGGCAATCGCTCGCTAGTGTGTGCGTTGCAACCCTCGACGTTGAGCATCTAAAGTATCTTTTTCGCTGAGGAGAGCTGATGGATGCTCCCTCAGGAGCTGTCGTGATGATCTCTGTTTCGGTGACGCGTGACTAAACATGCGATTTTGTCTCGACACCTTCGTAAATCCCGTTTTCCCAATCGAAAATATTCTGCGGTAGTTTCGCGGTAAATACGTGAGAACTGCGTTAGCATGATGATTTTCAGAAATCCGGTAATCCATAACCATTCCGGACTAAGTGCGATATTAACCAGACTTATTTTCGTTTGCCGCGCGTTCTTGAACAATAAAGCCGCGTCGGCTTCCTATATATTCGCCACTTACTTCCACGCGAGTTCATCATCGTGTGGCTCGCCTATGGACTTGCGCGCAGATATTCGATTGCCAGACGGGCTAAGTGCCTTTTTCCGGGGCGTGCTCTTGTAGAAATTCACGGGCACGACTCCCCGGGCATGCCTCCCCGCCACCGCTACCTCGGTCTTCGGTCGCCTGCTGGTCCCGCTGGAGTGAGTGGCAGACACGGCTCCTTTCCGCTTACGGTCAGAGGCTTCCCGGAGTGCCGCCTGTGGTTAGAATATTACGTGGCGTGTCAGTGGGGGATGTGTTTTAGGAGCGTACAGGATATTGAAATATGAAATATTTACCTCCTTTATAGAAGTGAAGTGGACGTCTGAAATCATCAGCTACCTCAGTGTGTGTTCTGATACTGCCAATCTACAGAATGGACTAAATACAATTCTAAGTGACACTGTCGCCAGAAAAATGCAGCAGTTGCACGGGAGAACTACTCCACTTATGAACAGAAAGATTGTGTGTAATAATGTGTTCTTTCCAGCTGTGTGGTACTCAGCGTAGATGATGCTCTGTTTGCCGGCTCACGTGAATAGAGTGCGTAGATTTTACGGAGCATTTATTTGGGAGTCACGGTTCGCGTTCATGAGGTGCAGTAATTGAATCTTTATAAAGGCAAAATGAGGCCTAGGGCTTGTAAACGTAGAGGTAAAACTTATATTCACAGATACCTTTCTTTTTTCAGGAACCAAAGCCTTCCTATTAAATTTCAGTCTTTCAAACTAGGGGGAGGGCAGGGGAGGGGGTACTTGTTAAGGAGGCCCGCGTTCGCTCAACTTAAAGTTCTACTCGGAGGCGGAGCAGGCAGCTCACTTCTTTGAACAGCGCTTTTCTCAAGTTCACCTAAAGATGTAAAGCAAAATATCGTCTACTGGAATAATATACATGGGCTATTTCCACCACGACTACATCCGTCTCGAGATGGAAGCCAGCTGGAGACTGACGTTTTCAGGCGTCTTCCAAATACGCTGTAATAACTACTATTAAGGATATTTTTTGTCAAGTTACATATCGTAGTTCTACCCGTCAGAACATGGCTAAGTAATAATAGATTTTTTATGTCGTGGTCGGCGGACTGCACGCGTTGCCTCTATCCAGAATCACTGCAGCACGTGTTTTTGTTTTGTGCAAATGCGCCACACTTTTGGCGCAACACGCGAATTGTGTTTGGTGTACAAATACATGCAAATTGGAAAGACGCATATTTCGTGACAGTGGAACACCAGAAAAATAATAACACTGAAAACCTTGATATTACTACGTTTGTACACAATTTGAAGATCACGAACTGACTTCATCTTAGCTCCAGAAAACGCGAAAACGGCGTGAACCCACTTTTGTGATGCCATTTACATACACAAGTTCACTGCTTGATGGCGAACATGAGCTTAGCAATAGATGGTAGGCGTGCAAGAAGCGCCTTCAAGCAGACATTCATAAGTGTGATGCCCTCTCTCTGGGGGTTAGGAAATATGTACAACAATTACGACAGAACACATCTCCCGATGACTGTCGACTATAATGCGGTTAGCAATCGGGCAGTGTAGCGAGATACCCCATTCCTGAAGTCACGTTTATTTAACACGTGTAGCGGAAATTCTGCGACTTTCTTTGAGCTCCGGCTATATGCCACATACTCCGACATCATCCCACTTTGCTATGGCACTTGCTTGCCACGGTTGCTGATGAGCATAAAGACGCGACGACGACTGCACGACGCCGACGCAGTAACGATTGACTGGCGAAGAAGGAATGCTATTAATGTAAAGACAAAGGCGGTGTAACGACAACGACATGACGGCAATGAGATGTCGATTCTTAAATTATGACGATGGCGCAACGACAACGTGACGACGACGACGACGAAATGAGGACAGTGAGACGACGACGCCTGTATGACGACGATGGCGATGATATGACATCTGGACGAAGAAGCGGGAATGGCGACAATGACACGTCTGATACGGCATGACGACGACGGAATGACAACGTATGCGCGATAGTGTCTTTGTGATGACGATGAAGGGACGACAATGGCATGGCAACGGCAGCATCATTACGATTGAATGACGACAAAGTTATTACGAGAGCATGAAGAAGGAATGATGTCGATAGATCGACGAAGGTGGTATCGCGACGACGCCATGCCGACGATAGGATGGCGATGCTGAAGTGATGTCGGTGCTGAAACGACAGTGTGATGACGATGGCATGACGATAACGGTATGACAACACCGGCATGGTGATAGTTACAGGCATGACGATGGAATGACTGCGATGGCATCCCGATGATGGTATGACAACGAATGCATGACGTATGACGACGATGCAGTCACGACGATGGCATGACAACGGCATGAAGACAAAGGTATAACGACGAGTGTATTATGACAATGGAGTGGCGATAAGTCTATAATGAAACCTATATGACGACGATGGCGGGACGATGCCGGCACAATACATTTGATTAACGAAGCTGCAGTGACGCCGATGGCATGACCACGACGGCATTAAGACGATGGTCTTAGAATGGAGGCATGAGAGCAGCTGTCTGAGGATGACGGCAGGACAAGGGTGGCAGAATTGCGACTGAATGACAACAATATGAGTACAAGACAATGACGAAAAAATATTGACGTGGATGGAACGACGAAGACAGTGTCACGACGATAGCATGGCGGCAGTGGGGTAACGTTACTGAAGTGATGACAATGATAAAACTACAGCGTGACGACGACGGTGTGACGAGAGTTGGATGGCAAAGCTGGAATTTCGATGATGCGACGACCACGACGTCGTGACCCCGAAGACATACCTAGTGGCCCAAGGTATGTCTTCGGGGTCACATAACTTGAGCCACTGAGCCGGGGTAGAAGGCGTGACTACGACGACGGCATGACGATAGTAAAATTACGAAGCTGAAGTGACGACAGTGGAACGACCACAAAGGCATCACGACCAGGAGCAACCTAGCGGCCCAAGCAGGTAGGTAACGTGGGTCCCTGGGTCAGTGTAACATGCTAGATAGATAGATAGATAGATAGATAGATAGATAGATAGATAGATAGATAGATAGATAGATAGATAGATAGATAGATAGATAGATAGATAGATAGATAGATAGATAGATATGCTGCTGGAATTTGCTAAGAAGGCAGTGAATGCTATTCGCATTAAAGCGTTTCTGTGCGTGGTACCGGTTATGCTAGAAAAAAAAAATTCATGAAACGATGTGTTCTCAACCTGGACACTGTTGTCTACAAGGCAGCCTATCAAATTTGTAATGTGTATGTCTCTCCTGGTTAAAATAAATAAGAAAAATGTATAAAATAAGTAGCTATTAAGCAACCGCGGCCGTTGGCTAGTGGTACCCTGGCGATTGCAGCGCGAGTGCACGTGCCACGAACGCGTGGCTGCTATGTGCCAATGCGCTTAGTCGAGATCGAGCGTTGATGCAAGGCGAAGAAAGTTGCGGGAACGCCAACCTCCCCCTGCACGCCATCTCTGTCGGCGCTGTCCGCCAGGAGCCCTTCTTCGTCGAGCAGGCGTCTTCGGTGGCGGGAGGCGAATAGTACCATGGCCACCACTGTGACCACCATGAAGGCCAAGGCAAACGAGTAGCACGTCAGGTCCAGCCTGCACATACAAGCGGGAGCCGCAGCACCGCAAATATGAAGAGCGTGAGCGATAAGGAAATGGGGCTGAGGCATGCTGAGGCATCGCGATGCTTAGCACTGTGGAACAGCTTTTCACTGCAGCTCTTGTGTCTGGGATTAACCGGCGGCAATAAACGAACACGTTTTTTTTTCTTTTTTTTTTTTACAGCGAGGGCAAGGAAAATCCAACAGCAGTTTTCCTGCAGCGGCGGGCGACGGCGTGGGATATATCAAACGCAGATCAAAGAACAACCAGCAAAAGGAGCTCGCGCCTCAGTCCGCGTTGGGAAACTCCGCGGCTTCGGTGGCAGTAGAGTTACTGTATGTGCTACCGCAGGTAGCAGAGTTGCGCGTCTGTTTTATCACGCCGCTAGCGCCTCTATTGGCAGAACGTCATCACGTGGTAGCCAAGCAACCGTGCATTGCGGAGAAGCAGATGTTCGGGTCAATTTTTGTATTTCCCGACGCCGCCGCTGCAGCGAACTGGATTGACACAAGTTATCGCCAGTCAAATTCAAATCCAATCCGGCCGATCTTGCCGTTCGCTGTTCACGTGCGTGCTAGCTGCGTAGCAACAACGCAACGTGCGCAGCGCATCTCACGTTTGTTTCGTCGGCCTGCCTCGTGACACCTTACTGCAGTAATTGTTTTTCTTCCTTTGTAAAACTAGTGAAGGGTGTTCAGGTAAAGACACCTGAACAAACAAATTTTCAGTGAACTGCCTATTGCGTCAAGTGTGTATGAGATGAAATTGCTTGACTAACAGCTACGTGCTTTTTCGGCTGTGCTAAAAAATCCACAGCTGGAATATTAAAAGCTACTGCAAGTCTGGATTTTTTTTAAATAATGGAAGCACGTAGAGTTATACAGGAGATTTAGCTGGAGTTACTAGTTTTCTGCATGTGATGCACCACACTGCTTTCACAGAAGTGTCGTAAAAAAGCCAGCTCACATTTTCATGATTATGCACTGCTTGGGTTGTTTCTGAATATGAAAGAGGTTACTACTAAGTAAATATATTTAATCCACTACAGCTTATGTGAAGCAGGATGCAAGAGGAATGAATGTCGTCATTTAACATACGGTAAGGGCCTAACTGTGTTTTGAATTATTCCCTATAATGTAGCTATGTCAATCCTGTGAGAAAAACTTTCGCTACACTCCCACAGAAGGCTACTTTTGGAATCCCTGCAGTGAAAAGGCACATAATGAAATCACACTTGCAGGTGTAGCTGATAACCATTGCTTGCTGGTAGATGGATATGTTCCTACACAAGATCTAATGGGGTACCAGAGTCGAAATATCAATGGTTGGTCATTGATTGACCAGTAATATTTTAGACTGGCTACATGTTGAGAGCTATGGCACATAAGCAAGTATGGGCCTCATTATATTTAGTACAGTTCCCTTTGTAAAAGAGCACCACTTGATAAAGCTCACTACATCAAAATATTTGCACGCACATACAGTAGTGTTTTTGCTTTTTTCTCTGAAATTCGCATTGTGATTTTACTGCCAAAAAAGAGGCAGTTGCGGCTCGGTGCTTTTTGTTACTGTTTACATGCTAAAAGAGCACTGCTCTTAGTAGCGTATTTATCTCTGTTGAAACAAAACCTGAGTGCCAAGCAGTATTCAAGCGAATGAAGGTTATTAACGTATCTGATTGTTGACCTCAATTACTAACGTTCGTCCAGTTTTTAATACGCTATGTTATTTCGAACCTTATACTACCTTGTGAAGTAGCTTTTTCGCACAAAGCTTTTTGTAGGATTTCCGGAATCTATAAAATAACATCACCATATTCCCTAAGTTTATTCGGTGCGATCTAATCGTTACCGTCGCGGTTCACGAATGCTGCATCTGATCGGCGTATATAGAATACACAATCTATTCTAGATACGCGAGTGCCCATGCGTTATTAGGGCGGAGAAAGTGCACAGGTGAATGCAAGTCCAAAAAACAACTAATATACGCGCTGCATCTTACGGCGCGCGCTAAAAAAGGGCAGCGCCTTTTTCTTCACAATCTAATCCAGTCAGCTGTTTCGATGCGCTTTGTTTGCGATTAGGCGGAAAAGCGGTGCACAGCGATGCAAAAGCGCCCACGGTCGATCGACGATACGCTAGGCATGTCGCCTGCAAAAACGGAGTGCGGCTTCGCCGCATAGACTTGGTTGCTTCTCAGGCAAGATGGCGGACCTACGCGCAACTCTGCTACCTACGGTAGCATATACAGTAACTCTAGGTGGCAGACGTAATTGGCGTCATCTATGAGCAGGGCGAAGCCGAAAATCTGTTTCCCTTGCATAGCCTCGTAGATAATCGGCCACCTGGATCGGCGCGCGTGCGCGCGACGATCCAGGTGGCCGAGCTCTTCCCCCCACCAACTCCTCTCCCCTCACCTTCCCTCGCCTTCCACTGTATCCGCGCGCACGCCGTGCGGCCCCGCCGGCCCGGCGCCAGCTTAGCCCGCTGCATGACGTTTCACGTTTCGTTATGTTATCTGCTGTTATCGGGAAGCGTGCGCTGCTGTGCGTTGACCATGCATTGACCGGAGTGAGTAGTTTCGTCAGTTTCGTGCTCCTCGGTAGCTGTGTGCTCGTACTCCGCGATGTTTCACCCGTTTCACGACTCGTATCGCTCGTACATCGTGCAGTGGTGCTCGAATACCTCAAAACAAGCCTGCAAGGTTGTTCCAGGTGCCTAAAGGCAACAGGTGAGCGCGCAGACCCAAGGACATCAGAAGGCGCATGTACACGAACATGGCCCTGTCCATGTGTGTGCTCCGTGAGCCTCCGGACGTCGTTGCGCCTTGATTGTGCTACACTTCCCTCTTGACGGTAAAGAAAGCTGACAAATAAATGTTCCTCCTCGCTGTCACCTACCCGCCGTGGTTGCTCAGTGGCTATGGTGTTGGGCTGCTGAGCACGAGGTCGCGGGATCGAATCCCGGCCACGGCGGCCGCATTTCGATGGGGGCGAAATGCGAAAACACCCGTGTGCTTAGATTTAGGTGCACGTTAAAGAACCCCAGGTAGTCAAAATTTCCGGAGTCCTCCACTACGGCGTGCCTCATAATCAGAAAGTGGTTTTGGCACGTAAAACCCCAAATATTATTATTATATCGCTCTCACCTTGTCTATCACTTGTGTTATTGTGTGCCAAGTCTCATTCTGCAACTTCAGTAACTTGCCCAGGTTTCCATTCCGCCCAATGTGCTTTTTCTGTGTGTCACGTTCTACAAACGTACTAACAGCTGAAAGATTACTGTTCGTGTCTGTGTATTATTTCAATAATCGCCGACGGGAAAATCTCGCGCACAACCTTCGTAAGGCATGATACTCTTTTTTTTTTTCTTCTGAAAGCATGGGCATTGCAAGTGTCCTACATGCATAATTTTGCAGTTCGTGTTTATTATACAAAGGAGTGCCCAGTAGGTACGACTTAGTGCCTTAAGTGACGTAATTTTTCTGCTAAGCATTGCATTCGGGGCGAAAGAAAAGTCTTCTGGTTGGCTTACTTTACCTGGTCTTTGATTGAGGAATAGGTCTTTCTGCGAACGTTTTCTATGTGCTGCTGCAAAAGCCGACTACCTTCTGTTCCCCCTTGCAACCGTTACTCAAGTTGTGGCCAAGTGCAAAATAATGTGATAATGTGTATTTCAGTTTTTAGTACAATGTTATTTTTGTTCTTCCATGTATTTTTCATTTCGTTCAGTAGTAGTGAACATGTAGCGGATTTCATATACTTTCGTGCAGGTTTATAAGCAAGCTCTTTTTTGTATGGCTGTCAGTCAAACAATGTTAGCATTTTATTCTATTTTTGGGTATTTTGCGTGACATTGTTTTTTGCCATTACCAGTGAGTTTTCGCTTTCTTTGCTTTCATTACTATGTCACACACATCGTCCAGTTTTGTGCAGTATCTTAGTGCATATATCAGAAGCTCGTCTACATTTCGGTCTTGAGGACGTGATATAATTTTTTTTTATATTTGTGTGTACGAAACGGCCTTCGCGTTTTCTAGCGCTTTTTTTTTTATTTCACCGTCTGTTAACTTTTGAGTTTAGTACTCTTGTATATGTCATGCACCTTTCACTTTTGCACATTTTTTGAGCGTGTGTCACACAATGTTATAAGAATAATCTTTGTTTTCGGAAACGAAGTCAATAAAGCGAGGCCAAAGATCTGTTGTATTAGAAGTGGAATTTTTTTATGTCCCGGCACATGCTGGTATAATATAAGCATGGGGAAGACTGCGTGCGTGCCAACGCGTAGCCCACGGCGCACCACGCGCCACCTCGCAAGCAGTGCCAATGCTCAGCGTAGCGCGCGCATTTCTTGCGAGCTGGCGCGTGGTGCGCTGTAGCGTGCGATAAAAAAAAAAAGAACGCGCCGCGTACCGGTTAAAAAAAAAAAAGTAAGCGGCGCGCGCGACGTGGGGGAAAGGGGGAAAGGGAGCGGGTCGGCATAATATAAGCAAAAAAAAAAAAGAAAAACGTTTGGGAGAAGAGGCGCCGCGCGGCTGCTGTTCCTGTTGCTATGACACGTAAACAATCGTGTGCGCCGCCATTTCGCTTCTACATCGCCCTGTTCTTAGGGGCGTAACTGAAGGGGACCTTGGCGCTAGCGTCGAAAGAGCGTCTGCTTGAAAACGGCCAATGGCAGCAATGCGAAGATCCACCCCTGTGCGCCGCAGTCCCGATGCGGCCGCATGAGGAAGTCGGTGGAAGGCACACCCGCTATTGGTAGCGCCGGCGCACAATACAGGAATGCGCTTAAGTTTCAGCAAGGACGAGAGAATCTGCCTTTTTCATTTTCCTGTACTGCCCTCTGCCACACGCCAATAGAAACGTTTTGGAAGGGTGCAGGGGTTTTCGCAGGTTCATTTGCGTACCAACATGTTGAGTGCGCGTCGGTTATGCGTTTCCTGGATCGCGAATAATTATGAATGGCTTCTCCGGGGAACTAAACGAGAACAAGGTGAAAGCCGGAGCCAACGTTTCGGCAAGTGGACTTGTCTTCAAAGCCACGTAACATCGTCTTGAGTTTGCTCATTGTCTTGAATTTTCATCTCCCGCCTTGCCCGTGTTTTCCCTGGATTTCTCCGAGGAAGTATGTCGTTCTCTGGAAGCCACGTAGCACTCACCCACTACTAAGTGAGCAGGCCGCAGTGCGCTGTTGTGCTAATATTGCCGCCGATAAAGGAACGCCGAGTTCCGTCTGCCTTGGAGCTTGTTATCGCTGATTATTGCACTTGCAACTCCCTTTTTATATCGTTTTTTTACACATTCTTTAGACATTTCGCACATTCAAGAAATCCTAGAGCGAAGCCTTCGGCGTCGGATTTACCAAAGCGGCGCACTTGTTTACGTCGACATCTTACAGCCACAGGTCGTTGATAGCGTCAAATATTCGGGGGAAAGCACATCGCTCACACATTTTTAGAGAGAACTGTGCTGGCATAAGTGCTCATTTATAGACCGTGTTGTTCTCGCTAAAACGCGGATGCCATCGCTGATGGTTGTTTATGCTGCTGCACCGAATGCACCGTCTCTTGCTTTCCGTTTGATGTCGATGTAAACAGTGAATCTCTTGAATTAAGAAACGTATCAACATGTACAGACCAACCCATCTCCGTAGCGAATGCGGCGGGCAACCCAAGGGAATGGTGATGTACAGATTTTGGCACAGTGCCACTTGCCGCTTATTGTGTGCGCGCCGCGCAAAGTGACGAGTAGTTGATTTCAAATCGCTAAAGCCAGAACTGAACTACAAAAGCAGTTTCCTTCGTCCCAACTGTTTACTCATAGAGTAACATAGCAAACGACAAGAATGGACACTCGAGCCCTTTCGCGGCCGAGCTATGGAGCTTCGCCGATTCAGCTAGGTGGCAGAGCACATCAATAAAAATGTCGCTGCGGCTGCGGCTGCGGCTGCGGCTAGCAGCTTGATACACGGCCCGGCCCCACCCAACACGTGCGATGCCCAGTCAGACCCCGTCGCCGGCCCCTTTATGTAAAATGCGCCCGAGGATCGTTGTTGGGTTTTTCTGCCAGCGTCTGGCGTTACTGCTTTGTCGCCGTTTGATGGTAAGGCCACAGGAAGTTCTTTTGCACATTGTTAAAGACTTATTCTCTTCGTATATCGTTATGCCACTGTTAAGCTGCTGCCCATTTGCTACGCTGACTTTCATTTCGCATTCATTCTTTTTTTATGCGAAGCAATGAGCGGTGATGCTAGCGATAACAGCGACGCGGTAGCGTCCGAGCTGCGAGGCACGTTCGATACAATGACGAAGTTAGAAAATAAAATGGTTTGTTAAGAAATACGGACAATGAACACGTGCCGTTCGGGACAGAGATCTTTATGTTACGAGCAGCGACTTCTGAAAAAGTATGGCGCTCCACTTTTGTAAACGAAATGTAGCTATTTCTAAAGCAGTACACGTGCAGTACTTGCACGTGTTATTTGTAGTATGGCAATAATGCGCGTTCTTTTAACCTCTGCAGCAGGCTATGTGCGCTCAAGCGTTGTTAGCTGTGTTGCATTGGGCTGAAGATACCGTGTTTTTATGTTTTAATTGTGTATGGAGTCGTTACCGTAGAAAGTTTCTTGTTTCCTAACATTTACAACAGTACTTCCTTGACCTGAGATCTAAAACATACGCATTATACGAAGGAACGCAGCAACTCACTTCTAAAGCTTTGAAGGCTCCAGTATTGCATATACGAAGGAACGTAGCGTCTACATTCAATAGCTTTGAAGCCTCCAGTATTGCTTACCTTCTGCCTGTCATTCTACGTATTGCAGGAATCTCCACTATTTCCTCAATATACACTCTAAAGCCAATGGACACCATGCATATTCAAGGGCAGATTTCCAAGTGTCAGAAGACGATAGCAAGCCTTCGAAGACAGCAGGTGAAGACCCCAACACAAAGTGCTTATTAATTTCACTGTGATGCCAATATCTTGCAGCTGTTTAATGACGTAGACACTGGCTTACACATTCTTGATGAGGATGTTGGATTTTTGTAGCCATATTAATTTGGCACCCACCCATTCACATAATGTTGCTACCTTAATTCACCCTCCTTCGCAGAAGTACAAGAAAAAGCGTCATATATTTTTTCCTTCTCAAACCCATATTCTGCAAAATAATTGCTGGCGCGTCTGTGCAGTTTTTTTTTTTTCATTATCTGGATAATTTCAACACGTCTTCTATGTGTTTTGCTTGCGTAAAGTTATTGCCATCACGCCATTATATTCAGACTATTCTCCAATATACCGGCGTCACACGAACACTTTCGATCGCGATCAAGCCCGATCCGGATCGAAATTCTCGACTGTGATTGGCTCCCTCGCGCAAGTTGCGTAAAAGAAGCAAACGCGACCGAGAAATTCAAATTGTATCGGGCTTGATCGCGATTAAAAAGTGCGCCGTGTGACTCCCGTATTACTTGCATTTCGCAGTTTCTTCCCGTCTTCATGTGTCTGCCTCTTACAATCTTGCTGCAATAAATCGTTGTCTGCAATTTTCGTGTTCTTGGCTGTGCAGCAAGTTGATTTATGTTTAAGGAGCATGGCACAATTATTTACGGTACTGCTTTTGGCGTGTGTTATTAGACGTACAATATCACAAGCGATAAAGTTCTACTTCCACAACAGTTGGCATGACTGTTGCGCTAAATGACTGCTCGAAACAGCAAATATGAATTTAAGGAAAACGAACATAAATTGGAACACCTTTTCACGCTTGTCGTTGCAACATATAAAGCGGCACAAGCGCCTGCATGAAATCACTCGATTTAAGCAATGTTATGGGTCACAAGAAAAGTAATAAAAGAAACAGAACTGAAATTATGGCCTCCGAGATTAGGCGGCGTGCGGCGACCATCTTGGAGGCTAGTGCGTTATGCAAATTCCGCTAGGTGGGCTGAAAGCCTAAGTCGGAGGGACATTAAAGTCTACCGCAGGCGCCTACAGGGTACCCACTCTTTACGTTTACTATATTACTCTATGCTTAAGCGTCACCCAAGCGTAACGCAGTGGGTTTGTGGTTAAATTTGCTAGCCGTCAAGGAAAGGCGGCAACTGCGTCGCTCACGGTGCAGTCCGGGGCACTGGTGCGGACGAAGTCCTGGTCGCTTTCAGTTTTAAAGTGGAGTTGCAGTCTGACGACCGCACCGACGTCGAGCTAACAGCGGAGTTTCAACGCCGTACACCGCAGGAGTGTTTGCAGCATCGCGCGTCGTAAGGTTTTTTTTTTTTTTCTTTCCGGGAACTTTCTCACGAGATCGCGTTGCGCGAACCTTTCAGAACGTTTCGCGACTGATCAGCTAGAGCAGGGCGCATGCGCCGTCGCGCAGTGAGAAAGACGGATTGTTCGGGCTGTCGCTCGTAAGCGATGGAGCGCGTCGTCGCAGGTGCTACGCTGGCAGGCCCTGCACAACTGTTACTTGAGCGTGACAGGTGTATTCGTGCCACGGACACTCCCTGACAGGCCATCTAATAAGGGCTAGCAGTAAATCTTTAACGCATGATTGATTTAGGCTTGTACAACTGCGGAAAACGACTTCATTTATCTCTGTGCTGGGAAGGTATTTAGTTTCAGCTAGTACCACAATGTCCGGCACGTTGTGTTTGTCCAGGCTTTCGATACCCTATACCTATATACGGACAACTTTCTGTGGCAATTAGCAGCAAGTTATGATACCACTACACCAGCGGCGCATCCGAGGAGAAAGTTATGCAAGCATAGCACGCGCAAAAGCACTCCTGAAAAAGCCTTCACACCCTCAATTCATTTAGTTGGACAGAGAAGACAACACAGACACAGCTCATTTAGCAAAACAGACAAATACACCACTGAGTGACAAACTTTATTTATTTTAGTTTTTGAAATTCAGCGTCTGGGCAAATTCAAAAGCGCTACACGCGAAAACTACACCGATTAGGAGCCTGCTTCAAGACTAAAATGGCTGTAAAACACTGCTGTATTGTTTGACACGGTAACCTATGTGCCGAAGCCCCGCTTCCGTATTGTTTCCCTTATAGCCGCAGAAAGTGGTGCCCGAGTAAATTGTGCCTCTAGCTTTGAAAAGATATAGTGTCGTAGTTGCTAAACATGAGGTAGTCCTGCGTGAAGACCAGCTAAGTTGGTCAGTGCTTTGCTTTCGGCACCACTAGCTGGTTATACGTGTATGTTCTCATAAACGCCTCGTTCGCGTAAGCCTGTCCCTGCTGATAGGTTGTACAAGCATAAAATGTTTTTATCTCCCATTGTCGGCAACCTTAAGATGACCTCGAGCCAGAATCCAAAGCCGTTGTCCGGGCAAGTTGATAGAACAAAACGCGATCACCCGGGCAACCATTCACAACTTAAGAAAATGCGGTCTCTGGCCCCCAACCCTTTGTAAGGACCGCATTACATAAGCTAGTTACTGCCCAAAAAAGTTCCAAAAATATGGCTTCCGAGTTCGTCCTAATGTTTGTTCACGGTATCGCTCAAGCTGTACCTTCTAGTACGCTGATGTCTTATTTGTCATTTCCAATAGCGACGTTCAAAAGGCACATACAGGTCACTGGACTTCATTGTCATTTTTTGGCGCTGATAAAGGGTTGCCTGTGCTGAACGCCACTGGTCCCTGAGTTTCGCGGCGCGGGTTTTGCGCCGCCTCGAGAGATGGCGCCAATGCGCGTGGCGCCCTTTCAGGCGATATTCTTCTAGCTCGGCAGTGTGCTGTCTCCCTGGCATCTTTTGCTGCTTCAGCCGCTTTTTCCCAGCTGAGCAGTGTCCATATGGACCAGTGCAGGGTACGGCGGGGTGCGGTGTGGTGTGGGGGGAGTATTCCATTGCGAACATACACTACACACATTTTAAGACTGTGGTTAGTGTCGTCTCCAACCAATCTGCTTTGCCATTTCGTGCTTACATATACTCTCGATTACGGGAGAGCCAGCCATTTTTTTTTTCAAAAACTTCTGGTGATAAGCTTTTCCATACAAGAAGAATGAACGACAACACGCTTAGATATCGTCTCGCATCCTCAAAAAGCCACAAAATTAATTTCGCCCCGCTTTCCTGTCGGCGCTCAAGAATCGCGAGTGGATTCGTAAGCACACTTACCCAGGGGTGTCGGTTTCGCGCGTAACGACCACGAACAGTCTGCCTTCGCTCGTCGAGAGGTCGCTGGCTGTGTTGCCCGAGGTGTCCCAGTGGTGACTGCTCCGTTCCGGTAAATACGTCGAGGAGCTCATGAAGTGGGCGTAGATCCTTGGGCGACAGTGAATATAAGTTGTTTGCGTTATTCGGCCGGCAGCGTCGTCACCTCCTTCGTGAACAATCCACTGCATTGTTGCAACCGCTGTTGTCGGTGATGATTTAATGATGTTTCCTTCATCAGTGGCAGCGACCCACTTTGGAGGTAGGCCAAGAACCTGGTGGTATAGTAAATATCGATGAAGATACAACAAAAATAATTGATGATTCAAATGAAGTAATAAGTACCATGTCAGTCAACCGCGTATAAGCTAGAATAAGCGAAAATAAATTTAAAAGAATTTCTTACGCTAAAGCGAAGGATCAGGATAGAGGGATTAATCGACAATATCTTAAATTCTTTTCGCTATGTTCGAATTATAATTTTACGAAGAATAATTAAATCACCGAAATATGGCATAGAGTCAGTAAAGTCGGCGAACATTAGAAAGCTCGCCATTCTGATTCGCATAGGCAATTATATTCGACCCGGCAAACATTACTACGAGTACGGCCTAGCGCCGATTCTCCAAGTAATAGCACAACGGTACTGTGTTAACTCAGCCCAGGAGCACAAAGCGGAATCTGCAAAAGCCTTTTTCGTTGAGTGGAGAACCGCCGCTAGGAAAAAAAAAACTTAAAAATTGAATAGTTTTTCGCCGAACGCTCAACCCATTTTGAATAAGAATGCTTCTCCTGCCTCCTCGTGAAGGCAATGATAGAGCAAAGGTTGCGTTCGTTCTGCTACGTTGAACCTTCTGAGTAATAATTCTCGCTCCCATGCGTATTCTGTCGAAATCCTGAAAGTATTCCGAACCGCAGTTTTGTACATCTCTTCGTTGCTCTTTAAGAAAGGGTGGTGTGTATGTAAACCTCTCAGGCACTAATAATGTAAGGCAATGACAGTTTAAACCTACTAAATTGCGCAGGGCTAAATTGAGGCTGCCTTGTATATACCCCGCTTCAATGCAAGTTCCTGCATAATTCATTGCTGTAATCAGAAACTAAATCGATCAACAGAGCAAGGTGCAGGACACACAGAAGGAAACGAACGAAGCGCTGTTCCATCTATCTGTTCTATCTCTTGCGCTGTTACTCTATTTAACATAATATTTCCGTCAACATTTACTCCAGCAACAGCGTAACCTTGAAGTCCGGAGTTCCACAAGGTTCAGCACTCTCCCCTCTTTTATTTAATCTATGCGGTAATGATTTGAGTTCTGTAAAAAATAGGGGTTATACTTTTCAATACGCGGATGATACTGTTATTCTGGCTACTGACGCTGTACATCAGAATGCAATGGAACTTCAACTTGATGCCATATCATTTATCGATTGGTTTCACAGCAACTTGATATTGATTAATAAATCAAAAACAAAACTTGTTTGTTTTCGAAACCCGCATAACTATGTTGACGAAACCACATCTTTTATTATGCACAATTCGCCATGCAGTCATTCTTGTTGTACCAAAACATCTTACTCAGGAACTATTCTGCTCTTAGGTCTTACTTTCAACCAAGATATGACCTGGAATAGCCATCTATCAGTTATATACAATAGGCACCGTGGCACGTCATGCCTTTTATACAACTTGCGTTCTTTAGTCCCTTACCGTGTCCGTAAATTTATTGCGCATGTGCTCGTTTATAGCACGCTCAGATATGGCATCACTTTGTTTTATAATTGTTTTCTATCCTGGCACAAAAAAGTAACTGTCTGTTGAAGGCTATGCTTCGAAGTGCCGCGTACAATGTTCACCTTTACCAGAGTTCAAACCTGTTTTCAGCACACACCTACCGTTATTTCATGCTCTTTTTTTGAAGACCGTTGTACTTAATCATTGCTGGGATCGTGTCTTTTTAATTGAGCATGTGCCTCTTAAACTGTTTCGGTCGAATCGCCGCTCTTCCGTTCCGAAATTTTATACGAAGTATGAACATTTTACAAGGAGTTAGTTTACACCAAGGATGTGGAACTCATAGCCGGGTTCCCTATTTTCTCTGTCTTCAAAGTGTGAGTTGGTTCAATACATTCCTGTAAACTTGTCCGAAATGCCCATACAACCAATTTAACGTGTGTACCCATGTAGTATACCCTTTCGTGCAATCACATGTTTCTTTTTCTCTTCGTTGCTTAGTATTTTTTCGTTTTAGAAACTGCACTAGCACCTTTTTACTGCTGGTTGCTGGGTACGGCCTGACAAGTCTGCTCCAGCTAATTAGGGTGGACCCGCAAAAATGATCTGTACATCTTAAGGCAAAATAAACATCATCATCATCGTTATTATTATTATTATTATTATTATTATTATTATTATTATTATTATTATTATTATTATTATTATTATTATTTACCAAGCGTCCCAAGTAGGCAGTCTGTTCTGTAATATGGGAGGGACCCTGTCGCGCTTTAAGAGACTCGAGCGCCTTGTATATTTGTCGCACAGGCTTAAGCGGGAGCTTTACGTTAGAGAGGGCGAGAGAGAGTAACATTTATTTACAGAAGGCCAGAGATAAAGGCAAGATGCCTGACAGAGCCTCTGCGCCCCTAGAGTTTTTTTTTATTGCGCACTTCATCATCTGTATATCACCATCATCATGCGTGTGCCCTTCTTCTTCATCGTGCGGGTTGTGGCATCATCATCCTTTTAACATCAAAATCAAATCTTAAATTATCCTTGGAATTGCACCACTTCCCTTGGAGCAGGAAATTTTGCAAAGCAAGACAAACGGAAGTCACATTAACGAGACAACGTTGTCGAATCCCACCTCTAAATTTTTACATGCACCGATCTCGTCTGACAATATCCCCATTGTGCTATTTTTGCAACGCATTACAGACGATTGAGCACTACCGACTGGAAGTCCAGGGTTTCTCCTCTATGAGAAAAATGACATTAGAAATTGCAGTGCGACAGCTGGGACTGCCATTGAACACTCCGGTACTGCTGTCTTTCGGAGCCTCTGTGCTTGGGCACTCACACAGGAATGAGTGCTTCGCTTTAGAAAAATTTATTATTAAATCAAACCGATTTCACTGGTGACCGTATTATTATTCTTTTCATTCCTCCTCTATTGCCTCATTAATATTATAGATATTTTTTTCTCCACATTGTATGGCAGTCTACTGAACCGTTTTGAATTTTTCCCGCTTTATGTAACTATCTTTAATGTAACTTTATTCAATTTATGCAACAAAAATATAGATTTTTAAATTCAATTCCTGAACACATAAGCAAAGTCTGTCCGACTCTTGGCCAATCCCCGTGAGTGGGTATGCGCCAAACTCATCAAGGACATCATCATCATCATAGCTAGTGGTCTGTGGCGAGGGTCCTTCGCCGCGTCTCTCAGGCTCAATAAAGGTCAGCCCTTAATGTGACGTCACAAGTGGTGGAGGAGCTTCTTGATCCACCTTCCTTTGCACGCCTGGCATACCCTGGAGCTTTGTTCAGGTCGCCGCTTGTGCCGACTGTCCGCCAGCATGTCACAGGACGAGGAGCCTGACGCTTCTACTGTAACCATCTCGACCCCGAAAGCCGCACCTTCTCTGATCATCAGTGGCCAGCAGCGTGATCCCCATCTGTTCGCTGGTCTTCGCAGTGAAGATGTTGAGGACTGGCTGAACGGTTACGAGCGCGTAAGCCCTGCTAACCGGTGGGACGACCTACTCAAGCTACACCATGTCGCGTTCTATCTGACGGTTGTGGCAAAGACCTGGTTTTTCAACCATGAGAATCAGTTCTCCAGTCGGACCACCTTCAAGCGGCAGCTTCGACAAGTATTTGGAACGCCGGCGGTTTGCTCCGCCCTTGCGAAGAAAACTCTTGATGCTCGCAAACGACACTACGGTGAATCCTACACATCGTACATCGAAGGTGTGCTTGCACTCTGTCGCCGTGTCATTGATGCTATGGCTGAGTCGGACAGGGTACGTCATATTCTTAAAGGCCTTGGGACTGTGGCCTTCAATGCGCTCGCCGTGAGGAACCCGGCTACCGTTGCTGACATCGTTTTGACTTGCCAGCACCTCGACAAGCTCGAGCCCGTAGGCTTGTAGCCGGACTGCGACCACCGTTCTGCGGCGGACCCTGACCTGCGTGTAATGATTCGGGTGATTATCCGCGAGGAACTTTGAGCACTTGGCTTTTCATCTATGTTGGCCCTTCCTCCTCAGTCGTCTGGTGCAGCGTTGCGTGACGTCATCAAGGAGGAGCTCGCGTCCATGACTTGCTCTGCGCATGTTGACACTGCTGCTTCTCGCCCCTTACCAACATGCGCCCAGATTGCTACCGCGCCTCCAACCTGCGTCCGTTCAATGTTGTCTCTACCCACATAAGCGCATGTTGGTGTCGCTCCTCCGGCCAATGTCCCCTCAATACCACTTGAGCCTTCATCGCCCCAGCTGACCGCACTATCTCCCAGCGTATCGACCGGCCCCAGTAGCCGCCTTGGCGACCATCTTGTCCTATATGCTATTAATGTGGTTATCGCGGTCACATATCACGTTTTTGCCGCAAGCGCCAAGAATATGAGCTTCGCGGGTACGACATGAGTGAACGCGATGCGTGTTCTGGTGGGGCCACTCCTCAAAACCGGCGTTACGGGTCCCCTCCGCGCCGTTCAACATCTCCGGCTGCAACGACCGAGGCACCGGATGGTTACCGCAGCACCAGACGCCGCTCACCTTCGCCCTACCGCCACTCCTTGTCACCGCTCCGGCCTTCCACGTTCACCTCTGACCTTCGCCCAGAGAATTAAGTAATACACTTTTCGGAGGAAAAACTGCATTTACCAACAGGACTACAATACCTCCAGCGCGCCCTTGAAGTATGATGTCTGTGTTCGTTGAGGGTGTGCAAGTTGAAGCTTTGGTGGACACTGATGCCACTTTATTTGCTATGCATGCTGATTTGTGTAAGCGTCTCAGGAAAGTTACAACGCCTTACGATGACCCCAGTGGCGTAGCTAGGTCTTCTAGCACCCGGGGCCCATAGGTCTTCTGTCACCCCCCCCCCCCCGGGTGTAGCCGGCGGAAAAACGGGTGTGTTCAGACGTATATGACACCCCCCCCTCCACTGGCCCCTTGCACCCGGGGCCCACGGCCCCCCGGCCCCCCTTGTTGCTACGCCACTGGATGACCCACTGCTGGTTGCAGGGGATTCTATCCGCCCTTCCACGTTTTTTACTGTGCGTCTGATCGACGGCATTATCCACCACATACAGTTGTCTGTGCTATCGCCTTCCTCCCATCAGCACATTTTAGGATGGGATTTCCTTGCCTCTGCTGCTGCTGATATATGTTGTGGGCAACGTGTCGTACATATGAGCGACACCGATTATTCGCTTGGCAGTGAAAAGTACAAGCCACTTCGTCTGCTCACTGCAGAAGATACCGTGCTACCTCCAGGCTGTCAGCACATTCTGACCATCACGTTCGTCGTCATCGACCATGGAGATGCGTTAGTGTTACCTTCTGCGCGTTGTTTCACAAAGGGGATAGCCATTGTATCAGGCCTAGTTAGATTTGACACTGGGTCTACGCTTCTCGCCGCAAGAAACACGAACCCGAGAAAATTATCCTTCCTAAAGGCGCCACTTTGGCTGGCGTTGTTGATTCCGATCCTCTCCGCGTCGTTCCCTTGAAGGTGGCTCCCCCTGAAATCACTTATGCTGGACATTCTCCCTCTACCTTTGCTCTTGCAGCCGTAATCAGCCCCGACTTGACCCCTTCGCAGACGCAACAGTTACTTAATTTGTTGAAGACCCATTAAACTTCATTCGACGTCCATTCTTCGACATTGGGTCAGACATCCGTCACAACTCATCGCTTTCAGACAGGCGGCAGATCCATCGTACGTCGCCGGCCGTATCGGGTGTCTCTAACCGAGCGCAAGATTGTTGAGGAAAACGTCGCTGACATGCAGCAACGTGAGATAATCCGCCTCTCTGCTAGCCCTTGGTCGTCTCCCATCGTTTTGGTCCGAAAGAAAGATGGCTCCATGCGATTTTGTGTCGATTACCGAGCGCTCAACAAGATTACTCGCAAGGATGTATACCCTATGCCTCGCATTGACGATGCCCTCGATTCTCTGCAAGGTGCACAGTACTTCTCCAGCCTTGATCTGCGCTCAGGTTACGGGCAAATTCCGATGCACGAAGACGACAAAGACAGCCTTTGCAACCCCGGATGGCCTTTACGAGTTCAACGTCATGCTCTTCGGCCTCTGCAATGCTCCCGCAACATTTGAGCGCATGATTGACACTGTTCTGCGCGGCCTGAAGTGGAAAACTTGCGTGTGATATCTGAAGGATATCGTTATTTTCTCATCGACATTTACCCAGCACCTGCAACGTCTTCACGAGGTTCTCACATGCCTTGCTAACGCTGGTCTTCAGCTCAACACCAAAAAGTGCCGTTTTGCAAGCAAGACGATCAAGGTGTTGCGTCACATTGTGAACAAGCATGGTATTCGACCTGATCCTGGCAAAATTTCGGCCGTGCTTTGCTTTCCTCGATCAGAAAAGACCAAAGAACTACGTAGTTTCCTTGGCATCGCTCCCTATTTTCGCCGATTTATACCCGACTTCGCCTCTATAGTTGCTCCTTTACACAACCTGCTTCGTTCTGGTGCTCCCTTCGTCTGGTCACCGGAATGTGAATATGCCTTTGACCAGCTGAAGGGCGCCCTCACATCTGAAGCTGTCCTGTGTCATTTTGATGAGACTGCACCCACAATCTTGCACACGGACGCTAGCGGCCATGGAATTGGTGCTGTTCTCCTCCAGCGAGACGTCTCCTTGCGTGAGAGAGTCGTTGCATATGCAAGCCGCATGCTCACACCTGCCGAGAAGAACTATACCATCACCGAGCATGAATGCCTAGCTGTCGTTTGGTCCGTCCAGAAGTTTCGCCCTTATCTACACGGCCGTCATTTTACCATCGTTACGGATCATCACGCCTTATGTTGGCTCTTCACTCTCAAGAACTTGTCAGGACGTCTTGGTCGCTGAATGCTTCGTCTGCAAAAATATGACTTTGAGGTCATCTACAAGGCTGGTAAAAAGCACCAAGACGCAGACGCTCTTTCTCGCTGCCCGCTTCCTACAGCCGCACTCATCAATGACCCCGCAACCACCTCCAAGGACGCAATCCCTGACGTCTCTCCTACCGGGATATTGTCCTTTGCCACTCTTGACCATCTCACTTCGGACGACCCTGAATCATTTTGGTCTTGAAAAACCCTCCGATTCGTACTGTCGACGTATTATAGACCGCCTTCGTGGAGCTTCGCGCCCGCCTAACACCAAGCTCTGTCGACAGCTGACACAATTCAAGCTACAAAACTGCGTGCTCTACCGCCATATCAATCATCCTGACGGACAACGCTGGGTGCCCGTACTGCCTCACTGCCTTCGTGCTCGTGTCCTTCAGGCCTCTCATGACGATTTGACTGCTGGCCACCTTGGTATCCAGAAACCTTACGACCGCATAAGAAGTCCCTTCTGCTGACCTGGCCTATCTACCAGTGTGGCGAGATACATCTCTTCCAGCGTCATTTGTCAGCGTCGAAAGCGGCCAACATCAGCTCCTGCCTGGCAGCTACTACCAGTCTCGTGTCCTGTGGAACCATTAGAGGTGGTTGGCATTGGCTATGGGCATTGGCTATGGCATTGGCTATTGACATTGGCTATGGTTGGCTATGGGCCACTTCCCATTACTCCAGCCGGTATTCGATGGATAGCTACAGCCGTCGATCACCTCACGCGCTATGCCGAAACAGCTTGCGTCAGTTCTTAATCTGCTTCCTAAGTTTCTACCTTCATTCTTCAAGCCATAATCCTGCGTCACAGCGCCCCTCGTGTCTTTCTGGGCGATCGCGAAAAGACATTTCTTTCAGAACTGGTAGGCTAAGTGCTCAGAGCCTCTGGCACAACTCACAAGACTACTTCAGGTTACCATCCTCAGACCAACTGAGGCCTGACTGAGCGGTTTCACCGTACGCTCTCTGACATGATGGCCGCCTATATTCAACCAGATCACAGAAATTTGGACGTAATTCTGCCATTCGTCACCTTCGCGTATAACATCGCCGTCCAACGCACAACCGGTTACTCGCCATTCTACCTTGTTTATGGCCGTTCGCCCAGTTTCTTTCTGGACGTTTCTTCCTTTTCTGCCCCTGTCAGTCCATCTGCATCTTCCTGCGAAGAATATGTTTCCCGCCTTGACCATTGTCGCGAACGTGCCCACTTCAACACCGAAGCCAGACAACAGGACCGCAAGGATCATTACGACGCATCTCATCGCGTAGTTTTCTACCAGCCCTGAAGTGTTGCGATGGACACCAGTTCACACTCCTGGGTTGTGTGAGAAGTTTCAGTCCCGCTTTATTGGCCCGTACACGGTCCTGGAAATGACTTCTCCCATTAATTATATCGTATGACCCCTGTTGTTCCCTCAACTGACCGCCGTTGCCGCTCTACCGAAGTGGTCCACGTTTCTCGTATGAAGCCCTTCACGCGGCGTTCAACGTACCTTTAGGCTGCAGCCAGGATGGCCGCTCTCGCGCGGTTTGGTTTGGTGCCTGGAGTTATAGCACAACCCACTACGGGGTATTGGCCTTGAATCGGGCGGCAGTGGGTCGAAAAAGAATAAATACCTAAATAGAATTTTTTTACTGAAAATGAGATATTAAATGAATTCTAATCGTTAATAATAATTTTCATGCTATAGTTTCTTAAAATTAGAAGTGAATATTTTTGGTTTCTTGTTGTGGAAAATAAAACAGTAAAATTAGCATGGAAGTCTCCTTGCTTCCATTACAAAATTATATATGGCATCACATACGTTCCTATTACAGTGTCCTAGTGCTGACGCCCCCTGAGACAGAATGATAGGTAGCGTAATGGCTAATCCAAGTAGGCGGAAGGGACCTTCTAGAAGTCGTTTTCTACGTATATTGAACCTACGACACTCTATAAAGACATGATCCATAGTTTCGGGTTCATTGCAGTAAAAACATTTAGGAGAAGGTGCCAAACCAGACTTATGGGAATAGAAATTATGCCGTGGTATTCGGCAACGCATACGCGTAAATGAAACTTCAAATTTTCTTGTTGCACGCCATCCGCTATGCCAAGAAAATCTAAGGTGCTGAAAATCGGCGTTTTCTAATACACACGATTTGGCATGTTCTTCTTGAATGGAAATTTTTTAAAATCTTGTATAGGTGACGTATGCCGAAGGCTTTAGGATCCTCAGTACCGGGCCTTTAAGTGATGCCGCTGCTAGTGCGTTTGCTGACTCGTTTAAAGTGGGCCCCACGTGCCCTGGCGCCCCTACCAGTTGGTATTCAATTTCATTCATCCAGGAATGGATGAATGAAATTCTCGGAGAATGATACTTGAATTGAGCACAGGTAAAGCGGAGCAAACAGACAAGGAGTCGGTTAAGATTACGGCTGAAGAAATAGATGTGGGAAGTTTCCGTAGAGCTAGGATGATCGCCAATAACTCTGCTTGAAATATTGGCGTAAAGTCGGGTAGTCAAAGAGAGAAAAACCAGTTTAATGATGTCGAAAAAATGCCCACTCCGGCCTTCTCTTCACTGACAGAAGCATCTGTGGCTATTACTGCATTTATTTGGAGGTTTTCCAGGTGGTCATCTAATAAACCTTTTAGATATCGAATAGGTAGGAGCTTAGCGTTATTGAGAAATACATCGCCAAATTGAACACTTACTGTCGAAGTAGGTAAATTTCGAAAAGCCACATCACGGAGTGATATTTGTAATGGTTCTAATAGCTACTGCACAAAAACTACCTGGGGACAATGCAGTCTGGACCATTGATTTTCAAAGAATGCAGTTGGTTCTCAAATAAAAATATAGTAGGAGCGTCTCTGGGGAGAAGCATAGATGTTTAGAAATGTTTGGACTGTCAGTATACGAAATCGAGTTTGAAGAGAAGGCAGGTGAATTTCATGATATAAAATATTATTGGCGACAAATTTCGGAAGGCCGAGACACAGACGCAGTGATTCGCCTTCTAAAAGAACCAGAGGACGTAACTTATACGTAGGACCTCCTGAAAATAACACACATCCAAACTCTAGAATGGGGCGGTCATACACACAATAAATCATCAACAAGGTCTCCCTGCGCATTCCAAAACGACTGCTGCAGACTCTTCGTAATAAACCAACAGCGCGTGCTCCCTTAGATGCGATGTATTCTATGTGTGTCTGCCAATTAAGCTTTTCGGTGTAAATCATTCCCAGATATTTTAAAGAATGAACCTGCGGAATAATCTCCTCCATACGACAGTGTTATTCGGATAGGAAAAGTTAAGGGAAAGACAATGATCGCACTTTTGTTAACATTTAGCGACATTTGTATTCCTTTTACCCAAATTTCAATCTGATTCAAGTACGACTGCAAAGTTTTATATAGGCTATGTATATCATTCGATACTGTGAAAAATGCGATATCATCAGCGTATACGTATACCTGTACGTCATGATGTGTCGGGGTGTGATTTAGTAAAATAGTGAATAATACTGGGGAAAGTACTGCACCTTGAGGAACACCCGTTGTCTGTTTGTAACTTTTAGAAGAAACACCGTTTTGATAGCAATAAAATGTTCGTCCGCTTAGAAAATTTTGAATCCATGCAAGTATATACTGTGAAAGATTCACACTATTGAGCCTGTTGATTAAAGTACTGTGGTCGACACTGTCATACGCCTTCGCAATGTCTACTGTCACTAAGGCCGCGTACTGGTTGTTGCGGCGAGCGAGTTGAATTATACTCTCCAAGTCAACATGAGCACACCAAATTGAGCAGCCGGGCCTGAATCGTATTTGAGAATCACTTAATATTTGGTTCTCGCCTATCCAACTATCGATGTGACCATACAGAACTCTCTCGATGAACTTTACAAGATTTGAGGTCAGAGAAATGGGTCTAATGTAGTCCATTGTATATCCATCTCCTGGCTTTTGGAGTAGTGGAATAATTTTGGCAACCTTCTAGTCTGGATGAATGCATGCATGTTTGATCGAGTAATTTATAAAATTAAGCAAATCGTGGGGAGACAATTCGAATAATAATGTTATCATAGCTGTAGTTATGCCATCAGGACCTGGGGCTGAAGCTGGCAGCATCTTTACCTCTGTCATTAATTCTTCCAATGTGACTGTTATGCACTCATTAGCTGGTTCAGGTGCCGGTATATGATAGGGGCGAAGTGATGTGAATCGACGCTCTAAGCCTTTTGTAATGTCCTGCAGTTCTTCTTTCACTGCACTAATCCAGTGGAAGTTAAGCTGACAGACTCAACATTTATTGGGGCTGAAACAATCTTTTTTTAGACCGAATAAACCGAAATAGGGCTTTTTTATTACTAGACTGCGATAGGTAACTGTAATGTTTGGTGTTATAAATTTCTTTTGCTTCGTCGACTGTTTGCCTGGATGTAGCTGCAACAAACTTATAGTCATTCCAATTACGTGGACATTGATTATACACTAACTTTTTCCAGGCTGCCTTTCTTCTTCTATATTCGTGTGCACAGTCCGGATTCCACCATGGTGAATAAGTGCCACCTTTAGTTGACTGCATGCTGAACTTGCATATTTTATAACTGTCACTTAGCACTTGACACAAATTAAGTGCCTTAACTTTGTCACAGAGTGCATGCCCGCGCTCCTCTCAAGATGGCCGCCATTGCCGCAGCAGCAGCAACGCCGCTTGAACGGCGATGGGGAAGAGAGCTTCCCATTGTCCCGAGCTCGCCAGACCGGTTTGGTCACGTGTGTCGCCTGAGCGCGGCGGAGGGACGAGGCGGCTTGGCGAGCGGCAGAGCGGTTTTGGAAGACGGAGCAGCGTGGCCGTGCACCGGGAGACAGCTGAAGATGTGGTCGGCAGGCTGAGACCTCCAGGCCGAAGTCTTCGCCGTTCGATCGACAGACGGTGCAAGTCCGTCAGGATCTTCGGCAGCGAGGTACCAGCAGCCCGACGCTCTTCAGACCGGGATCTCGGCAAGCACGCCACAGTTAAGCCTCGTGTTCCAGCCCGCTCTCAAAACTTTCCGCCGGACTGTGTTTTTTTTAATCGCGTTTAATCTTTCGTTTAATTATCCATCGAGTGTTGTTTCTTATATGTCCTGTTAGTGTAGTGTTCGCCCTAATTATTGTCGCGTGTATTTTTCATTTTTGTCGCGTATTTTGTTTGTTATTTCGCGAGTGTTAATAGCTCCCACGTGGTGGGCTTAGTGTCGTGCGAGTGGCGTCAGGGCGTGCGTTGTGTGACCCGCACGCCTTCCGCGAACTCGGCCCCCTGCTGGTAATTTGTATGTTCTTTTTTTCGAGTATGTCTCGCGCATGATTTTATTTTATTAAATTGAGTGTGTGTGTTTTACGTCGCCTCCCGTCTCATGCCTCTGGTTCACGGTCGATCAGGCGTGGACCTTATCGCCGGTCAGCAGTCGAACCCTCACTAAACGCACGCGGGGTGGGTTTGTTGTCGCCCCATCCCCTCCAGTTCGGAGAGTGCGAATTACCCCACCATCAATCTTTGACAACTGGCGTCCGCACGACAGGACTTGCTGACCACGATCTTCCGTGACCACGAGGTATAGCGGGGGAACAGACGCGTATCGCCGAGAGCGGGAGAAGGCCAAGACATGGCTGATGGACTCCTCGAGGAATTGGAGCGCATCGTGGCCGTCGGGAGGCAGATGGGCCTTGAGGGGCCAGCGCTCCGGGAGTTTGTGCGCGACATGCGCTCCAAAGAAGAGGCGGATAGTCGCGAGCGCAGGAAAGCGCGAGAGCTGCGACAACGCGAGGCGGAGGAGTGCGATGCGGCACGGTCTTCCCAGCGCGTCCTCGAGTTAGAGAGGGAAATTGCGCTGTTGCGCGCGAGGGAGGGCCGTGACGGGAGCATTCGGAACACAGAGTGCCTGCCGGGCTCGACCGTCGCCGCTGACCAACCTCATCCCTCTGGAGTGAGCCTTGCACAGGTTCGTGCCCAGCCCGAATCCTACCTCGTGCCTCAGCCCTTGGGCGCCGGGGCCTTCGAAGCGAACGTGAGGCCGGTGCTCCGAGAATCAGGCGGTGTGGCGGGTAACGATGGTCAGAAGCCGACCACGAAAAACGTCAGCCGCCACGCAGGCAAATTGTGCCATCGCAGGCCGAGAGAGGCGGCGAAGTGTGTGGCGCGGCGGAGGCTGGCGGGTTACCGCACACCGCGGAGGTACGAGGTACGGACCGCTAGCAGATTGCAGAGGGTGAGGAGGAGGCCGCGCAAAATGGCGCAGAGGTCACGGAGGCGTCGTCAGAGCTCGGGGGGTCGCGGAGCGTTGCTCGTCGCCGCGAAAGAGAGCGCGAGCGATATATTCGCCGCGGCAGGTGCCGCTACGCCGTGCACTTCGTGACACCCGGTTGGTCAGTCGCTGCGAGTGGGTGAGGACCCGGCAAGGTTCGGTGTACCCCAATCACCGAGCCAAAAGCAGGCAACCGGGGCCCGAGGTGATATGTCGCGGTGGAGCGGCTAGTGCGTCTCCCCACCTATGTGTCGGGAAAGCTCGGGGGACGGCAGGAATGCGACCCCAGCGAGTCCGTTTGAAGAGCAGGGGTTAGTGAGCAGGGCAGTCGGCACTATGTTGACATTTTAGATTTGTTGATAGAGCCACGTAACTTTTTTGTTTGATTGCGTTTATTAGCGATTAACTTTCCGGCCCTTCAATTCACCGATCTGTTATTTTGTAGGTTTTGTTTTGTGTGTGTGTGATAAGTGTTGCGTGTAGACTGCGCGTACCGGCTCTGCCGTGGTTTGCGCCAGTCACACGACCCAAGGGGAACAGTACAGTATCATATCAATTTTTTAGCAGCTGTTTTGAGTCATTTTGTTTTATCAGTGTGTAGTTGGCTGCGGAGTGCACTGACTGGCTGAGAGCGAGGCGGCGATGTGTGCGGCGAAGTGCCTTGTGCGGAGGACTTCACGAGCCGTGACCCACGCGACGACGTGATTGTGCGCGTGACCTTCGAGTACGTGTCGAGTGCGGTCTCCTTAAGGTGCGCGTGCATGACTATGTGTTAGTTTGAATGTTATTAGAATAACATTCTTGTCGTCGGGGTGGTGTCACAGAGTGCATGCCCGCGCTCCTCTCAAGATGGCCGCCATTGCCGCAGCAGCAGCAACGCCGCTTGAACGGCGATGGGGAAGAGAGCTTCCCATTGTCCCGAGCTCGCCAGACCGGTTTGGTCACGTGTGTCGCCTGAGCGCGGCGGAGGGACGAGGCGGCTTGGCGAGCGGCAGAGCGGTTTTGGAAGACGGAGCAGCGTGGCCGTGCACCGGGAGACAGCTGAAGATGTGGTCGGCAGGCTGAGACCTCCAGGCCGAAGTCTTCGCCGTTCGATCGACAGACGGTGCAAGTCCGTCAGGATCTTCGGCAGCGAGGTACCAGCAGCCCGACGCTCTTCAGACCGGGATCTCGGCAAGCACGCCACAGTTAAGCCTCGTGTTCCAGCCCGCTCTCAAAACTTTCCGCCGGACTGTGTTTTTTTTAATCGCGTTTAATCTTTCGTTTAATTATCCATCGAGTGTTGTTTCTTATATGTCCTGTTAGTGTAGTGTTCGCCCTAATTATTGTCGCGTGTATTTTTCATTTTTGTCGCGTATTTTGTTTGTTATTTCGCGAGTGTTAATAGCTCCCACGTGGTGGGCTTAGTGTCGTGCGAGTGGCGTCAGGGCGTGCGTTGTGTGACCCGCACGCCTTCCGCGAACTCGGCCCCCTGCTGGTAATTTGTATGTTCTTTTTTTCGAGTATGTCTCGCGCATGATTTTATTTTATTAAATTGAGTGTGTGTGTTTTACGTCGCCTCCCGTCTCATGCCTCTGGTTCACGGTCGATCAGGCGTGGACCTTATCGCCGGTCAGCAGTCGAACCCTCACTAAACGCACGCGGGGTGGGTTTGTTGTCGCCCCATCCCCTCCAGTTCGGAGAGTGCGAATTACCCCACCATCAATCTTTGACAAACTTCATCATTTAGCCCAACCTGTTTTTCTCTAGCTGATCGCATTCAAACTTGAAATTTACTATAGTTAACATAGGTGCGGACATGCTTTTCAACCAAATTAATTGGGCGTGTTATTTCAAACGTTATTGGAAGATGGTCGCTATTTGTGGCCGAGGTAATAGCAGACCAGGAGGAAATTACAGCCCGAACTGGAAAAAGCTAGGCCCAACACCGAACGCGATTTGCCGGACACATAAGTTGGGGTTCTCGAATTTACACAATTAAGGTTATTTGACGAAACCCAATCTAACAATCGTTTGCCACAAGAATCGGACCGATAACCCCATGATACATGGTGAGAATTAAAATCACCAGTTATGATTATATCCTTTCTGCATGCTGCAACCGCGGCATCGAGAGAGCATGTATTGCAGACTCCTGTAGGGAAATAAACATTGATTATCGAAAATGGGGCGCATCGAGGAAGCGTTACATCCAATGCTAGAATCTCACTTTCAGTGGAGAATGACTGGTGACTAATTTTAGCTCTATGACAAATTTTTGTTGAGATGAAAAATGCTAATCCCCCTCTACGAGAAGGACGATCTAGACGAAAACTGCGATAATTCTTTAAATGATAACTCTTTTCTGTGGATAACCAAGTTTCTTGCAGAATAATCAAATCCGGAGAAAGTTCTTCACAGAGATATAAGAGATCAGCGGCTGCAGCAAAAATGCAACAACAGTTCCACTGCAGCACATTCAAGCTTCCTATGTTGACGATATTCCGGCAGAATTACCTGCCGTCTGTAGAGTGTTATCCTTTAGGAAATCATCCTTTGATAAGCTGTTATTTTCACTCTTTTTAGCGTTTAGTTTCTGGAGGGTAGTAGCTCTCGGGGAGTATGGAGAAGCACGACGTTTACAAGTTCTAGCATCCAAATTCATGTTCTCCGTGGTATCTGAACCGGATTCGTGACTGTGAAAGCCCTCATGTTCTATATGAGTTGCGGGAGCTTCGGAGGCATCAGTACTGCGAGGCGAGACCTCTGCCGATACGTATTTCTCTATGTTCTCATCAGAGACTGCGATTTCAGAAGCAACACTTGGACGCGCAGTAACATGCAAAAGTTGCGACAACTGAGAGGTGAGAACTTGTCCAACGGTCTCTGAAAGGTTCGTAAATAAACTGTCAAGGGCTTTTGCCATAGCTTTCTCTACGGTAGCAGCTACAACATCACCAAGATATGCATCCATTGTTTTCGAGTGACGAGCAGCAGCTTCAGCATAGCCACATGATTTCTCTAATGAGAGTGCACGAGCTTCACGACGCGAACACCGTTTCCGTTCTATAATTTTTAGAATTTCGAGCTCTTGGTCTCTCGCAGGGCATCGCGCACAGTGCGCAGGGTGGGAACATTTATACAAACAGCATCGTTCGCTCTGAGAGGAACACGTTTTTCCATCCTGGCCTTCTCCGCAAAGGCGGCACCGAAGCTCTGATCGACATTCCTTAATACTGTGGTCATACCGCCAACACTGAACGCATTGCACTGGGCGGAGAGAAATTGCTCCCACCCTGTATATTAATGGCCACGCCTTGATCTCTGACGGACTATTTGTGCCTGTAAAGGTGACAATAACCGACTCTGTGGGGGCTCTTTGTTTCTCACAAACGTGTGAACATCGGTAGACGGAGACGGCACCTGCCGGGGAGAACATCTGCAGGACCTCGGAAGCACACATACGCGCGTCGACTCCACGAACTAGCCCCTTAACGCAAGCTAGATGAGCAGGAATAAAAGGCCTCACCGGGTGATTCGCGAACATTTCGCACTTCAGAAGGTCGGAGACACAGGTCTGGTCTGGCGAATAGCATAAGATGCCCCCTCTGCCAAATTGTCGAACATCGGTTATGCTTTGGAAATGCGGGGTTGCTTTCCGCAGCTCTTCTTGAATCACCTTGGGATTCTTCACGCGGATGAATCCCCCATTGGTCGGCACTAGGGCCACTGGAACGCTGTGAATGCCACTGCGCAAGAAAGCCTCTATAGGCATGTCATTAGTGGGAAGCGAAGCCGTCCAGAGGAAATATCTCTGGCCGGGAGAAGAAAGAGACATTAGGAACTCACAACCAGATTGACGACACAATAAGAGGAAAGTACAAAACAAAACTAAAGAAAATTAAACCGCCCGATACTTGACCAATTCCACGCAGAGAACGAGCTGAGTGAAGCGTCAGGAAACGAGCGCGTACAAGCCGTGCGCGCTCGAAATTAGTGTGGGCATTTATTGTGCACTTCATCATCTATATATTATCATCATCATCTGTGTGCCCTTCTCCATCGTGCGGGTGGTGGCATCATCATAGTGGTCTATGCCGAGGGTCCTTTGCCGCGTCTCTCAGGCTCAATAAGGGTCAGCCCTTACTGTGACGTCACAGATGATATAGAAAGGTGGTGCGTATATACAATTTCACAATTATGTGGCACCTCTAAAGCCGTCATTCCAGCCCAGTAGCTTGTATGAAGGCTATAGCGGCCCTTGCAAACAAGGCTGCGCTGTTTGCATTAGGCCAAGGTCCCATAAGAAACTCGTCTGGTAGCGGCCTCTTATTGGCGTTTTCGATGGATGAGACCATTTTTCTGTCGTACTTGCGCGTACGAGGGAGAAGCGCAAGATATGTGATGAAGTGTTTCTGACACCTGACAGTTTTCACAATTTAGGCTCAATCACTGCACCCTACGAGATGTCCATATCGCTGAGTGAATGCGACACCAAGGTGAATCCCATGTACCATGATTGCTTGGGTTATTTGAGCTTGTGCCGCATACGTAATATCATTTCTGGGCACCATTTATGCACTCGCTTGTGTCATCGATCTGGTTGGGTCCAGTGCTCCAACATAGAGTGGCGTATTACTCAACGAACTAGGGCGTTTGTCTCTGTTAGTGAGAACGCAATGCGCACTTCAGAAGCATTATTTAAAGCTGTTTTTGCTTCAGTGTATGCCTGCTAATTGCCTATCATGCCACAGTGTGTGTTGGCGTTAGGGTGCCTCGGGGCGCTGAAAGTTGGCGTCAGTGTCGTGAGCGACGTCTGAGGCTATGGATAGTCCTTGCCTCTGCGGCTATGGATATTCCTTGTCTCTTCCATGTGTGTGTGGAATGAACTATCTTATTGAGAAAACATATTTCATTCTTGATCTTTGCACATTCTTTTTACGTTTCGTCGTGGGCCCCAAAATCAATTTAGACACTTTGCGGGCAGCGTTTCAAATGCTGCCTCCATGAGGTCCACCGCATTGCTTGCTTGTTACTGTACCCTTGCGAGCTGCACTGACATGCCCAAATTTCATACACTTGTGACATTGTAAAAGCCTCGGCACTTGAGGACGTACCGAATGCCTCACATATCCAACTTTGATCCGCGTTGGCAACGTTTTCCACTGAAACTCCAGTTTCACACATCATAACCGGCCGAAGCGGTGAAAGCTGAGCAGAGGAGCCGACGGTGACAATTCTTTCGCGAGGCCGGTGTCTGTAATCTGAATGTTCACGTCGTAGGTGACGCCTGTTGTCACTTGCTTGTCGTACGTTGAGAATGCGCGAACGGGGACGCTTCCGAACTGAGTGATTGCTTTCAGTGATTCCAGTATGCTCTGTGTGTCGACTTCCAGCGAAAGGATGTTCTTTCGAGCGTTTATACGTATGTCTTCCATTTGACAACAGGGCAGTTTGTTCTAAATATTCCGATAGACTCTGGCTTTTCAGGGAGCTGGGGTTGTCACTTGTCGTTGTTGGTAAGCATGCGATACGGTATGACTGTTTGCTACCTTACATTAGGACAAAATCTAAATACACGCGAACGAAGGAATCACTTTGAATGGCAACCTCTGCAACAAATTTGATAAGGTTTGTTGCATTTGAAAGAAAGTTCAGATCTATCAACTGCAGAATTAGACCAACTTATTATATGAAAGTAATATTAGCGACTTATAAAGGCCATCTTTCTTTCTCGCAGGAAGTGTTGAATATTGCAACATTTAGGAAATCTTGCAATTTGCATGTGCGTCTAAAGCAATGAGCTTGAAGCTTTCTAAATTAAAGAAATTTTCAGCATACTGTAATGATTTGCAATCTCGAAAGGCCTCATTATCATTAAATGTAACTGAGAAACCGTTTTGCACAGCAGGTGTTGAAGGATCTAAAGCAGGCAAAGTTTACGTATTATTATTATTACACCGCACTGTAAACTGTCATATGTTGCACTCGTCTGTCACAGATGATCTGACAGATGCAGTTTAAGGAGCGAAGGCAAATTTTTCCAATGCAGTGCTGTGCATTCACAAATTTAAAGAATATTTCTATTTTGGAAAGTGGATTGTATGAAATTTTTGAAAAAAGATGTAAGATCTAAATAAAGTTTCTTCAAGCAATCGGCATAATTTGGGTTTTTCTCCATAACACAAAAAATTATTTAAAGTTGGCTTGGCGTTGGTCTAATCAGAGCAGTTATGCGTTTAACATGTTTAACAGCAGAATAGAATAGGCCTTGATATAATCGTTATATCTTTAGAGTGCATACCCGACTAATGGTTGACCTATAGCTCCAGGATTTTCACCTTTAATTGGACACCCGCTTCACCCTGCCATCGTATTTGTCTGCCTTGCGCTGACTGTAGCTTTATCGCAAAGTTATTGCACTACCAAGCCGACCTTCACTGGCCACAGGCCTGCCTATATTCGAGCATTTCTCCAGCCAGAACTAGGTTTGTAACATCTACAACACACCCAGGAAAAGAATTAGACAAGCTGGCTTTTATTCGTGACAGCGAGCCGTCGCTGGTTGTTAGGATCCGTCGCTGCAAGCTGCCCATTCGCCGTTGTTGCCTCTGCAACACGCAGTTGCAGACGAAAAACGAGGCTGCCGTCTGCCGAGCGCCTACACCCATCCGCCAGCGCTCCACGGCGGCTCCTAGACCTCCTGTATGCTGTCTTTGCCTCGGCTTTCGATCTCTTCTGGCAATGCAGTGTTAGACGGCATCACTTCTGCCACAGAGTCTTCGTTGTCGTGGCCTTGTGTGCGACTGCGTAAAAAAAATATGTCAGAGCATACAGTGCTGATGAAGCATATTTGTGATTACCCTTAGAATAGCTGCGTGTGTGTTAACGAGATTCCCATGAAATCGGCTGGGCCAAGACACATCGGCAGAACACAACGCAGCTTAACTTCCGCGGTCGGGCCAGTTCGAGCTTTGGCAGCAGTTACCGGTGGCTTGTCATTTTAGAAGGTGTACATGTGATGATGGTACGATTGTTGTGATGTATCTATACATAAATAAGAACCATTATTCCAGGCACCATCCTATAGCATTTCTGTGACCTTTTGTATACACATTTGTTAGCCAATAAATTTGTGTTCACGCCATTTTTTGCTGGTAATAACTACGTTTCTTTGTTATTGTCCATGCTTATTATGTATTTTGTTGTGTTATTTCCCAATCACTCAATGCTCCGATCCGCGTGTTTGGCGTATCTATAAATAAATGCCATTCTTTTCTATCTGGATATAAATATATCAGGACCAAGAAAAATCCTGCGCTTCTGCCTGAACTAGTAACGGAGCCTTATAGACAACAGAATGCCTATATGTATACGACGTCATGAGCTGGAGGAGGCACATAGTTTATTTTATTTTTACTGTAAACAGGTTGTGAGTTAGGAAGCGCCTGTATAGTATTATTTTGTGCGTTATGGCGCGGTACAACGTAATGTAAGCGAAATTTTTGTGCGATATGTACGCGTGATGAAATTTTGCAACGACAAACATTTTCAAGTGCAGTGTCTAACCACTACTCCACGGCCGCTTCGTGCAAGCGAACAGATAACAGATGCATTGTTCAATCTTCCTCTCACATCTATGACTTATAGTGAGTAAAGTGAATGATACCAAAAGGGGACAGTTCACTATTCATAACCAAACAGAATACAATAGATTTTACTCGTATATTTAGGACCCCACAACTGATTTACCGGAGCGGTTTCTAGGTACGTCACATAGTGCTGCGTATAAATAAGAAATCCGCGTAACAGTAGCAAATAACTGCGTGTATGCAAGTAAGAATTAGAAAGGACTCAATGTACAGCAGAATACTTATTCATGCAGACCATAAATGAACAGTGAGAGAATGGACAGCAAAAAGCTGTGAAATGTACAAACCCACCCTAAATTTAAGTTTTAAAAATACATATACTTCACGTTGCATTGTTGTTTTCATTACGCGTATGTTCAAGACAGAGCAGCCAGTATTTCGTATAGAAAATAAAAAAAGTCTACAGAACGTTTAATCGCAAACACACAATTAAAAAAATCTAGAACAGATGATTCATGAATTATTTTATTCTTGGATGAAGCTATGTTACCAGGAAGTTTGTTCCAAAGATGATGCATGCTGTTCGGACAGGAGGATCGTGCGTAATTTGTATACGCACGGAAACGGCAAACATTGGAAATGACAGTGATCATGTAGCGGCGCGACTATCTCTTCCAATGCCGGCAAAGAGGGCTCACATGCTGGTAGCGTGAGAATAGAAGGCGCTAGCGGCGCTTGACCTGAGCGCGCTCGACCTGAGATCAGGCTGCACCAAGTCTGATCGGCCTAAATAAACCGTGGCCTCGGCGGCTGCCTCTTCGCGCCGTCCCCCGCAAATTGATGGCCCGGACGACCGAGCCCAGCCTCCCCACGAATTGGTGCAAATCGTGGCACGCGTTGACGTAATGGAACAGAAGGACTGTGAATAACGTTTCTCGGCAATGTGAAAGTAAGAACTGTGAGCAAGCGAATGCGGTTATGCGTTATTAGGATGTTTATTACGTGACAGGCAAATGATGCATACAGTGCGTTGGGCAAGAATATACAGCTTGAGTAATACTTTAGTGCCAGTCAACAAAGACATCGCGATGCGCTAACTTGAATCCGCTATTCTCAAGAAAATTCATGCATTAATGCGTCACGTTCAACCGCGACACTCCTGGACAAATTTTCATATCGCTCCTTCAAAAAAGAATCCGAAGACACCGAAGCACTTCTTATAAGTTGTGAACGCGAACGAGTTAATGTCGAATTGATGGGCGCTGAGCGGGCCTTCGAGTTTTGCGCTGTGATCAATGTACCGTAGCGGTAAGTGCTGCCCCAGCCAGCAAGCAGCAGCAGCCTGCGGCGCTAACGCCACATGCCACCGTCGCCGCGTTGCCCATCGGGCGACGCGTCGCGGCAATGCCCTCTCCCCTCGGGAAACAGAGAGGGCGCTAATGCAGCAGCAGGTGTCCCCTTTCGCCCCTCGGCTCCGATGAGGAGCGCTAGTGCAAAGAGCGTCGGTGACGTGGCGTCGCGGTGATGCCCTTTCCCCTCAGTCAACACATGGCGCACTAATGCAGCAGCACGTGTTACCTATCGCTCCCTCTGCTCCGTCGAGACGCATTTCGTGACGTGGCGTCGCAACCAATGGCAATGCGAGTATAGGTGCCGTTTCGCTGTTACAGATGACAGATGCCGGGTTTTTCGCACAATCGGCCATTTGATGCTTTTGCGTCAAAAGGCGGCCGCTTTGTGAAAGCTCTACAGGTGCAGCGTTAACACGCGTTTTTTGGTTGAAGACAAGACGGCACCTTTAGTATTGTATTACTCAATGCGTTCCTTGAGTACTATTCACTAATGTAAATGCTTCGTATGATCCCAAAGTTCCTGCGTGGTATTTTCTATCTAAAGACTGTGATTATGTTAATGTCCTGACATGTTATCCCTGGCTTACAAGACAACAATAGTAGTGCTCCGCAACGTTTGCCTCCTGTATCACAATCACGCGAGAGTCAAGCATGAAATTTTGCGGCGCTTCATTGTGACGACTCTAGCAGCCTCTCTTGGGAACTGTGGGGTCGACGGCTTATCACGGCAGTGTTTACGGTGGTTACGAGAAGACGTTGACATTGCATAGCAATTATATCTGCGTTTTTTAATTCGCTCAATAATTAGTACTGGCTTTTGGAATAATCTTGTGGACAAAAAATATGTATCCTGGCTTTTTCAGGGGGGGGGGGGGGGAGTGGTTCTGCGTGCTTGAATTATTCTGCATTTTTTTGGAGCCGTTCGCACTGACGTAGTCTGCGTTAACTTGTGGTGAATTTCATTTTACAGCAAAGCCGGCAAAGGCACCAGGAGAGCTCAGAAAATGTCACATGCCAGTTCTCACGGTTTTTTAATATAACTGAATCACTGATGAAATCTGTATTTTGAGGAAATCTGGATTTTTAGCGGAAATTGGCAGACTAATTTTGAAATCTCTGCGCCAATTAGCGTCTGAACGAAAAGTGTTGAACCATCGTTTTCGGCCCGTTTACATGTGTTATAGTTAACGCTTAAACAGTTTGCTCTTTTACGTAGAAGGAGAAAAAGCTGCAGAGACTTTATATTTAGAGAAAGTATGGGCTACTAGATGATCGACGTGTAAAGAAAGTTTGTAGTGTCTACTGTAATTGTGTACCTTGAAGATAATTAATACTCTTCTCCCAATTTTCATACTGTTGTTGTAATTGTTGTTTCCCAGTCTCCTTGGTGAACTGTGCTAAGCACGCTGTTTATATTTCGTGGATGTAGACAACATGTCGTGCATGACAAACTAAAGAGGTTTGATCTTTGTGGCTTAATTACAGCCTTTATAGAATGTTACCTATTCAAGCGTTCCAGAGTACCATACTCCCGTTATATGTTTCATTTCCTGAAGTTCTAAAACAAGTGCACAGGGCACCAACTTCGTACTGGGTGCAATATGTGGGAATGTTAACAGTAATATGTGGCAAAACATTCGCCTTCCTGGTTTATCTTGAACCCTTGCTAAGAATTACTGAGCGCTCGTTTTTTCCCCTTATTTTAATGCGCAATACTTTCGTACCAGGTTTGTAATTCATTTTTGCGGTGCCCTCTACGAACCATATTTTTTATGTTTCGCGAGAATAAGGGACAGATTATGGCTTACGGTGTGCACAAAGTTTATTTATTTATTTATTTATTTATTTATTTATTTATTTATTTATTTATTTATTTATTTATCACAATACCCACAGCACCCGTAGGCATTACAGGGCGGGGGGAGAAGGAAACAAAGAACAAATAAATAAAGCAGGCAAAACAAAACATATACCCGGAATGCTTTCATACTCGCACATACACACCAAAACACAAAAACACTATCTTACTTCAGTGGGCGTATAGAGTTTGAAAATACATCATTTGATAGAATCATTGCGACATCGGATGGTAGCTTGTTCCATTGGCTTATGGTTCTGGGGAAAAATGACATTTTAAACGCTTCAGTTTTGCAGGCTATTTCTTTAACCTTATTTTCATGGTCCAGCCGTTGAGAAACGTAATCAGGCTTGGAAAAATATTTCCCGAAATTTATACCTGTTCGAGAGTGGAATATGTTATAAAAGAGCTTCAGTCTGAGATATTTCCTGCGTTGCTGCAGTGGCTCCCAACTGAGGCTTTCTTTTGCTCTTGAAACACTGAAATTCCTAGTGTAATTTGAATAAACAAATCGAACGGCTATGCTTTGAATTCTTTCTAAACTGTTCACGTCACGTGCCGTCCACGTATCGCACACTGCACACGCATAATCCAGAACAGATCGGACATTTGATTTGTACAATGATACCTTTGTCTCCAGTGGCAACTTTTTTGCATTTCTGCGCAGGAAACCTAGAATGCGGCATGCTTTAGATGTGATGTGATCAATGTGACGGCTCCAAGAAAGAACAGGTGTGAAATAAACGCCGAGATGTTTGTGCTCCTCAACCGATATTATCATGGTTGAATTTAAAGAGTAACAGAAGTCATGAGGGGTTCTCTTCCTCGAGAAACGCACATGAACGGTTTTTTTTCATGTTAATGTGCACGTGCCACTTGTTGCACCACTCATTTACCTTGTACAGGTCGTTTTGTAAAACATTGCAGTCATGGGTAGTATGAATAGTCCTGTACAAAACACAATCATCGGCAAACAGCCTGATTTGCGATGAGATACCGGAGCAAATATCATTTATATAGATAAGAAATAAAAGTGGTCCTATGACTGATCCTTGGGGCACTCCAGAGGACACATCAATTCACGGGATGTTTTGCCATTAAGCACTAATTTTTGTTTTCTTAAATTTAAGCATTCTTTTATCCAGTTAACAACCGTACTGTTTATATTATATATTTCCAATTTTTCTATAAGTAAAGAGTGAGGGACAACATCGAACGCCTTCTTAAAATCTAGAAACAAACAGTCAACAGAAAAACCCTTATCCAAAGCTCCTGCTAAATCATGCGTCAGCTCAGGCAACTGTGTTGTACAGGAAAATCCACTGCGAAATCCATGCTGCTGGGGGCTGAGCAAAGAGTGCACGTTCATGTGGCTCATAACATTACCGTAAAGCACATGCTCAAGTATCTTACATGCAACGCTAGTAAGCGAGATAGGCCGGTAATTCAAAACACTACTTCGCGGTCCACCTTTATGCACAGGGACGACATTGGCAAGTTTCCAGTCATCTGGTAAAGATATTTCTAGTAAAGATTTAGTAAAGATTACACACAGATATTTGGACACCTCCCGTGGGCAAGTTCCGAATATTTCATTTATTATGGCATTTGCAATAAATTACGTATTGAAGTGCACCGTAGTTTATGAGTCTGTTTTAGGAGCGGCGCAAAATTCAGCTCCCTGCCATGAAATAACTACATATGTCACCAAGATCAAACTTAGTGGACTTACTAGTCTGTGTGCGAAGTTAAGTGCCCGCGGCTCGAGTACAGCTTTCGCTAAAATTTCTTAGTCAAGTTTTCACAAGTGTCACGCGGCCGTTGTCAGGCACATTTCCCAATCTCTCGAAATAACTCTGCGTTACATAAAATTTAGGTTTAGTATAAATGGGGTCCTTCTTTATTTCAATGCGTTGCGGTATCTTAATGTTTCTCTTATTATTAGAAGCTTTACAAAAAATTTTTAACCCTCCTTTTTTCGCTAATTCCCAGCCGTTATTCAGCGTTTGCCCGGCGTCCTCGGTGAACTAAATAAGACACTTTGTTTAGTTTTGGTAAAAGAAAAGGCCAGGCAATGGGTGATGCGCAGAAAAAGTGCGTGCAATGTCCACCGCAAGGGCGTCTACGTCATCAGGCATTTGGTGCGTTGCGACACCACGTACCCGAGCACACGAGGGTTGGACCCTCCCCGTGCAACCGTGCGCGGCTTAGCCACGTCCAGAGAAAGGAGGATCCCGGGGTTTGAGCTGATGCTGAGTGTTTGGCCCTTTAATGCTTCTCGGCGGAGGCACCCCTTTGGCCCCAGCTTCAAGTAGACTGCACTGCCGGAGTGACCCGCCCGGAAGAAGTCGGTAGTTGCCATTTCCTGCACTTCTCTCGGATCTTCTTCTTTCTCACTTCCAATCTTTCCTCTCCTCTCCTTATTTACCTTTACTTCGGGTTTTCCGGGCAACAAAGGATAACCTTGTGTGACATAGCCACTCTAGAAAAACACGGGGAAGGCGGGAGATGGACTTTCAAGACGATGGGCAAAACGAGAAGGTGAAAGCCGGAGCTAGCGCTTCGACCGAGTGGACTTGTCTTTTGTCTTTTTCAAGGCGACAAAAGGGAATTCAACTTGTCGAAACGTTGGCTCTGGCTTTCACCGTGTTCTCGCTTTGCCTGTAGCCGCCCTTGGTTATTCATATTTGGTTATAGCAGTGGTGTACAGCTGTCGTACGCGGGACCTAACCTTTCAACGTTTTGCAGCGTCCTCGAATTGGGCTCCATGGTGGGTGGCTGGCGCTCCTGCAGAAATTTAAAGTATACCTATGGAAAGTTCTTTCCCCCCACTGTATGATCGCCCTAAGAAAGGGTGCACCGAAGAAGTCCAAGTTTTCTTGGACGCCAGCTTGATAATTCTTAAAGATTTCACGTAATACATCCTGTGAAAACGGAAAAGTCCGCGTGAATCATCGCACCTTTTTTGGTTGCGAAATCACTGACGGAAGCTTTTCACCCTGGTTATAATGTTCCAAGTTGGCAAGCCATGATCTGCTTCTTGAACTCCGCAATAAAAGGCAACATCAAAAGGTACTTAATCTTGTGTCTTTTGGGGACGTTTTCTTGAGTGCCACCCTGCACCGTACTATGAATGTCATTCGTGGCGTCAACTGCGATGATGATTTGATGGAGTCAACCGAGGCTAAACTTTTGGAAGGATGGAGTGACCAGAATGTGATCAATGTGGAAAGAATTAAGATGAGGTGGAATGGAAAATTGATCAAAATTAAGCATCTAATTCAAGCATTTGGCTCAAGTGTGCTACCTTATATTATTGAAACAGGCTACCTTAAGATCCGGCTTAGGCCTTATATCCCCAATCCCTTTCGATGCTTTGAAGGACAAAGGATTGACCACAGTTCTCAGAACTGCCGAGGACGACTAACGTGTGCCAAATGTGCCCATGAAGATCCGTTCGAATCTTGTGAGAACGTTCCACACTGTGTGAATTGTCATATGGAGCACGCCGCGTGCTCGCGGTCATGTCCGTCATGGAAAAAGGAGAAAAATTGTAATAACTAAAGTTAACGAGAAAATATCATTCAAGGAGGCACGAAGGAGGGTGTCGTACATGCCGAAGAATCGCTTTCCCGATGTGGCGCTTCAGGGGGCAGCGCCACAACGGCCCCTGGCGGTCGTCCGGCCCACACAGAGTGAGCCGGCGGTGACGCTAACCACCCTGCAAGCTAAGAACTTCATTACCATCCCAGAAGAAGGGACCATTGACCGCCGCGCTGGTGGCGTCAAGGGTCTCGTCTCTCGAGGCGAGGCCTTCACGTCAAACAGAACGCTGGCAAGAGCGCGTGTCCAGCGCCTCGCAAGAGACGATGGACATAGCAATCAGCCAGACGACGCCACCAGCACCTACGGAGTAACGCGATTCTCGTGATCACCCCCAAAAAAGAAAAATCCCGCATCACAGGGCCCGACAAGGGCGCTGTAAGCTGATTTGCATTTCCCGAGCACGCAGCACAAGCTCCTTTACAATATGGACACGCAAATATTGCAATGGAACGTTAAGGGTCTCATTGATAACCTTGATGACGTCAGAGCTCGTTTGTAAATATAGTGCGAGGGTGCGGTGTGTCCATGAAAAGCATCTCAAATCAACACATACAAACTTCCTGATCCAGTATGCCATTATTCTCAAAGACCGTGACGACGTTAACACCTCGTTGAGTGGTGTCGCTATAATAGTCGATAAAGGGTTTGCCTGTCAGCAACTGAACCTCCGAACTTCTCTTGCTGTCCGAGCAGTACTGTTCGGCAAACTAGTCACGATTATTTCAATTTGCATCCTTCCTTGTCATCAGCTTTCTAAGACACAGTTTGAAAGCTTTATCGATGAACTTCTTCCACCGTACATAGTCGTGGTAATCTAAACGCTCTTAGGTCCCTCTGGGGCGACTCCGTTGAGATGCGCGAGGACGCCTAAATATAACATTTTCTGTTTTCCTTTGGTGCCTGTATACTTAACACAAAAGAGCCAATGCATTAGGTTACACAAAACACATCCTCCTCCATAGCTTTAAGCATGATATCAAGTACACTAATTCCTTGTCTTGAGTTGTCCGTTTTCAAGAGCCCCTTTGGGAGCGACCACTTCCCAATTATGTTAAGCCTAACTAAGATGCATGCTCGCCACATTTTCGTCAATGGAACGTCCAATCAGCGAACTGGGAATTGTTTCGAGTGCTGACATATTTAGGCGGAGATGACATTCCTGCTTATAGTGTAGATGCTGTGGCGTACCTAATAGGTTTTATTATTGACGCTACAACGAAACATATGAAACAAACTAACGGACTAACTAATAAGCGTCGCATCCCGTGGTGCTACGACGAATGTCAGAAGCGCGCAAAAATAAAATCAAAGCTAAGGGATTGCTTCGTAATTTCCCAACTGACGAAAACCTTATTAATTTCAAACAGGTCAAATCACAAGTCACGAGAACACTCGTCGGAGCAGGCAAAGGTAAGGAATAGGGTGAATAAATTAGAAGGCTGGGACTCGAACCGCTACCCTTAGTAAGTACCCAAGGTGATAGCGTGGAAGACCAGGCAGATTTTCTAGGTGAACACTTCGAATCTATCTCTAGCGCATCACATCACACGCCCACTTTCTTGCAAATTAAAGATCTCGCAAAGCGACAACCTCTTGAACGTAAATGTGCGCAAAATGAGGCATACAATCGTCCAGTTTATCTGGCTGAACTCCATGCATCTCTCAATTCTTGTAACAAGTCCGCACTAGGTGGCGACCGCATAATGCATGAAATGACCAGATACCTTATCCAGAAACACTAAAACTACTATTGTCTCTATTTACAGCCATATGGGCGGCTGGGTACACTCCGCCTGCTTGGAAAGAAGAAATTGTAATTCCAATATTTACACAATGCAAGAACCCGGCTTTAGCAAACAGTTACAGGTCAATAGCGCTGACAAGTTGTCTATGTTGTCATCTTTTATAAAACAAGTTGTCATCTTATAAACAAAGTTGTCATCTTTTAGAAAACAACAAAGTGCTAGGTCCTCTTCAATGTCCCTTCAAAGAATGGAGGTCCACGATAGGCCACCTTGTCCACATTGAGGCATACACTAGGGACGCCTTCATGCAACAGCTGTTCTTCCTTTCAGTGTTTCTTGATTTGGAAAAAGCATATGACTCGACGTGGTGCTCCGGCATTCTTAAAGATCTTACCGCCATGGGTGGACGTCACAACATGCTAAATACGATCGAAAGCTACCTGTCAAACCATACCTTCCGTGTAAAAGTGGGCCAGTCCTTGTCCAAGTCTTTCACCCAAGAGACTGGCGAAATTCTTCATCGTGAAATTGAATTCTCTGCGAAAGGCTATTCCCCGTGCTATGTTTTCTTCTGCGTACGTAGATGACGTGCAGATTGGTTTTAAATCATGCAATCTTGCTATTTCTGAACGACGTGTCCAGCTTGGCTTCAACAGCATGGTTAAGTGGGCTAATGAAAACGGTTTCAGTCTGAACCCACAAAAAAGCTCATATGTACTTTTTACAAATAAAAAAGGAATTATTCCAGTCCCTGATATTGAGCTTTTGCAAGTGGATTATCTGTACCTTGAGAACAGAAATTTCTTTCCACCATTTTTATTCAGAACTTATTAATTCCTCATATTAAATCACTGAAGTCTAAATGCCTGAAGACAATGAACCTAATGAAGCTTCTCTCACATACATGTGGTAGCGATAGGAAGTGCCTCATCAACCTGCACACGAGCGTTATGAGATCAGGATGGTACTGCGGCGCTTTAGTTTAAACTCTGCTACACCCATTGCACTGAAAATTCTAGATTCGGTTAATCATTTAGGTTTACGAGTAGCGACCGGTGCATTCAGAACAAGCCCGGTACAGAGCCTCTACGTAGAATCAAATGAGTGGTCACCACATTTATGAAGAGCATATTTGGGCTATACATCTTCGTGAAAGTCAGTTCTGTCAGCACCCGTGCTATTCTACTACAAATGACAGGACATCTGTCACACTGTTTGGTAACTGGCCCTCAGCGAGAGAGCCCTTTTCACTCGTGTGAGGAGGCTGTGTGAAGAAATGGGCGTCCCACTCTTAGAACGCTGCATAATGACTCAAGCGAACATGCTAGCGCCGTGGCAGTGGCAGTTGCTTCAATGGGATACTTCATTTATCATGGTAACAAGGCATGCCTCTGAGGCACACATTCGAGCGAACTTTCTAAAGCTTCAGGCGAAGCACTCATGCCCGGGGTATTACGCAGACGGGTAAACATTACATGTCGGTAATGATTAATTTTGCACTACTGGGGCCATCTTTCTCCGAAAAAGGCGGTTCGCCCACTGAAAGGAGTGTATTTACGGCTGAGGTACATGCAGTACTGCCGGCGACGAAATATGTCAAGAAAACAAAGTTAGAAAAAGCCATATTTACTCACTCTGTAAGTGCGGCCAGATCGCTTCTGTGGATCGGTAAATGTAAAAATCCTGTAGGTAATAATCTTTATGCACTCCTGTGTACGACATAGATAGTTAACCAGCATGTAACAATATGCTGGGTGCCGGGGCACAGAGGAGTTGAGGGCAATTTGCTCGCAGAGGAAGCCGCCACATCCACAGCAACAAGAGCTATGGGTGTGCCCACTAAAGACTTAAAGCCCTTCATTCGCAAAGAACTAAGATATTAGCAATGCTTGTGGGGTGTCCAAACTTCTAATAAGCTCCGTTTGATCAGGCCACAGGTAGGCATTGCACCACCCACGATAAAATCAAGAAAGACCACAGAGAAAGAACCACACGACACAGGCGCACACATGCGCCTGTGTCATGTGGTTCTTTCTCAATGTCTTGACTTGCCGACTGCATATTGGGCACACATTCGGCAGGCACAGTTGCCTACTAACAAGCGGATAACCTCCATGATGTGTAAGATGTGCTCAAAGGCTAACCGCCCTCCACGTCCTTGTGGGATGTAAGAAGGTAGAAACCGAACGGAAAAAGCACTTTACGCAAGCCTATAGACACCGTATCCTCTACGTCCAGCAATTTTGATGGGATTAGAACCAATCTTTGATCTGAAGGAGTTTTAAACTACCTGTATGATGTATTGCTACATGTTAGTCCAGGAGTATCGTAGCGCACCCATTTCACCAGTGGGTGCTCCTACGATAGTAGTTTTTGTAGAGCACACGCCACCGTACCACTGCATTTGAGAGCCCCCGCGAGGCGGTAGTGCTAGTTCCATGCTCCTAAACTTTATTCTATGATCGTTCTGTAACATATATATTATAGTCTTAGCTCAACTCACTGTCATGTACATTATTCTAATATTTATCTACTTTACGCACTTTACAGAGACAGATTTGTCGGCCCTTTTACAGCCAAGTAATACCTACATATCACAAGACCTCTGTCCCTCTCATTCAAAGATCACTGACGCTACATCACCACTTGCATGTCGCTCTTTGGCCTCATCTAACCCTTTCAAGTGTAGGTGAGCGCTTATTGCGGCTTTTGCAATAAACCACTTATGCAGGCGCTCCGGAGCCTAATGAATGTTACACTAGAGCGCAGAATTTAGGCCGTTTTTATGGCAGCTGCAACAAATGCCACTGAGATTACATTTAGCGAAAATGGCGAAAATGCCATGGGAAACATTTGTGTTAAATTAAATTCGTGTGAAATAAATATTGTCATTGCTGAAAAAATTAAGGACATGTTCGCAATTGTCTGTTATCAGCCATTTTAAACCATATTTATGTTAGTTAAAGAGAGGAGTCGTGCTCAGTGCAATGAATGACAAAAGCATTTACACGTTTCTAGCCTAATGAGAAGCGTCGCAATATGTAACTGGACACCCTATTTTTTGTCTCTCTTTTTTACGCTATACAAAGTTCATAGTAGGTTCCCCAGTGTCCTTGTGAACTACAAAAGGCGCCTCATTTGTAACTGTTGAAAACTAGAAGCAGTTATCGGTAATGTGTAAACGAACCTCAGAATGTGTGGACAATTAAATTACGGCCTTAGCAGTAAATTACTTATGCGGGCTGTCCGGAGCCGTTTAACTGTATTTTAGGAACAGCACACGGAAATCACCTTGCTTCCCTGGGGCAGCTAAAAACGCCATTGAGACCATATTTAGTGAAACTAGGAGAAACATATTGACCAGTGTTTTTGGGAAGTAAAATAAGTGTCGATAAATTTCTGCATTTGCAAAATTTCTTTATAAAAAACGTCCCACACTTAAAGAACCAGAAGACGTTATACGCTGGCAATGTTTCAATCGGACCAGTCATATAGAAGCAACGTTCTAAAGTGTGTTATGATTTAATTGCAGGCAACTGAAACGCTTATTTCAACAGCTCGCTCCGCTGGAAATTGGGTTGTGATTCTGCAAGGTCACACAAGTCTGCAGTCGTTCAGTTTGGACGAATGCTGCAAATACCCAGAAATGAGGAGATATTAACTTTCAACCCGCTTGCAAGCTGCGATATTAAAGGTGTCTGCCTGTCGTCAAGGGCATAGTGAACCAAAGGAGTTGACGGATATAGGATGTATGTTAGGAGCGTCCCCTTTGGAACGGGGCGGTGGGCTGCGCCACCGAGCTCTGGCTATTATACTGCCTAATGTCCTACCTAGGTTAAAAAAAAACACTATAAACTACCCCACCCAAATTTTCTGATCCCCTATTTCGAACTGTGCTTTTGTACGTCTCCGTCTTTTGTCGTTTCCCTACTTTTCTTCCACCAACCCTACAATCGCCTCTTACTAATGGCTATTGCGGACATGTTTACTTTTCCACTGCTCTCGCTGAACCCAAGTGCTTCAAGGAGGCCAGTGGCGCCTAAATCGACCGCTGAGTAGACGTAAAACATGCTCCATAGTCTCCCTAGCTTTACCGCAGCAAGCACATGCTTCTTCTTCCGTCTTATATCTCGCTTTATAGGTGCGTGTTCTAATGCATCCCGATCTCGCTTCGAAAAGTAATGAGCTTCCCTTTGAGTTATCATAAATTGTTTCTTTCCTGATTTCGTTTTTTCCTCTTAAGTAGTTACTCATGCCAGGTTTATTTTCCATTGCCGCCACCCATGAAATTATTGCAGCCTCTCTGCCGGGGCTATCTTGAAAAGTTCCCTCTAGGAGCCCGACATTGGAAAGCTCCAAGGTAAAGGTTTCCAGAAAAATTAATCATTGGCAAATAAGAGGCTCATAAGTCCTTCCAAACTGCGTCAATTGCAGGACCGATTTACGTAAGCGGAAAGCGTCGATATTCTTAAATTACATGGATAGAAGTGCGCAGCGGTTCTCATCATGGACGCAGTCATGCTATTCCGCCACTCCAAGGCGCCCAATGTCCTCATTCACTCTTCCACACATTCTGGGCCAACTCATGTTTGCTCGTACGCGCTAGCTTCGAAGCCAAGAAACTTCCAAAACAATAACTCTGGATTATTTTATCTGGCGTAAAGGACAAACTTGCAGAACTATTCCGCGCTCCTAACTTCTTAGAGCTCTGCGGCAAGGTTGCAAATTATTGACAGGCACTTGCATGCTCTAGGGTGTATGCCAACAGTTCAGCGGACATGCTCAGACCAGTCAAACAGATAACAGCTATGACAGTAAGGGACTGTATGACTATTGGTCTTTAAAATTCCATCAAAGAGGTATACTGTGGCAAGCTGGTTGACGGTTGCGCAAGACAGGCACCATCATTTTAGGCTGACGCTGAGAGCGGAGAACTGCAATTCGACAGCCACGCTGAATTATAAAATCCTAAAATTGAAAAAAAAATATTGTTGAATATGTGTATCTAAAAGCAATCGACATTCCCGTGATAAGTTTAGGTTTCGAAGAACCGAAACAAAAATAAGCTAAGTAGCATTTTTTTTACTTGTAAGATGACCTTACCTTCCGTGAACGATCTGCCCTCCTTCAGTGCCACTGGCATTCACTGCTGCCTTGTCTTTGCTAGGTCGCGTTGTTTGTTGTGGCACCTGCGTCATTTCGACAGGATTTGAAAAATCCACGAGTGATAATTTGCTTCGTTTTCTGCAGTTTGTTAAAGCACCTTCAATTTTCCAACTGACGTCGGGCGTTTCACCAATGTAATATACAAGAAGCATTTTACTTATTCTGACTGCTCTTGTTTTGCTCATTGAAAAAGCTCAACGCAGATCAACATAGCGCCGCTGACCTGTGTTGTGGGAGCGTCAGCCATCTAGGAAGCAAGAAAAAGTTAGGAGAGCCTTACGTCACGCAGCCAGCCTTGGCAAGCAAACGCTCCTTGACGCCAGTCCCTTTACCCGCCGTGGTTGCTCAGTGGCTATGGTGTTCGCCTGCTGAGCACGAGGTCGCAGGATTGAATCCCGGCCACGGCGGCCACATTTCGATTTCGTCACCTGGGGTTCTTTAACGTGCACCTAAATCTAAGCACACGGGTGTTTTCGCATTTCGATGGGATTCTTTAACGTGCAGCTAAATCTAAGCACACGGGTGTTTTCGCATTTCGATGGGGGCGAAATGCGAAAACACCCGTGTGCTTAGATTTAGGTGCACGTTAAAGAACCCCAGGTGGTCGAAATTTCCGGAGTCCTCCACTACGGCGTGCCTCATAATCAGAAAGTGATTTTGGCACGTAAAACCACATCATTTAACGCCAGTCCCTTTGCTCATTGTCGGCCCAACACGTGCCCTCTTGCGCCGAGATCAGGCGGCAAGAATCGAAATTTGCCGACATGGAGAAACATCGAGAAACCTTCGCCTGTGCTCTGACGTTTTTACCACGTGTTGGAACGGTACTCTTGGCTTGACTCGCGTTGCGCGATGCTCCCTCCTAACTTTTTCTTTCCTCCGTGGCGCCAGCCTCGTTTTACGAACTAAATATCATTTGAAGCATAAGGCGCAGCAAAAGTATGCTTGCGAGCTGCTCTGACGTGCTCGTGAGAGCACTCTGTGGAAACTACCTTTTTCAGCCTAAGTTGACAGGCTAAGACGACAGGCTTGTCATCGGAACACCGTTCTGCCTACCGTTGCAGTAACGTTAGTCGATGAAATGAAAAACGGTAAAAGCGCATAAACAGCCACCACACAGCTTGTAGGAACTGCCGTTATCGCCTACGTACACCGCGTGTCCCATAACATAATGAAAGTCGCCGCGAAGGCTAGAATGAAGGCTATATTTAGCTCCCCTAACAAGTTTAGTTCATTGCGTAGTAGAGTGGAACAAGAACAAAACGCAAAACAGCCGTGCTCGATGACACGCACGCACGCACGCACGCACGCACGCACGCACGCACGCACGCACACAAACACACACACACACACACACACACACACACGCACGCACGCACGCACACGCTAGCGCAGTTAGCGGAATTGGAATCTATTCTATCCGCAAGAAGCGTTTACTTCCCCATTACCGCGCCGCCGCGGATGCGTGAAGGCAAGCCTTCTCGTTCCTTTCTGACCCTTCTCCCGCACGGCCGGCGGCGCCATTGCCGCGATTATTATTATTATTATTATTATTATTATTATTATTATTATTATTATTATTATTATTTATTGGCATCCCCATTAAAACAGGGCGGCGACAAATAATCACCTAGCCTGCTTGAGTTATTAAGGTATGCTCAAGCTTTTTATTCCAGCATTTTTTATACATCTCCTTAATCTTTCTTCCCTTATTCAAAACTTCTCCATCGACCTTGTGCCGCTACATATGCCTGTGGCGGATCCCGTTGAATCAATCTTTTCCCTACCTTTTTTCCACCAATACTCTAAACATCTCTTGCTTATTTCGACTGCTGAACGGTTTATGCTTCTGTCCACTTTAAATTCAAGCACTTCTGGAAGGTGTACCCTAACCGAGTGTTCTCAGGATTTTCGCTGCAGAATACACATGCCTCATCTAGTGGCTAATATTCGCTCCGGTGTGTTTTTGTCCTTAGGCAACTAGCTCGAGCCTCAAGCAGCAAGACACTTCCCTTTGTATTATGGTACAAATTCTCCCTCCTAGTTTCTTTCTTTCTATTGTTTTAAATCTCCATGGTCTTTTTTGTTTCCATTCTTACCATCCAATTCACTGTCTTTGTTTCTCTCACTTTCTTTTTCATGACTCCTGGTTCTCTATTTACACTTTCAATTACCGTGTAATTTGTTGCCAACTTTATTGACCTCTTCTAGGTGTACGCTTTTCAGGAACACATACTTGTGCACTGCCTCATTCGTGCTATTCGTCGTTTTTGTGGGTGGGTGGATGGATGGATGGATGGATGGATGGATGGATGGATGGATGGATGGATGGATGGATGGATGGACGGACGGACGGACGGACGGACGGACGGACGGACGGACGGACGGACGGACGGACGGACGGACGGACGGACGGACGGACGGAGGTATGTATGTATGTATGCACTCATGCACTCCTACTTCCAATCTGTTTTCACCATCGATAGCCATGCAGTTCCAAAGTTTAGTTATTATGCACAAACAATATATTAGGCGATATCGTAATAAGTTCTGATGGCGTCTTAAACCTAATCTTGAATCTCGACACTAAAAAGCTTGCCTGTACAAATGGTATCCTGAATTATTTCCTTGTAGGATACTGTCTATGGGTAGCTATGTACCTTACTCTAATCTTCCAGAAATCCTTAGACTCTGGTGAAATACTAAAACAAAACGAAAACAGCCAAAGTCCTGCATTTGCATAAATCAGCTGATAAACAACTTCTCTCTAATTATGGCAGATATCTCGCACACCCCAGTGATGCAAGATGTTAGAGTAGATTATTCACAAACGTATAATCAAATTCGTTAACTCTAATGATGTTCTAACACCTGCCCAGCATGGTTTCCGTCGTGGTTGTAGCACTGTGACGCAATTGATTTTATTCATGATATCGCTTCTAACCTAGACATAGGAAATCAAGTGCATGTCATCTTTATCGACTTCTTTAAAGCTTTTGACTCTGTGATTCATTCTAATTAAACTACTGGTAAAATGAAACGCTACATTCAATAATCCCTGTGTTGTTTCTTGGATAGCCAATTTTTTTCGTTGTCGCTCACAATTTGTTTCTTTTAACTAAGTGGACTAAACTCCTGTCAACATTACATCAGGCGTTTGTCAGGGATCCGCATTAGGCCCTTTATTATTTCTAATATGCATCGATGATTTGCCTCATAGCACCTCAACTAATATTAGACTTTATGCAGATGACTGCGTATTATACTAATATATTAACTCCGTTGATGACCACCGCCGTCTTGCCCAATCCCTTAGTTTTCCTGCGCTTGGTGCAAAACGTGGCAAATGAAGATAAACTGTAGTAAAACAGTTGTCGTTTGCCAGTAGACAGAGCCCCTTATCGTTCGATTATTCTCTGGATGACATCCAACTTAAAAGAGGGTCTCAATATAAATACTTAAGTTTCATTCTAACAGGACATCTTTCATAGTCTAAACATATTGATTATGTAAACGGGAAAGCCCTAAAAAAATAGATTATTTGCGCCGCACTTTAGCTAGACCCCCCGTGATACTAAAGTGCTATTATATAAAACGTTAATTCGCCTTGTTCCAGAATACGCATCTGTCGTTTTGTTCCCCTACAAGCCAATGCGAAATAAGCTCGCTCAATAAATTTCAACAAAAATCTATCGTTTTCATTTGCCAAAATTACAGCCGCATTTTCTCACCAACACAGGCTCAACATTCTTTGAACATTGAGCCGTTACTTTCGTGACATCACATTAAAGCCTCAAAACATTTATCTGCACTTACTAACTTGACCTCTGGTCTTTCTGATTGTAACTATATTAAATTTATTAACGCAAGTTGTACCCGTAGCTCCCACGCCTTGAACATAATACCTATTTATGCCCGTACTAACACATTCAAGTACAGTTTTTTCCACGTACAATAGAGCATTGCAATTCTCTATCCGGTAACATTCGTTCACTATGACTAAGAGATTTTATAGCTACCACTGGTAAGCACTTCGATACATGTAAAGCGCTTCTTTTGATTATTCATCTTCTTGTGTATATGTGTGTTTTTAATGTGTAATGTATAGAAATGTATAATGTTCCCACTCCTGCTATAGCCGTATATTGGGCTACAGTTTATGTAAATAAATAAATAAATAAATAAATAAATAAATAAATAAATAAATAAACAAACAAACAAACAAACAAATAAATAAATAAATAAATGAAGATGCGTGCATGCTGTGACCGTCCCCGTTGAAACAGGGTGTTGAGTTGCGCCGCCAAGCTCTTTATGACGCCTAATGTCCTACCTGTCTTTTGGGGGTAAAACACACACACAAGGAATTACCAGCATCAAACTTTCTGAACCATTACTAGGAACTTTGTTTTTGTACGCCTTCGTTGTTTGTGGTCTCCCTGCTTTTCTGCCACCAAAACTCCCCATCGCCTGTTACTAATCTCAATTGCGGAAATGTTTTTTCTTTACTTCGATATCCCTGAATTCAAAGGCTTCAAGTAGGCCAGAGGAGCCTAAACCGACAGCTGGGCAGATATCTTCACATTTTAATAAACATATTCCACCGTTTCCCTAGCTTTACCGCAGCAAGCACCTGCTTATTCTTCTTTCGTATACCTCACTTTATAACTACGCGTTCTAAAGCATCCTGACCTTGCTCCGACAAGAGCTTCCCTTTGAGTTATCATAAATTGTTTCTTTCCTGATTTCGTTTTTTTCCCTCCTAGGTAGTTACTCACAGCAGGTTCCGTTTCCATTCCCGGCACGCACGAAATTGTCTCAGCCTCTCTGACTTTCCGTTTGACGTTCTTTGTTGCCATGTTGCTTACTATACCGGTCGCATACATGCTGGCAAGCTTCTTCGTTCTTTTCCTCCACTGAGAGTCAGCGTTTCCGGTACAAATACCTGAAAACTGTCGCAACGCATTTACTTTCTGCGCGGGGGCGAGCGCCATCTGGTGGTGCAACAAGAAATCCGGCGGCGCGTGCGGCACGCGCGCTCCGTTGTGATTAAAGGATCTCTGAAACTGTCTGGACAAATTTTGTAGACGCGTAAGGTGCAGCTATAGTAAAACATTCGCACCACAATTTGTATGAAGCGTTTCATTCAAAAAGACACGGACGATCACAAGTTACCTTCCTCCATAGGCATGCGTTTTCTCTTCAAATCGTTCGACGAGTGATCGGGGCTAAGCTCCGCCTTCACTGGCTCTGCGTCGTGATGGCATGTCCGGTCGTTAACTTCCGGTTTTCTTGGAGCCAGCGCGCGAAACCTCTCCAACCTCTCTGGAAGTTGCCTGGCAGTCGATCCCAAGCTATCGAATCAGCGTGCGTTGCGAGCATTCTGTCGCAGCGGCGAGCGTGTCCAGTATTCCGGTAACTACAGGCGAGCTAGGCGGTTTGACGGATAGGTGGAAGCCTATCTGGAGGCGGATCGGAGGAGACGGGTGGAGATGGTGGATGCGGATGGGTGGAAGATGGGTGAAGGCCGCTCCATACTAATATTGCTGTGATGAATGAGCTTTAGCGTAGACGTACGTCAGCGGCCTGATCGGTCTACCCGGTCTAGCCACCTGGTGGCGCAGACCTTAACCAGCCAAAAAAAGGTAATATTGCTGCAACCAACCCTAAAACATTTTAAACATTTAGAAAAACAGCGCGTTCACGATTACGCTCCTGCCAAAAATTTGTACCAGCAGCAAAGTAGAACACGTTTGGTTACTGCTATATTAGTTCTGTGTTTGGGTGACGTGTGCCACCAGGTGGCTGCACCATGCAGGCCGTTCTTTAGGCCGTTCGGGTTTGCGCCTCCGCTCATCCCGTAAAACACCCAGGCACAGTCCGATCGCGCTTACCCTAATACCGGACACGCGATACATTATTGTGGTATACAGTAATCCTTCGGCGTGAAGACACAGCCGGCAACGCGTAGAAGTTGGTGCGTATTGGATACCGGCAATCAACGCTGCAGCCACTTCGCTCGCATGTGTGCCTTGCAGAGGATCACGATGTGGCAGCTTGAAATGTCGCCGATTGCCACGATGGCAGCCCACAACGCAAGGGCGAACCATGGTGCTCGCGAAAAGACAACTCGAGACTGACGCAAACCACGCAGCTTACGTCAGCACGGAGCACGTTGTAACACAAGCAGACGCCACTTACTGTGTGCCGGAAGTGCTTGAGTGTAGTGATAAATTCTGCTTGTGCATTCTCTTTCTGGTACCTTTTTAGAAACAAATTAACGAACATTCCAACTATTACGAACAACGTTTGTTCAAGTAGAAAAACTTATCGATAACGCGCCCTGGACAGCCAATCAGATAGATACGTTCCCCCTATCGGCGTCGTATGGTCATCTCGCGTCACTTGGTCAGGGGAGGCTGAAAGCTCAAAGGATTGCCGTGCTGCGATTGGTAGCGATGTACATAATTAAAAACTTAAAATAAATTACAACCCTTACGACTCAATACGCTTGTACAAAATAGTCAAAATCATTTCATGATCCTTTTAAGCTGTGATCGGTTAGCCTACTCGGCGACCGAACAGCCACGCAGGTACCACGGTCCGCCGAAGTTCGCGAAAAAAACCTTCGCTTTTAAAATCACATTTCATTTTCACTAACAACGCATGCGGGCCACCTGAAGTTTTTCTTTGGTACTAAATACACAACTAAAACCTATTATTCAGGGAAAAGGCAGTGAAAAACAAAGTTAGCGAAGAAATGTTATCAGGTTAACATTATACATGTTGCCATTACTTTTTAGGGGTGGGCATAAGAGAGTTTTGACGACATTAGAGTACTAAATGTGGTAATACCAATCGCGGCATGTCTCAGCACCCATCGCCACGAGCAGACTACAGAAGCGCTGCACATTGTCGTATTCACGTTTTTTCGCGGATGGAAGCAAACAGCCTGTGTAAATTTTTCTCTTCTAATGACATTGCCTGCACTTCTTCAAATGTTTGAATTAGTGACGTAATGGATGCACAATTTTTATGAACTGGTGTTCTGCACCGTGAGATGCAGTCGCGCTTCAATAGCCCTACCAAAGCTGATGCCGCTGCTCTTTGATTTGGAACCGCATTTCAGCTTCGCCTTAGCAACCATGTGAGTTGACCTTGTAATAGACGCGTGGTCCTTACAAGCGAACCATCTGTTCAGTGCAGGGCTATGATGTGCACACGTCCTCGAGCTTTTGCTATTGGCATTGACTGGAGAAGGCGTGTGGCTGCGATTCCTCCAATACTGCAGCATCGCCGCCAATCAGATTCACTGTTTTATGTGATTGTTCCTTTTCAAGGTATCGTCTCTGTTTCCTCGGAACCGGTGCCCGAAATACGAAGAAAGTTTTTCAGTGGATCTCAATTAAATTACCAGCATTCTCCCAGATCCCTCGTTCTTTACGCCGACCATGTGCGCGAATGATGATATTTAAGCTGCTTGTCGTCGAATTCCACTACATTGGCAATAAAGGTATTATTATTATTATTATTATTATTATTATTATTATTATTATTATTATTATTATTATTATTATTATTATTATTATTATTATTATTATTATTATTATTATTATTATTGAAGAATCCCTACTGGGAAGCCTATTTTCCCAACGCCTTTTGTTTTGCGATAGCTCGCCTTGTGATACCAGAGGGAGAGGCGGGGCTCAAGATAACCCTCAAACCTGCTCCCTGGACGAAGTTGTGATATACACGTCATATTGTGGGCACTGTGACAATTAATGAGAAACAAGTGGGTTAAACACTCATTCCAGTAACGGCGTCCTTATGTGGAGACACACCTTACTTAAGAATGTTCCGACTAGCGAAGAAATAAAACCTAAACGTAGCGCTGAATATAAACATAACTCTCCGCTAACCAAAAATTATATCACAATCACGGAAAGTAACGCAAAAGAAATTCATTTTAAGAGTTGCACAACAAGGTTTGACGAGAAGTTAGACGTGTTGCTCCGAAACAGTGCCGTTATTTAACCCCTTACATACCATGCAATACGGTAACCAAAAAGCCTATTCGCAATAAAAATTCTCGCACTACAAACCTCCTGGGCCTTGACATATTTCATCATCATCTCCACCATGAAACCATTCCACACATCATACCAGTGGCTTCGACGAGGTGTCGCCCACGGCGTAGAGAGCAGGGTTGGCTGGAACAATTCGACCAACGTTGTCCGACGTCGTGGACTGTGATGCCACCTCGTGTGCCGGTGGATGTGCCGTGTAGGGTTTGCCATTCCCTGCGAGAAAATCAAGGTAGAACTCTTGCGTGTAAGGCTAGTCCTGATTAAGAGCCACGGCAAGCCTGACTGTGAGTGACGTTGGGTATCTAACTGGGTTCACTGCAGAACTTCATTTTTCACAAACCCTCAATGCTGAGGCAGGCAGTGATTATGCAACTGTGTCACACGGGGACTTTCAGTTGTTGCCGAGTCGATTACCTTGGAAATTTAGAAACTCTGTGGAACTCGCAAGAGTTCTCAACGTAGCACTGCCAACCGATAGACGCTCAAACAGTTCGTAATTCTGGCGCAAAGCATTTGTGGTGCCACCATCGCAAGCGACAATTGTAATTTCATGGTAATGCTTAAAATGTATCCTACTCGCATCACAAAGAAGCAGCTCAGGAACATACATACCAAGAAGGAGCACGACACTTCATTGTACTCGCAGCTAAATGCGTGGTTAAAGAAAAAAGGAACAACCGAAATGTACATACGAATCACGTGGTACACGCTGAAGCGTTCGCAATTCACAAGTCACTATAACCCCGGGCACCAAGACCAATTAAATATAATCCCAGATAATTCTTATTATTCAAATGTGCCTTTTTGTTTTTCCTTGCTGCGGGGATTCAAGTCCCAGAACAACATATTCAACAGCGGCGGAGCTAATGATGTCTCAGCCAGTGTTAAATGCTTCTGCAAGGGGTCTGCAAGGGGTCCCTGACCAAGACCAGTGCTTTGTAGACAGGCTTCGAGTGTTTTCAAGCTCAGTCGAGAAGTGCAAACGAAATGTAGTTGATGCTAAGAAATAGAATCTTATAAACATAAATATGTAACTTTTCGCGGTTTTCTTACTTTAGGTGGCTGCAAGCATAAAAAGAATTCACATGGCTTCAAGAAACATTAAGCGTTCATTTTTGGCAGAGGTCCGCAAGCACGGTAAATTCTCAGCTGAGCAAGCAGTTCTCAACTCGTGACGTTTAAATGTGTCAGAGCTTGAATAGCAAATTTAGTTTTCAGACTAAGAATATAAAGTAAACAAAAGTGTTTTGAATGGCTTTCACCGGGGCCCTTGTTTCTTTGTGCGTTATGTTCTTCGTAACCCAGATGAAGTCACAACTCCGACGTCACGGTCAGTGCCCAAAGGGAACCTTTCAAAGGGGACGCCGAATAGCGAGTCCTGAAGCTCCTTACAATGACGTTTTCTTCAAGAACACTGCTTTAAAATAGGCGCTAACCTTATGCGCGAGAGGCGAAGAACATATATCTGTGCGTCGCCTTGGTCTTTAGTTAGCTTTGTGTGTTAAAAAGTAGCACACAAATCAAGATAATATTTTCGTCGCAAAGAGTTTGTCGTACATCGACCATACCTCTGGCGTTGCGTCATGGATTCAAGAAAGGTATAAGAGGCGTTGGGCGAGAGGTGTGGATCACGTGGAATGTAGGCTGCGCTTGACCAATCAAACACGATGCACACTGCTGTGTATTTTTTTTCTTTTGCAAGTAAATTTGTGAAACTGAATTTGTAAAAAGGAAACGCTGAGGCGAAGCCTAAGCTTGCTCGATGAAACTGAAATCAACATCACGCAACGTATTTGCTTGCAACTTTGCTTAATGGGTAGGCTTATAATTCTTTCTCAACAACAACATCCACCTAAGACCAAGAAAAAAGCGTAGAGAAGCACAGCGTGTTTTTCTAGCACATATATTTTTTTCTTTAATTGACGTTGGCCTACGGCGCCGTTCGACCTTTTCGCAGTTCGGCCATTTGCCTTCTCCGAAAGTTTACCTCATACGTGACGTCTGCGGTAAATGATGTGCTACATCTGCTGCCATGGCCACGTGGCTTGGGCTAAATCTCTCAGGGTCAGGTTTGTACACATGCATGAATAACCAAGAATGTAGGCATGAGAACAATCACTGCCGTATAGCTCAATTGTTAGAACGTTGCCCGCGTAAACAGTAGGATGTGAGCTTGGCTCCCACCAGTAGAAAGTATATTTTTCAATCACTGTCATCACCGCTTACGTTATGAGTGTTACATATAAAAAATCATAATTCCCCTAGCGCTTTTCTCGGTTTTATCGTCTGCTCGCTTGGTCTCATTGTGATTACCGTTTGGGCCCCTCGGTTTCCCTTTTTCTCACCCATGACCATGACACATACTACCTTACTGTCTTGTCAGTAGTGCATTGCATCTGTAATACAGCAGCACAAGCTTCTCAGGCAAGAAAGTGAAGACGAGCGTGTTCGATTGCCCTGTTACATCCTTAAACAGCATAGTACACCGAAACTGGCTACAAATGTTACGAACTCACTGCCAACACGCCGCTTGTGCCGTACGGTCACCGAGTCCTGCGTGGTAACCCCGACAACGTTGTTCCTCGACCGGCCGCTGGGCACCGTGTGACCGCCTAGCGTCGATGTGGCGAGGTGGCACGGGCAGTCATCGCCGCTGTCTAGAGCGCTGGAGTTGACTAGTGGCGCCACCTGCGCGTCGACAGCGTTGTCCTCCGTCCTGATGACGTAGGTGAGCGCCACGAGCAGGCACGCGGTCAGCACGATGGCGGCGGTCGTCGAGGGGACGTACCACCGTCGGCTGCTGCGTGCGGAACATTCGGGACGATGGTTAGCGCCCTCAGTAACGGATAGGAGAGTGGTCCTAAATTCGAAATGACAGACGCCGCAACAGAACGCAACTATCAGTCACTTGCACTGTACCGTCTGTATAATATCTGCACTTTTGTTCAGAACGCAACTATCAGTCACTCATTCTCTGTTGTCTGTAATCTGCAATTTTGAATTTGAGAAGTACTGGTGCTGCTACGCCGAACAGAAGTATTTAATTGTTAACTGTCATTGTGAAGTTTTCCTTAAATATAATGGCCTTTTCTTCTGTGATTTGCCACATGTGTTGTTTATTCCCATATGGACCACTGTATGTACCACGGTAAACCTTCTTGGTCTGATTGAGAGTTACAGTAACACCATAAATTAATTAAGTCATTATCAGCAGCAGCAGACCATTTTATGTCCATTCCTAGATGAACACGCTTTTCCCACTGATTTCCCACTTCTCTAAAGATCCTAGACGTCTACAGCTGAGGTTATCCATTGGCGAGTACCAAAATGAGGCACCCTGAGTTAGTTGGAAATATACTGAAACAGCGCGACTGACGCAAGAATACACAGAGACTCAAATACCATATAACAAGCGCTGACTGCCACTGAGAGACAACATACTATAAGAATTGTATAGTAATACTCTAAGAACAACAAATAAGAATGAAGTCGAAGACCTTGTTGCACGGCCTCACTGCCGTTACTAAGTGCCACTCTGATAAATTTTAAAAATATTTACATCCTGAAATCGCCTTATAAATGTCAGGCGCACGCCATAAGAAAACGGGGGGGGGGGAGGGTAGGCGGGCCACAGCGGATGAACGTTCAGTACCAGGATTCCTGTAACGTCCACCTTAAGTAGGCGAGCATTTTCGGCCCCTTCGAAATGCTGCGGCCGCGGCCGGGATCTATCGCGCCACGTAGAGCTCAGCAGTGCAGCACCATGGCCACTGGGCTTGGGTCAGCAACTCAGTCAGGGGCGTGGAGGAGCTGAATTAATTGCATGTTGTGGAAGGGTTGACATCGGACATTGTGCCAGCATATATGCGACAATAAGTTAACCGCCACACCCCTGGACGAGCTGGGCGGTACCCGGTCGACAGCCCACGGAACGGGTGCATACTTGCTGGTGCTCGTGGTATGTTTGTTTGTTCTTACTGCCAGAATTCTGGAGCCCTAATGGCAACAGAAGTCCACAACTACATTCGAACTCAACGTAAGGAATAATGCTTATACCACTCAGAAGGTGCTGGTGGCGGACTGTATCGCTTCGGCAATGGCTCCTCAGTTAAAGGTGGTGACTGCGCTTTCCGGAACACTGGTAGGTACACCTGCACGTAGGCCGAAGCAAGTCAGATCCATTCATAGACTCGTGTTGACAGAAGCTCACTCAAGACAATCTTCTTTACAATTAACACTCTGGCCACATCAAATTTGGCAGCGTCTGACATTGCACTGAGCATGCGCAGACGCATGATCAAGCCAGCCAGACAAACACACAGTTGGGTGTTTTTATTTCAAGTGTGAAAATTGTAAGGTAAAAGGAAAGCATAGTGGCCAATAAAACACGTTCCCGCAAATGCGAGCGAAATACACATCTCTCGCAATGCGTGTGCTATGCTCTGCCACTTGAGATACCTCGCGGAGCAATTTCTCCGCTTTATTGCGTATTTGTGTATGCGAAATAGGTATGAGTACTTGGGAGTGCCAACCAGCGCTAACAATCACGTGGCCATGAATGTGGAGCCCCCTTCATCTGCAGGCGTCGCGTAGCTCGTGAACTTAGGAGGAAGCAACGGCTAGCGAACACTTGTATGCGGGCCGTTATTTGTTTAATTAATTATTTATTTACTTACTTATTTTGAAACTTCCAGGTCCGAATGCATTACAGAAAGTAGTTGAGTTACAAAATACCAACAGCAGCATTTATGAAGGCGGTGGCGTCATTGATGGTAGGAATGAAAGAAAGAATGTGGTTCCGTTCACTGCTAATCAGAGAGATGAAGGGATCAACATACGCGTCAGTGCAAGATGTGTCAACGCCCAGTTGCCATCGGTGGGGTTCCGCTCTTTACCGGTGGCAAGTAATCTCTTCCTCCACTTTCACTTCGCTTTTCCTTACTACATTTACATCTTATTAGAAACAAAAAAATTATTTCGCCTGTGCTTTCACTGGTTTCGTTACCTGCTGGCTACATGTGGTCGTACCAAACAAAAACTAAAATTCGTCCCCATTTCTTGCTGCTCAGACGCAGCCATACGGCTTAAGGAGACACTGAACGAAAATGATGCCAAAGTTTAAACTGATAAAGCATTATTTCAAAACACTGCATATTTCCCTTTAATAGGTTGAATACTAAAAGAGCAAAATTAAGCGCACATTCTTGTTTTTATGAATTTCGCGCGAAACACCATGATACCCACGTCATTGGGACGTCAGCGATTGTAATGTATTTTCAGTATTTTGACAGTTGTGGCGAAATAAAACTTTTCCGTACTTACAAAGTTCAGTGTTTGCGTACTTTACAATAGAATGAAGTCTATCTTTGCCGATAAACGCTGAACTTGACCGGAGCAGATCCGTCAAAATTCATGACGTCACAGATGGTTAAAATGAAAACTTCAAGGCAGCGTCGCCACTTGTCTTCTTTTTTTTTTCGCTTTTCGTTCTTCTCTTCTCAAGTAAAAGTGTTTCTTTTTATTCGAGAAGGATCACTTACAAATTCACCATGGATTGTCTTTTGTTTTGTTTTTCTGTTTAGAGTCTTTTTAACCTCTCCGAAAGCCTCTGCTTTATATATTAGCTCGCCAACGTAGTTTTCCCAAATCCAGAGCGACGTGGTCATGTACCAATAATTAAATGCTCAAGTTGACTAAACTTATTCGTCCTTACACTGTAAAAGAAAAAATACAAACATTTCTAGAAACAATGCACCATAATAATCTTTGCTAAGGAGATCCTTTATGAGTCGCCTAAAAATGGCAAGGTATTTGGTGGACCTTAGTTGGTGGGTATTTGTTTCTTCTCGTGATGTGCATGTTCAATTATTTGCTTAGCGCTCTGCATCAGCCTGTGGGGTTTTATTCAAACACCAATGATTGCGTTGCGCAGCTAGGATAGTTCGTACAAGAAAAGATTGAAGAACTGCTTACGATCTGTTCCGCGTAAACAAATTTGGTCCTGGCAAAGCAAATGAATAGTGCGTGTGCTGTGGCAATCTGAACGCGCCATCGCGAGGAGCATCCGGAAGTAAGACTTTCTAGATTCTTTTGTAACTTATCATCCTTGAAGGAACAAAGCAAAAAGTTTTTTTTAGAGCGGTTAACTTTTGCTTTTCATGAATCCGTTCACTTCCCCAATGAAACAAACATTCGTATGAACAGGGTTTAATGGTGAAGTAATGGGTACGGTACGATTTCCATTCCGTTTCTACTGAAACATATACTGAAAGACGGGCTTCCGTCGAACCGTCGATTTCATACTGACAGATATCTGGAAAATCTGCATGCGACATGGACGTGTAACGCTTTACCATAATGCAGCGTTGGCGATGTATGCGGGAAAAATTAAATTATGGGATTTTACGTGCCAAAACAACAAACTGATTATGAGACACGCCGTAGAGGGGGACTCAGGAAATTTGGCCCCACCTCGGGTTCTTTGACGTGCACCTAAATCTAAGCGCACGAGTGTTTTCGCAATTCGGTCCCGTCGAAATGCCGCCGCCGTGACCGGGATTCCGTCCCACAAGGCTCGTGCTTAGTGTAGTCCAACACCATAGCAGTGGTGGAACAGCCATTTCACCTTTCGGCGCAGGTCCTGGCGCAGGCAAAAAAGCCGATTTCGAGCCTCAGCAAGCACATTTGGCACAGGATCCAATGTACGTGTGCTAACCGTATGCAATGCAAATTTTAACTCGTATAGTCGAAATGTTGGGGAGACGGGTTTGCGCGAGGCTTACCCTGCAAGCGCGGTCAGGAAAGTACGCGACGCTCCTCGGCACCGTAACACACAAAGAGCGCTACGGCAGAGTTCGTCGATACGGTGCAGAGAAGGCACCATAGACAGATCGTCAACAAACCTGTGTTTATTAACCCAGGATGCAACACAGTGCGACAGTCACAGCCTGCGCGCAAAGGCTCACAGCAACACCGATCATACGCGCGCCTGCACTCAATATAACATCACGCAATATACGCTGTCATGTCATGCACATTAAGAAGTTTTGAAATAAGAGCCGCAGAGGTTTTGCGGTCGCAAGAAAAAAAATGAAATAGCAGAGAGTTTTAGGTTAGGGGACGCAAGCCGTTTGCGTACGCAAGAACTAGGGGCCACGGTACTGCGCATGCGCAGACCCCTACGTCACGGTCTGCGCGTGTGCAGTACCGTCGCCCCTAGTACTTGCGTACGTAAGCGGCTTGCGTCCCCTAAAGCTTTCCAGCGTGCGCGAGACGCAAACTGGGTTTTGCATTTGCGTCGGCGAATTGACCGAAATAGTGCAGAGACCCAAGCTCGATGCACAACTTTTGCGTCAGCGAACACGCAGTCACCCACAGAAGTGGCGACTCTCGCCGTGCACCACATAGACCTCATTCGCTAACAACGTTTTTAACTATGCGCGACGTGTGATTCTTATCGCACCGGCTCTTTTGAAAAGCCCCGTTGTCACCCATAAACATTGAGAAAGCGTCAGAGGAAGCTTTAGCTCGGGCCCAACACTGATGCCGCCTATTCAAATGCATGTAAAACGCACGAATGCTTTTCTGAAAAAAAAAAGGCTAGGCCGATCTTAATGAAATTTGTTGCATTTGACAGAGAAAGTTATGTTATAATGACTTTTTTAACCACAATTTGGATTTAGTGCATTCGATATTTAAAGGAATGGTCAAAAATTGGCAAGTTTGAAAAAATAAAAGATTGACGTATAGAAATTCCTAGCGCAGCACCAAGAACAAGTATTGCAGTTCTGTGAACTCCATTCATTAGAGCATCCAAAGCACACAATGTTTATATGATAATTTATATCTTACGTGAACTTGTGACATTGTTTACAAGGGATTTGCAAGATATTTAGTCAAAACTTGGTGGTCTGTATCACAGCCATGTATCATGTATCAATTTTGTTCGCTTTATATGTACTAGCAGGTGGAATCTACAGAATCGTGACAACGTTTTTTATTGCTGAGTTACAGAGTTGTAGATTTGATAGTTTTGTTTTCTGAAAATTTGCGACATTTGACAATCTCTGATAAACTATTGACGATGTAAATCGGAAATTCGCAACCAGCAGTAACTAGACTTTGACTTTTCTATTAAACGCAACAGAGCTCATCAAATTTGGTGCAATGGTTGCCGAGAAAAACGATTTCTCCTTTTTCATGCTTTAGGTAGGAGGCCTTGAGCTAAAGCTTCCTCTTAACTTTAATCCTAGAATGTGACATCCTCCTTCGGCGAACTCTGTGGTACCACACAGGTTCGATGAACGCCGAAACAAAGCACCAGCGAGACGGAAAAAAATGCAGCAACCGGACGGCTCCGACGGGCCCTTAGATTTTCTCATTATAGTCAGCGTGTTTCAGGTAACATGAACCAAGGATTTTAAAAATGTAGTTAACCGCAACAGAATGAAACCAACAACAAATGGCTTGCCGTACGTCATGGGCTCCTCAGGGTATTTTTACATTACGCTTAATTAGTTAATTAACTGCGATCAAATATGCACAATTTTTGATATTCATTATAGGGCCACGTGTCTTTCGTTACGTTCTAGAGAGCATTCCAAAACGACCGATCCAATTTTTTGTGGCACCGTACATGCTGCGTGGTGATTTTTACGGGCGGTTAAAGACAGCTGGCCAAATATGAAATAAAACCACGTAACTCTGCTCGTGCGCTATCGTACTGTTGTGCTCTCATCTGTGCGTCGAACCTATCGCTTATCAGGGATGACGGTGCTTCCTTTCCGTATGCCACCGTCAAAGAGGCCGACGCACTGTGAAGCCGATCCCAAGAACCGGCGCGCACGGTTCTTTCGCACGATAGGAACAATTGCACTTTTCCACATCCTCCAGAGCACCTCGTACCTATTGTATTGTTTACGTGTGGAAAAACACATACGAAAGAGGCTATTTACACGCTATTTGCACTGGAGCCAGGCAGCCAGGCTGACACTCGCTCGCACGAAAGGCACCGACCAACTTCATCGTCGTTCTCGCGGCGGCTCGTCTCTTGAGCATCGCTCGATGATATCGTAATACTACCCCCCCCTCCCCCCCGGCCGTGAAAGCACCGTCACGGTGCTGTTAAATATCCAAGGTGCGTGGAGAGTTGTAGGGCTTGAGTCCGGCAACGTGGACAATGCCACTGGTTGTCACAGCGGAGGACGTAGTGGACGTGGCTAGAACGATTTCATAGGTGACATCGGTCACTTTGCGGAGCACGCGATATGGGCCTGTGTAACAGGAAAGCAGTTGTTCACAAAGGCCGACTTTACACGATGGTGACCAAAGCAACGCGAGGACACCGGGCACAAAATGGACATCACGGTGACGGAGGTCGTAGCGTTGTTTCTGCTTGTCTTGAGACACTTGTAGATGAGCGTGCGCAAGTTGGCAAGTATGGTCAGCATGGGCGATTGCATCACGGGCATAATCGCTAGTTGAAGCTGTGGCGGACGGATGCACAGTGTCCAGTGGTAGCGTCGGTTCGCGGCCATACAAGAGGTAAAACAGGGAAAAGCCCACAGTTTCGAGACGGGAACAGTCGTATGCAAAGGTAACGTAAGGTAGAGCCAGGTCACAGTCACGGTGGTCGTCTGAAACGTATTTGGATAGCATGTCTGTAAGGCTGCGGTTCAAACGCTCAGTGAGGCCGTTCATTTGGGGGTGGTAGGAGGTGGTAAATTTATGCCGTATTGCGCAGGCACGCATGATGTCGCCAATAACTTTGGCCAAAAACGTACGGCCGTGGTCTGTAAGCAATTGACACGGATCCCCATGCATCAAAATGATATCATGTTGGAGGAAGTCCACAACATCAGTTGAGCAAGTGGTCGGAAGAGCACGGGTTACGGCGTAGCGGGTCGCGTAGTCCGCCGCGACTGCAACCCACTTGTTTCCTGATGTGGATTCCGGAAATGGGCCGTGAAGGTCCAAGCCAACACGATGGAAAGCCTCGGCAGGGATGTCGAGCGGCTGCAGGTAACCAGCGGGGAACTGGGAAGGCTTCTTGCGTCGTTGGCAAAGTTCACAAGCGGCGACGTAACGTCGTACGGAACGGGCAAGGACCGCCAGCAAAAACGCCGACGTACGCGGTCATAGGTTCGAGATACGCCGAGGTGTCCTGCCGTTGGTGCGTCGTGAAGCTTTTCTAGAACGGTGGAGCGGAGGTGTTTAGGCATTACAAGTAGGAACTCGGAGCCGTCCGGATGAAGGTTACGACGGTACAGAGTATCGTCGCGAAGGACGAAGAGGCGTAGAGCAGCACCGGCCGCAGAGTCTTCAAAACGGTCGATGAGTGCTCTGATGTAGGCGTCACGGCCTTCCTCGTCGGCGAAATGAAGCAGCTGGGATACAGAGAATATGCAAGAAGCCCTGGCAATATTGGAGGAGCCAGAGTTGTCAACAGGGTAACGCGACAAACTGTCAGCGTCTTGGTGCAGGCGGCCAGACTTGTACACCACGGTATATGAAAATTTTTGTAGCCTCAAAGCCCATTGAACAATCTGGCCTGTAGGATCCTTTAGCGATGAGAGCCAGCAGAGAGCATGATGGTCAGCGACTACGGAAAAAGGGCGACCGTAAAGGTAAGGACGGAACTTCGCAACCGCCCAGAGAACAGCAAGACATTCTCGTTCCGTAATGGGATAGCTGCGCTCCGATGGTGCTAGGAGGCGGCCCGCATAAGCAATAACGCGATCCTGGCCACGCTCACGCTGGGCTAAGACGGCACCTACGCCATGACCACTGGCATCTGTACGTAATTCTGTAGGGGCGTCAGGGTTGAAGTGGGCGAGAATGGGTGGTGAGGTTAGAAGACTGACGAGACGAGAGAAGGCGGCCGCTTCTGCAGTACCCTACGAGAATTGTACGCCTTTCTTCAAAAGATTAGTTAGGGGCCTAGCAATTGTCGCAAAATCTGTAACAAAGCGACGAAAGTACGAGCACAGCCCTACAAAACTTCGAACGTCTGCGGCTGTCTTCGGAACCGGAAACTCTCGGACAGCGCGAGTTTTGTCGGGATCAGGCTGTACTCCGGAAGCGTCAACGAAATGGCCCAGAAGAGTAATTTGTCGGTGGCCAAAACGACATTTGGACGAGTTAAGTTGCAGCTTTGCCTTTCGAAATACATCAAGTATAGTTGTGAGACGCTCAAGGTGAGTGTCGAACGTTGGCGAGAAGACGATGACGTCGTCGAGGTAGCAGAGGCATGTGGACCATTTGAAACCTTGGAGCAAGGAGTCCATCATACGCTCAAAGGTGGCAGGGGCGTTGCATAATCCAAACGGCATTACTTTAAATTGGTATAGGCCATCAGGTGTGATCAACGCGGTTTTTTCTCTGTCCATATCGTCAACAGCAATCTGCCAGTATCCCCAACGAAGATCAATAGACGAGAAATAGCTGGAACGGTGCAGGCAGTCAAGGGCGTTGTCTTACGTGGGAGCGGGTAGACGTCCTTCTTAGTAATGTTGTTTAGATGCCGGTAATCTGCACAGAAGCGCCACGTGCCATCCTTCTTAACCAACACCTCAGGTGACTCCCAGAAGCTCGATGAAGGCTCAATGATGTTTTTATCTAGCATTTTGTTCACTTCATTTTGAATTACTCGGCGTTCTGACGCAGAAACTCGATACGGTCGTCGGTGAATAGGGGCAGCATCGCGAGTAAGAATCCGATGCTTGACCGCGAGCGTCTGGCCTAAAGGGCGATCGTCGAAGTCGAAAATATCGCGGCAGGACGATAATACTTCGCAAAGGTCTACAGCCTACGTAGAGGACAGGTCCGTCGCCACCATTTTCTTTATGTTGGAATGGTGCAGCTGTGGCGTAGAGGTAGAACACCCGCCTCGCGTGCAAGAGGTCCGTGGTTCGAATCCCGGTGCCGGCAATTTTCCACCGGATTAAAGAAAAAAATCCGCGTGTTGATAAAATTGCATAAACAGGCCTGGAGTGCGGCCTGATCCCGGTGACCAGAACCGGTAACGCACTCCCTCACCAGAGCAGGATTGGCCACCCTGGTGCAGTACTTGGCCACAACCTCCTATAAGAACACAACAATCAAACCCCGACCCTCAGTCCCCAGCAGCTGCGAAGCAACTGACCACGGCGGCGGTCAGACCTGCGGCGCAGCAGAAGGTACTAAGAATCCCTGGCTCCGGACAGGCCGCCATAGGAATATCAACCTGGCAACGTTTCACGCTAGAACGTTATCTAGTGAGGCGAGTCTAGCAGTGCTATTGGAGGAATTAGAGGGCAGTAAATTGGATATAATAGGGCTCAGTGAAGTTAGGAGGCCAAAAAAGGCTTATACAGTGCTAAAAAGCGGGCACGTCCTGTGCTACCGGGGCTTAGCGGAGAGACGGGAACTAGGAGTCGGATTCCTGATTAATAAGAATATAGCTGGTAACATACACGAATTCTACAGCATTAACGAGAGGGTGGCAGGTCTGGTTGTGAAACTTAATAAGAGGTACAAAATGAAGGTTGTACAGGTCTACGCCCCTACATCCAGTCATGATGACCAGGAAGTCGAAAGCTTCTACGAAGACGTGGAATCGGCGATGGGTAGAGTGAAAACAAAATACACTATACTAATGGGCGACTTTAATGCCAAGGTAGGCAAGAAGCAGGCTGGAGACGAGGCAGTAGGGGAATATGGCATAGGCAATAGCAGGGGAGAGTTATTAGTAGAGTTTGCGGAACAGAATAATATGCGGATAATGAATACCTTCTTCCGCAAGCGGGATAGCCGAAAGTGGACGTGGAGGAGCCCGAACGGCGAAACTAGAAATGAAATAGACTTCCTACTCTGCGCTAACCTTGGCATCATGCAAGATGTGGACGTGCTCGGCAAGGTGCGCTGCAGTGACCACAGGATGGTAAGAACTCGAATTAGCATAGACCTGTGGAGGGAACGGAAGAAACGGGTACATAAGAAGCCGATCAATGAGTTAGCGGTAAGAGGGAAAATAGAGGAATTCCAGATCTAGCTACAGAACAGGTATTCGGCTTTAACTCAGGAAGAGGACCTTAGTGTTGAAGCAATGAACGACAATCTTGTGGGCATCATTAAGGAGTGTGCAATGAAAGTCGGTGGTAACTCCGTCAGGCAGGATACCAGTAAACTATCGCAGGAGATGAAAGATCTTATCAAGAAACGCCAATGTATGAAAGCCTCTAACCCTACAGCTAGAATAGAACTGGCAGAACTTTCGAAGTTAATCAACAAGCGTAAGACAGCTGACATAAGGAAGTATAATATGGCCAGAATTGAACATGCTCTCAGGAATGGAGGAAGCCTAAAAGCAGTGAAGAAGAAACTAGGAATTGGCAGAATCAGATGTATGCGTTAAGAGATAAAGCCGGCAATATCATTACTAATAAGGATAACATAGTTCAAATGGCTGAGGAGTTCTATAGAGATTTATACAGTACCAGTGACACTAACGGCGATAATGGAAGAGAAAATAGTCTAGAGGAATTCAAAATCTTACAGGCAAGGCCGGAAGAAGTAAAGAAAGCCTTGGGAGATACGCAAAGGGTGAAGGCAGCTGGGGAGGATCAGGTAACAGCAGATTTGTTGAAGGATGGTGGAAAGATTGTTCTAGAGAAACTGGCCACCCTGTATACGCAATGCCTCATGACCTCGACCGTACCGGCATCTTGGAAGAACGTTAACATAATCCTAATCCATAAGAAAGGGGACGCCAAAGACTTGAAAAATTATAGACCGATCAGCTTACTGTCCGTTGCCTACAAAGTATTTACTAAGGTAATCGCAAATAGAATCAGGAACACCTTAGACTTCTCTCAACCAAAGGACCAGGCAGGATTCCGTAAAGGCTACTCAACAATAGACCATATTCACACTATCAATCAGGTGATAGAAAAATGTGCAGAATATAACCAACCGTTATATGTAGCATTCATTGATTATAAGAAAGCGTTTGATTCAGTCGAAACATCAGCAGTCATGGAGGCATTACGGAACCAGGGTGTAGACGAGCCATATGTAAAAATACTGAAAGATATCTATAGCGGCTCCACAGCCACCATAGTCCTCCATAAAGAAAGCATCAAAATCCCAATAAGGAAAGGCGTCAGGCAGGGATATACGATCTCTCCAATGCTATTCACAGCGTGTTTACAGGAGGTATTCAGAGACCTGGATTGGGAAGAATTGGGGATAACATTAATGAAGAATACCTTAGTAACTTGAGATTCGCTGATGATATTGTCTTGCGTAGTTACTCAGGGGACCAATTGCAATCTATGCTCACTGACCTGGAGAGGCGAAGCAGAAGAGTGGGTCTAAAAATTAATCTGCAGAAAACTAAAGTAATGTTTAACAGTTTCGGAAGAGAACAGCAATTTACAATAGGTAGCGAGGCACTGGAAGTGGTGCTACCTATTGGTAGTGCAGGTAGTGCAGGTAGTAGGGCAGGTAGTGACGGCGGATCCGGATCATGAGACGGAAATAATCAGAAGAACAAAAATGGGCTGGGGTGCGTTGGGCAGGCATTCTCAGATCATGAACAGTAGGTTGCCGTTATCCCTCAAGAGAAAAGTGTATAATAGCTGTGTCTTACCAGTACTCACCTACGGGGCAGAAACCTGGAGGCTTACGAAAAGGGTTCTACTCAAATTGAGGACGGTGCAACGAGCTATGGAAAGAAGAATGATAGGTGTAACGTTAAGGGATAAGAAAAGAGCACTTTGGGTGAGGGAACAAACGCGAGGTAATGACATCTTAGTTTAAATCAAGAAAAAGAAATGGGCATGGGCAGGACATGTGATGAGGAGGGAAGATAACCGATGGTCGTTAAGGGTTACGGACTGAATTCCAATGGAAGGAAAGCGTAGTAGGGGGCGGCAGAAAGTTAGGTGGGCGGATGAGATTAAGAAGCTTGCAGGGACGACATGGCCACAATTAGTACATGACCGGGGTTGTTGGAGAAGTATGGGAGAGGCCTTTGCCCTGCAGTGGGCGTAACCAGGTTGATGATGATGATGATGATGATGATGATGATGATGATGATGATTATGATGGAATCGGCGCCCGAGGCTGGCGCGAGGGGCATGCTAAGCTCGCGAGAACGATCGGTCGATAACGCTGCCACGTATTGGTCGCCGAGACAATCAATGTTGGCAAGACAAATACATTGCGGTAGAATTTGCTTTGCCAATCCAAAGTTACAGACTGGCATGCGAGTGCGGTTCGCAGTAATAGTAAGTATACTGTAAGGCACGGTGACGTCATGACGGTGACGTACCCCGCACCTCCACCAGAATGTTACGTGTGGAAAGACAAAGACGAAAGAGGCTATTTACAGGCTATTTACACTGGAGCCAGGCAGCCAGGCTGACACTCGCTCGCGCCAAGTGCACCGACCAACTTCATCGTCGTTCTCGCGGCGGCTCGTCTCTGGAGCATCGCTCGATGATGTCGTAATTGTATCATATTGTATCCCCATAGCGCTCTCTGTTCCATTATGGCCGCATTTTTCTTCCCTTTCGCTATTACTGTTTTTCTTGCTGTGTCTGACATGCGCGGAGGCTAGCGGAGGCACTAGGTGAGCGCCATGTGGTGGTGGTGCAAGGAACCCAGTGGCGCAGGCGGCGCGCACCTCCCGCTGATTGGTTCTGTTTTTTGTCCATGGACACGTCAAATGCGCTGGGGGGTAGAAGTATACAGCTTCGCTATAAAAATAGAACTTTGTGTAATAAAGTATCCTGTCAAAACTCTATTTTCGTTGATTTCATGATAATACGTTCAATATCGGGAGTTAAAATCGAGGTCAAAGTGTCATTTTCCGAAGTTCGCGCGTTATTATCGCTGCCGATATGTCAATATGACGTCACGGATTTCATAGCGCTGTTTACTGTTTTATCTGCAGATATCGCTCAGTAAAAATTTCTGAAATACGCTAAGTTCCATCTGTGTCACTTTGAAAGTACCAATTTGAAACATGGCTGGGCCAGAGTCGACGCGGGGCCCAGTCACGGCGACCAGACGGCGACCAGACGCCGTCGGGACAGTAACCTGGTGCGGAAACTTCAAGGTGGCGTTAACAACACTCTCGTTTGTGCATTTTTTCTTGCTCGCCATGCCTCCTCTGACGCTACGGGTTAGTTTTTGGTATTGTAGACGGGTAATTTAGAAATCAACCTAGCATATTTTTATCTTTGGTGTCCCGTTAAGGTGTTTAACTGCGACAACATGCTTCGAGCTGGTGCCCTGAAGGCACTTGAGATACTTTCGAAAGCATGCGTTGGTCAATATTGTGTATTCTTATGCAGACGCACTGACAACGCCAAGAAAACCAGGAATGTGGAAGGAGAGATGAACAAGAAAAAAAGTACCTTCGCTAAGAGCAATTAGCCCATGCATAGTGCACGAATGCTTCAGGTCGTATAATCATATGGGGAAGCTTGAATTAAAATTATTTGTGGATATTTGCCCTCAATGCAGCGGTGCAGCGGTGGCGTAGAGGTAGAGCATCCGCCTCGTGTGCAAGAGGACCGTGGCTCGAATCCCGGTGCCGCACAATTTTCCGCCGGATTAAAAAAAATCGCGTCTTGATGAAATTGCATAAACAAGCTGGAGTGCGGCCTGATCCCGGTGACCAGAACCGGTAACGCACTACCTCACCAGAGCAGGATTGGCCACCCTGATGCAGCACTTGGCCGCAACCTCCTATATGAATACAACAATCAAACCCCGGCCCTCAGTCCCCAGCAGCTGCGAATGAATGGATGTTTAATGGCGCAAGGGCCAAATATGACCAAAGAGCGCCATGTCTGGTAATGAGTTTGCAGTGTAATTATGATTTCTATAAAGTTGGTGTGACGTGGCTGTAAAGAGGCCTTAAATATACTCGCTCTAAAGTGCGTAAAATTTGTATAATAATATATGGCGATGACGTATGACTTGTACTATGAACATTGAGATGCATTTCAAAAGAATGATACGATGTATAAAATATATCTGATTCTAAAAAATCTACTAGAGCACTACTGCCTCTTTAGAACCCTTGAAACTCAAGGGCCTGGAGGCATGTGCTATACAAAACAGCTGTCACAGCGGCATCCTCTGAAGAGAGGAGGCGCTACGAACGTGTGGGGCTAATAAGATGCAACACAACATCTTGCAAAACCTAGGACTGCGTTGGTGGCAAAAAGTGGTTCTGGACCGAGTAACATTACAGGATGAAGGGGGATGTCCTGCCGGTATGCTAGGGGGAAATGTTTCTTTCCCTCAGATTCGGCTGGTCGACACTCCAGGAGGACGTAGAGGACGGTCAGCTTCTCCCCACATCTACCACAGGTTGGAGGATCATTTTCAGTGAGTAAAAAGTTATGCTAACCAAATGTGTGTCCTATTCTGAGACGACAGAGTAGGACATCTGTTCGCCGTGATTTTGTTGCGGAGGGCCAAGAACCTAACTGTGGCTTTATCACGTGCAGTTTGTTATTTACTTCTGCGTCCCACATCTGTTGCCAGTGGTCTCGTAGTTTCCTTCTTAAGAAAGGCTTTAGGTCTGTGACAGGGACCGAAGCAGCAGGATTAACAGCAGGAGATGCAATTGACGTGGCCATCTGGTCTGCCAATACGTTACCTACGATTCGCCTATGGCCAGGTACCCAGCATATAATAATCTGCTGGTTAGATAGATTAGCTTTGCACAGGTCGGAATAGACCTCAATGAGTACAGGATTTTTATATTTGCAGAGTGACATTAAGGCCTTCACCACACTTAGGGAGTCTGTATATATAACGCCTATTTGTAGTTTTGATTTCCTTATATGCTTTACAGCCGACCATAATGCATAGGCCTCGGCCGTAGAGATACTTGTTTCTGGATGTGCTACATCGGACTCCGAGAAGGACGGACCGACGGCTGCATAGGACACTTCGGCATGTGACTTGGAAGCGTCTGTGTAGAACTCTGTGCACGAGTACTTGTACTGAAGTTCAAGGAAATGCATTCTGATTTCGACCTCTGGAGCGTGCTTTGTAATTTTTAGAAAGGATACCTCCCATTCTATCACCTGCCACTCCCAAGTAGGTAAGAGCTTGGTTAGGTGCATTAAGCGAAGCTCGAGGAGTGGGACATGCATTTCATCGCTAAGCTCCTTGACACGCAGAGGGAAAGGCTGTCTTATAGAGGCACGATTGCGGAAAAGTGTAGCACACGTCATATCGGTTACGGTATTAAAATATGCATGTTCACGACTAGAGTGCACTTTAAGGAAATGGGTAAAGCAGATGTATGATCTCTGCAGGTGGAGCGACCACTCATTCGATTCTGCATATAAGCTTTCAATCGGGCTTGTTCTGAAAGCGCCAGTGGCTAATCGGATACCTAGATGGTGGACAGGATCCAGCATCCTTAGCGCGCTCGGGGCGGCACAGTTATACACTACGGCACCATAATCCAATCTTGACCGAATTAGGCTGTTGTAGAGATTCATTAGACATTTCCTGTCGCTTCCCCATGTAGTCTGGTATAGAAGTTTCAATATGTTCATTGTTTCTAGACATTTTTCTTTCATATATTTGATGTGTGGAATGAAAGTGAGTCTATAGTCAAGTATTAAACCTAGGAATTTGTGCTCTTTGTTGACAGGTATTTGTTGTCCGCACAGTTCTAAGTAAGGATCCGGGACCAGGCCTCTTTTTCTTGAAAAAAGAACACGAGAACTTTTGCTGGGATTGACCTTAAATCCATTTTTCTCTGCCAACTTTGACACTTTGTTCAGGCCATGCTGTACGTGTCTCTTGCACACTGCGAGGTTAAAGGATTTGAAAGCTATTTGAATATCGTCCACGTAGACAGAATAAAAGATGGCCGGTGGTAATGAAGCAAGAAACGCGTTCATCTTCACGATACAGAGCGTGCAGCTGAGCACGCCTCCTTGGGGTACACCGTTTCTTGCGTAAAAGGACGTGAAAGTACATTGCCGACTTTTACCCGGAAGGTACGATTGGACAGATAGCTTTCTATTAGGTTTAGCATATTACCATGGATGCCCATTTCTGGCAATTCTATTAAGATACCGTAACGCCACGTTGTGTCGTACGCCTTCTCCATATCGAGGAATATGGATAAGAAAAACTGTTTGTGTACAAATGCGTCCCGTATATTTCCTTCAATACGTACAAGATGATCAGCTGTGGAGCGCCCTTCTCTAAAGCCACAGTGATAGGGATCAAGCATTTTGCTCAGTTCAAGGAAGTGAATGAGTCACCGATTAATCATTTTTTGAAATACCTTACAAAGGCAACTTGTGAGGGCTATCGGGCGGTAGCTTGCCGCTGAGGAAGGATCTTTGCCTTGTTTCTAAACAGGGACCACAATGGCTTCTTTCCATGCAGTTGGAAGGTATCCTGCAGCCCAAATGGTGTTGAAAGTGCAAGGAGTGTAACTTGGGTGTCATTGTGTAAGCTTTTGATCATTTCATACAAGATTCTGTCAAATCCAGGTGCGGAGCTCTTGCATGCGCTCAAGGCAGCTCTCGGCAATACTAAAAGGACGGCTGTAAGGCTCATTCTCTCGACTTTTTCTTGTGAATGGCTTACGTTCTTCTATTTGTTGGTATTTCAGAAAGGATTTCGAATAATAGTTTGAACTTGACACGCTCTCAAAGTGCTCCCCAACTGAGTGTGCCTGATCTTGCAGTGTATCGCCCTGTGTGCTTACCAGAGGGAGTGAATATCTTTGCCGCCCTCTAATCCTATTAACCCTGTTCCAGGCTTTGGCCTCATCTGTAAATGAGTTGATGACCGTATTTGGATCCCACCGATGGCATCGGTTTGTTGGGAACTCGGCGCTGACGCCCGTGGTTGTACCTGGGTCGCAAGCCCCAAGGGTAGCGTTGGCCTGGCGGCCTGGGGTACAACTGGAAGCATCCGAAGGTCCCGGCAAAGCATGAGTCGACTGGTAACAACAAAACAACTTGTTTATTTTAACATTGCAAAGAGTTGGCGGTCAGGTTGACCGAAGTAGAGAGACGGGAGAGCACTTTACTCAACAGAAGAAATCGGAGCCCTCCTTTTGGCGTCCGGGGGCAGCTGTTTTTATACTCTCGCAGTTGAGGGCAAGAAGGAACCCCTCAATAGACGAGCACGTGAATGCACAATGGGCTAATGGTGACGCACACTGTCGTAGCGCTGCCGGTCGGGCACAATGACTGGAATGAGAGGGTGATCCCTGCTTTCGCATCGCCTGGTTCGGGCACAATGGCACATACACTCACACACGCACATGAAGACACGTGGCATCGGAACATGCCTGGAAACGCCTGGAAACACCTGGCGGGGAGCGTTGCGGCGACGACGAACGGGCCAAAATGTCTGCCGCCCCGCCGCAGTCGCGCCGGCAAAACCGCGTGTCGCAGGCGAAACGCAACAGACCGCCCCGCCGGGGGAAGGAGATCCCGATGGACAGGGGACTGCATCCGCTGTCCGGAGGGATGTCACTCGATGATGCTCATAACCGAAGTCGGGCGTCCCTCGACGTTTCTTGAGCGCAGCGCACAGAGAAGGCCTCGTTCTCTCGTTCAGGTTCGCACGGGACACTGCAAAGTGACTTCGGGAGAGTTCACATTTTTGTTCTCGTTCCCGGCAAGCGTTAGAACTACGCTGAAACTCAACCGCTCAGTCAGCAAGCACGGCACAACCCTCACTAAGCCCTGCCAGGCTCTTTCCCCTTTTTATACCACTGCCTAGTTCCTTACAGTAGTCTAGCATCACTCAGAACGCGTCCACAAATTGGAAAATTGCACTAGAAAGCATATCATCACTTTGAAACACTAAACAAAAGCAATATGTTAAAAAAAAATCCTGCCTCAGGAAGAAAAACATCAGTAACAAACAATTTTGAGGCTGATTCCTACGTTAGGGGCTTCGACTTAAGCCATCGGCGTTACCGTTGAGACTCCCCTTTTTGTAACGCACCTCAAAGGAATATTGTTGTAAAGCGAGGCTCCAGCGCAGGAGGCGGCCATGTTTGGGAGAGATGGTCTGCAGCCATTGGAGAGGGCAGTGATCCGTCTCAATGATAAACCTCGAGCCGGCTAGATAGCATGACAATTTCTGAACGGCCCACACGAGACACGCACACTCTTTCTCGGTGGCGCTATACGCCTGCTCACGACTGGTCAGCTTACGACTAGCATACAGGACGGGGTGTTCTACTTCTCCATTTTCCCGTTGGCACAGTACAACGCCCATGCCTCGCTCACTAGCATCGCACTGAACAACGAACCCTTTTGTATAGTCTGGCGATCGTAGCACAGGCTGGTTTGTTAGGGCACTCTTTAGGGCGCTAAAAGCTCTTTCCTTTGTCTCGTCCCAGACGACTGTTTGAGGCTCTGTCTTTCTTAGAGCATCCGTCAGGGGAGCCGCGATATCAGAGTACCTGGGGATGTACCTCTGGTAGTAGCCGGCGACACCTAAGAACGACCGAATATCGGTCTTTGTGCGCGGTTGCGGAAAGTCTCGCACAGCGGCCACTTTTATTTCAGAGGGGCGGCGACGACCCTGACCAATCACGTGACCGAGGTAGACAACCTCGGCCTGTGCTAACTGGCACTTAGGAGCCTTGACTGTCAAGCCCGCTTCGCGCAGGCGGGTTAGCACTGCCCGCAAGTGTGCCATATGCTCAGACCAGGATGCGGAGAATATCGCTACGTCGTCTAGATACGGTAAAGCGAATTCTTGCTGTCCCCGCAACACTTTATCCATGAGGCTTGAAAAACAGTATGGCGCGTTCTTCAAACCAAAACTCAACACTTTAGGACGGAATGTTCCCATTGGTGAAATGAACGCCGCATACCTACTAGCCTCTTCTGTAAGTGGAACCTGCCAATAACCCCTGACAAGATCTAGGGTGGAAATAAACTGAGCGCTACTAACTTTCTCAAGGCGCTCCTCGATGTTAGGGATCGGATAAATTTGATCCTTAGTGATGGAATTAAGCCTGCGGTAGTCGACGCAAGGACGAGGTTCCTTGCCCGGTACCTCAACTAAAATCAAAGGGGAGGTATAATCACTGTCACCTGCCTCAATAACACCGAGCTGTAGCATTTTCTTTACCTCAGCCTCCATAATATCGCTCTGGCGGGGTGACACCCGATACGCCTTGGATCGTACTGGCTCTGGGGAGGTAAGTTCTGTATCATGAGTAAGTACAGAAGTCCTACCAGGCCTCTCAGAGAACAGACCTTGAAACTCTTGTAATAGCCGGTGTAGTTCGGTTTTCTGCTCGGGCGACAGCGGTGCTTTACTGATAAGGTCACTAATGACTTGACCGGTGTCTTCCCTGTTCGTCACTGAGCCTAGTCCCGGAAGCTCGACCGGAAGCTCTTCAGGAACGTTTACCATCATGCACACCACTGCTTCCCTTTGTCTATAAGGTTTGAGCAGATTACAGTGGTAAACTTGCTGTGCTTTCCGCTTTCCTGGCAGACTTACCACGTAGTTAACGTCCGACAGTTTCTGAACAATTCGTGCTGGGCCCTCCCACTGCACGTCTAGTTTGTTGTTTAGCGATGTGCGCAATATCATGACCTCATCGCCCACCTCAAAACGACGGGCCCTGGCTGTCCGATCATAATAAACCTTGGCCCTCTGCTGGGCCTTTGTCATTGCTTCACCTGACAACTCCTGTGCCCTTCTTAAGCGTTCGAGAAGCTTAAGTACGTACTCCACCACGACTGGGTCGTCGCCCCTACCTTCCCACGATTCTCGAAGCATGCGAAGCGGAGACCGAAGCGAGCGACCGTACACCAGTTCAGCTGGCGAAAACCCCGTAGCCGCATGCGGCGCGGTCCTTAAAGCAAACATCACCCCAGGCAGACACAGCTCCCAGTCAGTTCGATGTTCAAAACACAACGCTCTCAACACGCGCTTCATGACGGAGTGGAGCTTCTCAACGGAATTCGACTGTGGGTGGTACACTGAGCTGTGTAACAGCTTTACCCCACACCTTTCGAGAAAAGTTGTCGTCAAAGCGCTAGTAAACACTGTGCCCTGATCTGATTGGATTTCCGCAGGGAAACCAACTCGCGCAAATATGGACAGTAGTGCATTAACTATCTCAACTGAGCTGAGTTCTTTAAGCGGCACTGCTTCAGGGAACTTTGTCGCTGGGCAGATCACAGTCAAAATGTGTCTGTACCCCGTGGCTGTTACCGGCAGAGGTCCCACTGTATCAATAACGAGCCGTCTAAAAGGCTCAGTAATGATAGGTACCAATTTCAACGGCGCCCTCGATTTGTCCCCTGGTTTGCCCACCCGCTGACAGGTGTCACATGACCTCACGAAGTGGTCTGCGTCCCGAAAACACCCTGGCCAATAGTACTCTTGCAAGAGACGGTTCTTAGTTTTCTTAACTCCTAGGTGTCCGGACCACGAACCCCCGTGCGACAAGCGCAACAGATCCTGACGATAGCATTGAGGCACGATCAGCTGATCGAACTCCACTCCTCTTCGGTCTAGATACTTCCGGTACAGGACTCCACCTCTTTCCACAAAACGCGCAGTTTTCCTGGCGATACCTTCTTTGACATTGCAGCGCACGTTTTCCAGGCTGCCATCCTTTTTTTGCTCGGCTATCAAAGCCGACCGGCTGACTTTTAGCAACCTATCAAGTCCGTCTGACGTAGGCGCGATGAGCAAATCAGTAGATAGCTCTTCTAACTTTCCCGCATCGGGATTTTCCTCTCCGGTATCTGGTGCCTTTAACGTTACAGACTCAAGTTTATTCAGTTCGGGCGTGCTCTGAATATCAGCTTGCTGCGCCTCTGACCCTTTTTCGTTGTTTGATAACGTCGGCCCCGCAACTACCGCCTTTGCAGCGAGCTCCCGAACCTTCGATCTGGTTAAGGCCTGAACACTAGCTTCACCAAACAAAAGCCCCTTCTCGCGCAGGAGGTGATCGGACCTGTTTGAAAATAGGTACGGGTACTGGGGTGGCAGCATAGATGACACTGCCGCCTCCGTCTCAAGCGCTCCGAAAGGTCCTTCAATAAGCACCTTTGCTACTGGCAGACACACGCTATGAGCTTCCACGGCTTGCTTGATCCATGCGCACTCGCCCGTGAACATATGGGGTTCTACGTAAGACGGGTGAACTACATCCATCGTAGCTGCGGAATCGCGAAGCACTCGGCACTCTTTCCCGTTCACGAGGAGGTCTCGCATGTAAGGCTCGAGAAGCTTCATGTTCTCGTCAGTGCTGCCTATTGAAAAAAACACAACTTTTGGTGTTGTTTCCGGACACTGCGCCGAAAAGTGACCCGGCTTCTGGCACGTATAACAAACGCGCGCTCGCCTCATCTCGAACCGCTTTCTGCGTTTGGCTGCCGCCGTCTCTTTACGTTTGGTCGGACTGCTTTCACTCGCATCCTCACTACGCGTGTTCCCCTTTGCTCTCATGGGTGTGAACTTCGGCCTCTCAAACTTCAAGCCAAATTCACCCTTTTGACCGTCCTTAGCTCCGCGAGCCCGACGCGTCACAAACTCCTCGGCTAGCTCAGCGGCTTTAGCCACCGTACAAACGTCTGGCCTATCCAAGACCCAGTATCGCACGTTCTCCGGTAACCGACTATAAAACTGTTCTAGCCCGAAGCACTGCAGAACTTTATCGTGGTCACCAAACGCTTTCTCTTCTTTGAGCCACTCCTGCATGTTCGACATAAGCCTATACGCAAACTCTGTATATGACTCACTTTTGCCTTTCTCATTTTCCCGAAACTTCCGACGGAACGCCTCCGCAGACAGCCGGTACTTTTTTAGAAGACTCGATTTCACTGTGTCGAAATCCTCTGCCTCCTCTCTATCCAAGCGAGCGACTACGTCGGCCGCCTCGCCGGGTAACAAAGTGAGCAAGCGCTGTGGCCACGTTTCCCGAGAGAACCCCTGCTTCTCGCACGTTCGCTCAAAGTTAACCAGGAACAAACCAATGTCCTCTCCAAGCTTAAACGGCCGCATCAGGTCAGTCATTTTGAACAATACGCGTTCTCCTGCACCGTGTGCCTGACTTCCATTACGAGCGCGTTCCATCTCTATCTCGAGACGCTTCATTTCCAACGCGTGTTGACGGTCGCGCTCTTCTTTTTTCTCTTGTTGCTCTCGCTCTTTCTGTTCTTTACGTTCACGCTCTTCTTTTTCTTTCTGTTCTTTAAGTTCGCGCTCTTCTTTTTCTTTTTGCTCTTTAAGTTCGCGCTCCTGTCTTTTTGCAGTCTCCCTCTCTTCAATGGTCTCAAGGCATTCCGACAGCTCGTCATCCTCAGCCTCTAACTCAAGAATAGCCTTTAGCAGTTCTGGTTTTCTGAGTTTGTCTGAGACATCCAGACCCAACTCTCTTGCAAGCTCCAACAATTTCGGTTTGCGCAACGACTTCAAATCCATGGCTGCTCTGAATACTGCTTTCTCTACTGCTTACTATTGTCTTGCCGCAAACTAACCCGGCAGCAACGACAACCACAATTACCAGCTCTGTTTCTGACACTAACAAAAGCCTGGCAAAGCTCAGAAGAAGAAAGTCCCGCACTCACCAAACCTCGCAGGCAGGAATTCCGCGCAGTCGTTCCGCTGCAGGCAACCAGTCGTCACACAGGGCTCGTTGCACTGCTCCCGGATCGTCGTTGAGCTGCTCAGCATACAGTCAACTGCATCTCTTCGCTGCTGGCCTCCGTTGTCGCGATCTCACCGCTGGCAGACAGTTGTTTGAAGTCGGAGGCGATCTCACCGCTGCCAACCAGTTATTTGGATCCCACCGATGGCATCGGTTTGTTGGGAACTCGGCGCTGACGCCCGTGGTTGTACCTGGGTCGCAAGCCCCAAGGGTAGCGTTGGCCTGGCGGCCTGGGGTACAACTGGAAGCATCCGAAGGTCCCGGCAAAGCATGAGTCGACTGGTAACAACAAAACAACTTGTTTATTTTAACATTGCAAAGAGTTGGCGGTCAGGTTGACCGAAGTAGAGAGACGGGAGAGCACTTTACTCAACAGAAGAAATCGGAGCCCTCCTTTTGGCGTCCGGGGGCAGCTGTTTTTATACTCTCGCAGTTGAGGGCAAGAAGGAACCCCTCAATAGACGAGCACGTGAATGTACAATGGGCTAATGGTGACGCACACTGTCGTAGCGCTGCCGGTCGGGCACAATGACTGGAATGAGAGGGTGATCCCTGCTTTCGCATCGCCTGGTTCGGGCACAATGGCACATACACTCACACACGCACATGAAGACACGTGGCATCGGAACATGCCTGGAAACGCCTGGAAACACCTGGCGGGGAGCGTTGCGGCGACGACGAACGGGCCAAAATGTCTGCCGCCCCGCCGCAGTCGCGCCGGCAAAACCGCGTGTCGCAGGCGAAACGCCACAACCGATAAAAACTTCTGCCAACTCTCTGTTCTAGCCTGTCGGCGCGTTCCCCTGCCTTGGGACTTGACTTTCTTAAAGTTGATAAGATTCTCCGCAGTGGGAGAGGCGCGCAGCAACCTCCACGCTTTGATCTGTTTCTTACGAACGATCCTACATTCGTCACTCCACTGCGGGACACGCCGTTTACATGCCAAGCCATTTACTTCTGATATGCATTTATATGCGGCATCTATTATGAAGGCTGTAAAATACTCCACAGCAGCATCAATTCCTAACGAGGACATGTCATCCCATGAGATACTAGTGAGAGTTCAGAATTTCTCCCAATCAGCTGTATCAATCTTCCACCTAGGAGCCTGTGGCGGATATTCGTTTTCTTTAGGTGTTCTTAGCAGTATGGGAAAGTGGTCGCTTCCGTAAGGATTGTTGGTAACTTGGCATTCGAGTTCAGGCAGTACAGACGGGCAAACAAGGCTAAGATCAATTGAAGAAAAGGTCCTGTATGCAAGAGAGTAATATGTTGATTCCTTCTTATTCAGCAGACACGCACTGGACGAAAAAAGGAACTGTTCAACGAGACTACCTCGCGCATCGATACAAGAGTCTCCCCACAAGCTGCTGTGTGCATTGAAATTGCCAAGAACAACATAAGGTTCTGGCAATTTATATATACAGGACTGAAATTCGTGTTTGTTTAATTGGTAATGCAGGGGTACGTAAAGCGAGCAGATGGTGTTGAGTTTGTTTAGGAGAACGACCCGAACCACCACTGCTTCGAGAGACGTTTGTAGCTGCAAACGTTGACTCTCTGTGTTTTTATGAATAATAATGGCAACGCCGCCCGATGATGCGACAGCATCATCTGGATATTTGCGAAACGTAACATACTGTAGGAGAAAGTTTGTGTGTTTCGATTTTAAGTGTGTTTTCTGTAAACACAGCACTTTTGGATTGTGTTTGTGGACAAGTTCTTGTACATCATCAAGGTTTCTAAGAAGACCTCTGACGTTCCATTGAATAATTTCTGTATTAATACTTCAAGTAAATTGGTGCTGTGTGTACGGAAACGGAAGTGATGCCTTAAATTAGAGCTCTTTCGAGGCCCTGTAATGGGTGTTTTGCCCTTTCTGAAGCGTTCGGGGGAGCCTCGCCGCTCCTTAGGCGCTTGGTGCGCCTTGAGGATAGGTATAGTGTCCATTGCCTCTTGTGAGGCGCCGGACACGTGCTCTTGCGAGCGAAAAGTTACCAGAGAGAGTCCCGCTTTGGAGGGCAAGACCCCTGAGCCCACCAGCCCGGAGGTCGATGGGGCTCCCTGAGGGATTTGACTGCGCCGGCTGTGGCCAGCGCTGGAAGGGGCCGGGGAGGTTGTGGCAGCCTCGGCTGCGCCCACCTTCGGGGTCGATGGTTCCTTCTGCTGGGTTGGCGAAGCAGCGCTACCTGCAACCACCGCGGGGGCAGATGGCGTAACTGCCGACTCACTGCTTGTGAGTCGGACAGCCGCCGGAGGCAGTTGTGACACTGCCCCCTGACGCGCCACTTCGGCAAAGCTTTTCTTTGGCAGGTATGCTACGCGCCTGCGTGTTTCTTTGAACGATATATTCTCTTTTACTTTGATCGTTACACTTTCTTTTTCCTTCTTCCAGGAGGGGCAAGACCGCGAGTACGCAGCGTGATACCCGTCACAGTTTACACAGTGGAGAGCGTTCTCACAAGCTTCAGAGGTGTGTTCTTGGGCACTGTATTTCGTACAAGTTTGGCGGCCTCGGCAGCACTCTGAGCTGTCGCCGAAGCGCTGGCATTTGAAACAACGGAGCGGGTTTGGCACGTACGGCCTAACACGGAGCTTGATGTACCCGGCCTCGATTGGCTTGGGCAAGACACTTGAACCAAAGGTAATTATTAGATGCTTCGTCTGAATCTCTTTGCCATCTCGCCTTATCTTAATTCTTTTGACATTGATCACATTTTGCTCCCTGAAGCCCTCCAGGAGTTCCGCTTCAGTCAGCTCAAGCAAATCATCATCCGACACCACACCATGGGTGGTGTTCATTGTACGGTGCGGGGTTACTGTTATGTGGGTCTCCCCAAATGACATTAGTTTCGGTAGTTTATCATATTGTTTCAGATCGCGGAGCTCCAAGAGGAGGTCACCGCTTGCCATCCTCGACACCTTGTAACCTGAACCAAAAACATCAGTCAAGGACTTTGAAACAAGGAATGGTGAAATGGTTCTCACTGCTTTGTTTGACTTTTCAGAGTGAATAACATGGAAGCGGGGAAAATTGTGGATTTCGTGTCTGAAAATCTTGAAGACATCTTCGGTGCGCCCTCGTTTCCGATGGCGATCAGGAAGGTGGGGGAAAGAAGTTTCCATGAAAATATATAAACATTCGGCAACAATGCCGACGGCCCACCACGGAGCCCAACCATGGGACGCGGCAGAGCTTGCACACAAGTCTGCACGACGCCAGTCGTACGCCGCCACTATAACCAAATATGGTGCACCCAAGGTTGGATAGCCACACAGGGTTAACCCTTGCCGCCAAGGAGAAGGAAGTAAATAGAAGAGAGAAGGAGACAGGAAAGGTGGAAAGTAAGGGAAAGAGGAAGGTTGTAGGAAGAGAGGGACAGGAAAAGGCGACTGCCGATTTTTTCCAGGTGGGTCAGTCTGTAGGTGCCGTCTATGTGAAATCGAGGGCGAAGAGGCGTGTTGCCTCCGCTGGCGGGGTCTTAAAGGTCCAAACACCCAGCATCGGCTCAACCCCCAGGATCCCCCTTTCCCCAGACACAGCGAAGCCGCGCACGGCTACAAACGGGAGGGTACAACCCTCGTGTGCTCGGGTACGTGGTGTTGCAACACACCAAACGCCTGCTTACGCAGACGCCCCTGCGGGGCAGCAGCTGCGAAGCAACTGACCACGCCGGCGTTTAGACCTGTGACGCAGCAGAGGGTGCTAAGAATACCTGGGTCCGAACAGGCCGCCATTGGAATCTCAACCTGGCAACGTTTAACGCTAGAACGTTATCTAGTGAGGCGAGTCTAGCAGTGCTATTGGAGGAAATAGAGGTCAGTAAATGGGATATAATAGGACTCAGTGAAGTTAGGAGGACAAAAGAAGCATATACAGTGCTAAAAAGCGGGAACGTCCTGTGCTACCGGGGCTAAGCCGAGAAACTAGAACTAGGAGCCGGATTCATGATCAATTAAGGATATAGCTGGTAACATACAGGAAGTCTATTGCATTAGCGAGAGGGTGACAGGTCTTGTTGTGAAACTTAATAAGAGGTACAAATTGAAGGTCGTACAGGTCTACGCCCCTACATACAGTCATGATGACCAGGAAGTCGAAAGCTTCTGTGAACACGTGGAATCGGCGATGGGTAAAGTCAAAGCAAAATACACTATACTGATGGGCGACTTCAATGCCCGGGTAGGCAAGAAGCAGGCTCGAGACAAGTAAGTGGGGGAACATAGCATAGGCTCTAGGAATAGCAGGGGAGAGCTAGAGTTTGCCGAACAGAATAATACGCGGATAATGAATGCCTTCTTCCGCAAGCGGGATAGCCGAAAGTGGACGTGGAAGAGCCCGAATGGCGAGACTAGAATGAAATAGACCTCATAATCTGCGCTAACCCTGGCATCATACAATATGTGGAAGTGCTCGGCGAGGTGCGCTGCAGTGACCATAGGATGGTAAGAACTCTAATTAGCCTAGATTTGAGGAGGGAACAGAAGAAACTGGTGCGTAAGAAGCCAATCAATGAGTAATTGGTAAGAGGGAAAAATAGAGGAATTCCGGATCAAGCTACAGAACAGGTATTCGGCTTTAACTCAGAAAGAGGACCCTAGCGTTGAAGCAATGAACGACAATCTTATGGGCATCATTAAGGAGTGTGCAATAGAAGTCGCTGCTAACTCCGCTATACAGGAAACCAGTAAGCTATCGGAGGAGACGAAAGATCGGATCAAGAAACGTGAATGTATGAAAGCCTCTAACGCTACAGCTAAAATAGAACTGGCAGAACTTTCCAAGTTAATCAACAAGCGTAAGGCGGCTGACATAAGGAAGTACAATATGGATAGAATTGAACATGCTCTCAGGAACGGAGGAAGCCTAAAAGCAGTAAAGAAGAAACTAGGAATAGGCAAGAATCAGATGTATGCGTTAAGAGACAAATCCGGCAGTACCTTTACTAATATGGATCAGATAGTTCAAGTGGCTGAGGAGTTCTCTAGAGATTTATACAGTACCAGTGGCACGTATGATGGTTATGGGAGAGATAATAGTCTAGAGGAATTCGAAATCCCACAGGTAACGCCGGAAGAAGTAAATAATATGCAAAGGGGGAAGGCAGCTGGGGAGGATCAGGTAACAGCAGATTTGTTGAAGGATGGTGGGCAGATTGTTCTAGAGAAACTGGGCACCCTATATACGCAATGCCTCATGACTTCGAGCGTACCGGAATCTTGGAAGAACGCTAACATAATCCTAAACCATAAACACATTTTTTTTCACTATTTTTCTCGTTTTCATATGTGAAATTTCCTGTATTTAGTTATGTTTAGTGTGCGATTGTTGTTTGGCACAGCGTTTTGATCCTCATATAAATTCAAATGTGTGATTCTTTTGTTGTAGTTACTGTGCTAAAGGAAGCATTGTGATTTTTGTAACGTGGCTATGGGATGCATCATTTTCATGCACTGTTTATATATACATTTTTTATTATCTTTGTTGCATTGTTATTACCTTGTCAACTATATTACTCCTCCTGCATGCGCCAGTATGTTGGCCTGCAGTATGAATAAATAAATTAATAAATAAATAATAAGGGGACGCCAATGACTTGAAAAATTATAGACTGATCAGCTTACTGTGAGTTGCCTACAAACTATTTACTAAGGTAATCGAAAATAGAACCAGGAACACCTTAGACTTCTGTCAACCAACGAACCAGGCAGGATTCCGCAAAGGCTACTCAACAATAGACCATAGTCACACTATCAATCAGGTGATAGAGAAATGTGCGGAATATAACCAACCCTCATATACTGCTTTCATTGATTACTAGAAAGCGTTTGATTCAGTCGAAACCTCAGCAGTCATGGAGGCATTACGGAATCAGGGTGTAGACCAGCCGTATGTAAAAATACTGAAAGATATATATAGCGGCTCCACAGCCATCGTAGTACTCCATAAAGAAAGCAACAAAATCCCAATAAAGAAAGGCGTCAGGCACGGAGATACGATCTCTCCATTGCTATTCACAGCGTGTTTACTGGAGGTATTCAGAGACCTGGATTGGGAAGAATTGGGGATAAGAGTTATTGGAGAATAACTTAGTAACTTGTGATTCGCTGATGATATTGCCTTGCTTAGTAACTCTGTGGACAAATTGCAATGCATGATCACTGACCTGGAGGGGCAAAGCAGAAGGGTTGGTCTAAAAATTAATCTGCAGAAAACTAAAGTAATGTTTAACAGTCTCGGAAGAGAACAGCAGTTTACGATAGGTAGCGAAGCACTGGAAGTGGTAAGGGAATACATCTGCTTAGGGCAGGTAGTGACCGCGGATCCGGATCATGAGACTGAAATAAGCAGAAGAATAAGAATGGGCTGGGGTGCATTTGGCAGGCATTCTCAGATCATGAACAGCAGGTTGCCATTATCCCTCAAGCGAAAAGTGTATAATAGCTGTGTCTTCCCAGTACTCCCGTACGGGGCAAAAACCTGGAGGCTTACGAAAAGGGTTCTACTTAAATTGAGGACGACGCAACGAGCTATGGACAGAAGAATGATGGGTGTAACGTTCAGGGATAAGAAAAGAGCAGATTGGGTGAGGGAACAAAGGCGATTTAATGACATCTTAGTTCAAATCAAGAAAAATAAATGGGCATGGGCAGGACATGTAATGAGGAGGGAAGATAACCGATGGTCATTAAGGGTTACGGACTGGATTCCAAGGGAAGGGAAGCGTAGCAAGGGGGCGGCAGAAAGTTAGGTGGGCGGATGAGATTAAGAAGCTTGCAGGGACGACATGGCCACAATTAGTACATGACCGGGGTTGGAGAAGTATGGGAGAGGCCTTTGTCCTGCAGTGGGCGTAACCAGGCTGATGATGATGACGATGATGATGATGCCCTCAATATCTCGCAACGTTATTTCCCTTAAATTTATTTTGTATTGCTAGTATATCCTATAATGCTGCATAAGTCATAGTATTTTCTTTGATGACGTGTTTCCCCGTTACTGCGACAACTAAGCGGACTCTTTTGAAGTGTGTCTGTTCGGTCGCTGTCTTTGTGTGGTGCTCTAATTTTTCTGGTTTTTTGGACGTTTACGGTTACCATTGACGACGACGATTGACTAACAAGATGTCAGGCGAAGATTCAGCGAGTCAGGCGCCTTACAGGTACGACGTTTCATTTTTGAGGACCTGGCTATTAGCCTTTCACTACGGTAGTCGGAAGCCGAAAACGTCGTCACGAGCCTTATGCTCGTCCAAGTGTAGCAAGCCATATGAATGATGCTACAGGCAGCAATGAAAAGCCTGGGGCCTTGCAAGCGTCCCAAAGCTTCATAAAGCCGCCACGTTTGGTTCTTAACAACTCGGAATCAACTTCAGCGAATTCAGGAATAATGGCTGACGGCGAAGCCGAGACCAAGAAACCTCGCCTGGAAGACAGCAAATATAATGATACAACATCGGATTATGAGCTAAGTGATGAAGAAGAGATGGGTGAAGATGCATCATTTGCTTTGGTCATGTACAAGAAAAAGCGAGCAGAAGGTATTCCAGTTGTCTTTCGCCCAAGAAGTGAAGGTACTACTTTTTGGCAAGTAAACCCAAACCGATTTCTGCTGAAATAGTTTCCGCTGCTAAAGAAAAAGTACAGTCTTTCAGGACGAACAGAGATGGAAGTTTCAGTGTCAGCGTTGCTTCCATCGCATCCGCAAAACGCCTTTTGATGCTCTCAAGTGTAGGAGGCCTGGAAGTCAAGCCCTTCATTCCAGAGTCATACACGCGAAACGTTGGGAAAGTAAGACATGTGCCTCTGCAGTGTACAGACGAACAACTCCTAGACTTCTTGAAAGACGCAGGAGTTATATCGGCACGCAGACAGATAAGGTATTCCCGCCAAGAAGATGGAGCAGTAAAGTCACATCCACTTCACTCGATAATTCTGAATTTCAGAGACGATCGCCCTATTTCAGGAAGAATTTACCTGGGCTTCACCAGTCATCCTGTCGAGGAATACCTAGGACCAGCACTTCGCCGCTATAATTGCCAGAGATTTGGGCACATGTCGAAAACCTACCGCAGCACACGTCGATGCAAAATCTGCTTAGAAGATCATGACCGCAAGGAGTGCAAATCACTTCTTCAACCTAAATGTGCGAACTGTGCGGGGAACCATGCCGCCTCCTTCTCAGGCTGCCCTCAGAACAAGGCAGCGGCACAAATGCGTCGACATGAACTTATCCATGGAAGACAACCGCGACGCAACGAACCCGCCCCAAAACTTGAGATTGTTCATCCAGTGCAAGATCACCCACAACAGCGGGCACCGGAACAACCACAGCCAAGAGAATCAACAAGCTATTCCTCCTCGAGAGAACAAACGACAGTGCAATCAAGAGACCAATCAAAAGGATCACAGTCAAGCGCCCAGTCTTATACATCAGTGCTACGGAAACCCAGACTACAACAGGCAGAAAGTAATACACAAGAAAGCTCCAATATTCGCACACATTGTTCACAGCGGCCTTATGCACCTACCGCAGGAGTAACGCCAGCTAATAGCGAACATACCACCGCATCGGTGACACAACTAATTTGGCCAATGCTTTTCGCAGCTCTTAAGGCAATCCTATCTGCTCTGCCGGAAGCAAACAACCTACCAGAAGTGAAAGCCTAGTTGCCTCTGGAAGCACTATTGTGTCAGCAATCCGTGCCGAAACTGCGGCAGGCAGTACATGAATAACCGCTATCAAAATGTCGCTATATTTCAGTGGAATGCCAACAGTCTTCGAAGGAAGTGTGCTGACTTTCGTAAACTGCTTGTGCAATACAACTTTCCAATACTTTGCATTCAAGAGGCAGGAATCAATGACGACTTTCGCCTCTCTAATTATGTGATATACAAGACTTCTCGTCAAGGTGCTGTTAGTAGAGTGCTCCTGTGCGTCAGAAAAGACCTACCATCTTATCAAATTCAGTCCAGTGACTCACACTTCCCGGAATTCATCGCATGTAAGGTATCCTTTGGCAAGCTCTGCATAACAGTGATTAATCTATATATACAACCTTCAAACCGGATTTCAGTAGAAGCGCTAGTGGATATCTTCAAAATAGCTCCTTCTAATGTATTTATATGTGGCGACTTCAATGCATACAACATCATCTGGGGCAGTGATAATTGTGATGCATGTCGTAAAGTTATTGAGTGCGCCACAGATAAATGCAACTTGACTGTTTTAAACGATGGGTCGCCAACATTTCTTCGTGGGTATAATTGTTCAAGCTGCATAGATGTTACCCTGTGTTGACATGATCTAGTGTGGGATGGACAACAGATATGTAAACGCGCGGAAGTGATCATTTTCCCATCCTTGTATATCACCCTAGCATGCACTATGATATCAGGCGTTACAGCAGACTAACCAACTGGCAAGCTTTCCGGTACCGCCTGACGGAACAAATTAATCAACATGCAACAGTGGAAAGGTTTACAGAACTTTTGCAGGATAACATGAACATATGCACAAAGAAGGTCTCAATTCCAAAGGATTATGTTGCAGTTGACGGACAGTATGAACACCTATGAGCCATCAGACGCCGATCTGAAAGAGCGTACCGACGCAGCGCAAATTTAGAAGCATACAGAAACGCTCAGAAAATACACAATGTAATGCGCAGACGAATGGAAAATTTAGGTAAACGGCGCTGGCGCAATTTCTGCGGCACGCTGTCTCCTCACACGGCTGTCCCACGAATTTTTCTAGTAATTCGTTCTTTAAGCGGACCTGTAACACAGAGCTTCCCATTTCGTGCTCTCGCTGTAGCTCGGGACACGTGTGAGATAATAGTCGCAGATTGACTTTGTGAGCTTATTTCCAGACCTGCTTTTTCATCGCAATGTACAGAATTTGATATTTCAGTAGTGTTAGCTAAGCAGAAAATTACTGCTTGCTACAGGGCCCCACATCCTCAATTAGATCATACTTTCACATTAAGCGAGCTTCAATGTGCAATTGCATCATGTCGCCAAAAGTCTGCTGCTGGGCCGGACGGCATTACGTACAATATGCTAAGAAACCTCGGACCGACATCTAGAAATGCTCTCTTAGACATCGATAATAATTTATGGATAGAAGAAACTGTGCCCGACTCTTGGAAAGTCGCTCGAATCATACCAATTTAAGACCGGGTAAGACGCCCTTGTGCCTTGAATCTTTCCGCCAACTTAGCTTGACAAGTTGTATATGCAATGTAATGGAGAAAATGATTGACGCGCGACTTCAGTGGTGGTGTAATCAAACGGATGTGTTGTCCAACTATTTTGTAGGTTTTAGGAAACGTAGATGCACAATGGATGCAATATTAGATATAGTAACCTGTGTGGAACACGGTGGTGCATGAGGAAACATGACCATAGCAGCATTCCTAGACATCAAGAGGGCATTTGACACTGTTAGTCACGTTCACGTTCTGCTAAGTATGTTGGAACTTGGATTGTCTGGCAGGTCTTTGCGATGGATTTCTGAATTTTTATCAGGTCGCAAAATATTTGTTCAGACGGGCGAAGGAAAGAGTGCTGAACATGTTGTCAAACAGGGAGTACCACAGGGAAGCGTACTCAGCCCCTTTCTTTTTAACTGCGTAATGGCTGATTTAGCAAGAAGACTGCCATCACAGTTAAAGTTCTCATTGTATGCAGATGATGTGTGTATTTGGACATCTGGATATAATGTTCAACTACTTCACATGGCATTGTAAAACGGCATAAATATCATTAACCTATTTTTGACACAGAGAGGGATGGTTCTATCACGCGCAAGAACAGCTGTATTGCCCTTCACTCGGAGGCGGTTAGAAAATTTCACCCTTAATCTGGAAGGACACCCTCTAATGATTGTCACACAGCATCGATTTCTTGGCATAATACTTGATAGGCAGTTATCCTGGACACCCCACATAAAGAAACTCGCAAACGAGGTCAATGCCATAGTGACTGTACTTCGCAGACTCGCAGGCACATCATGGGACGGATCAGTATCGTCCATGCTGACTGTTTACAATGCATTAATACCACGAAAAATTGCGTATTCCGCGCCCATCTTACGCGGACTTTCCCACACGTCAGAAGAGCGACTTCAAATACTTTTAGCTAGAGGACTACGCATATGTCTAGGAGTTCCACGAGCGTCTTCTAGCTCTCTTGTAATGGCTGACGCTCGCCAATCACCATTTCCAGTTATGCGAACTACAGAAACATGCCGACATTATTTTCGTCTACAAACACAACATAAAAGTCACCCATTGGCTCTAGACACAATGAAACGAGATAAAAGTTATGTTCATATAGAAATGCGAGGAAATTTTCACATATTGCCAAGAAATAAATTTTGGAATTCAGACGTCGAATACCCTCCATGGCTGCTTGCACTTCCAAAAATTTAATTGTCAGTGGACGGGATATTCAGAAAAAGAGACACGTTCACTCAAGCTGCCCAACACCTAGCACTTTACCAGACATATATGCGGTATTCATGATACACACACGTCTATACAGATGGCTCCAGTACATCAACCTCTTCAACTTCATCATTCATTATACCGCACCTCAACAAACAAGAATCATTTAAGTTATCTCGTGTGACTTCGTCCACAAGGGCTGAACTGTTCGCAATCCTATGTGCGATAAAATGTATATTGTCAGTAAGAGATGCGCAAAAATGGGTAATTTTCAGCGATTCACAGGCGGCTCTAACATCACTCTGCAGCACAAAAGGGAAAAGATTCAGTGATATTATAATATACGAGACACTTAAAAACCTCACAAAGGCAAGCGTAGCGAAACATGCAATAGCATTTCAGTGGATACCAGGGCATTCTAACATTCCTGGCAACACAGCAGCCGATGAATCAGCACGACAAGCACACCTCAAAGGTGATGTGGTTCTGCTCCCATTATCGAAAAATGAGTTATGTTACATTATAAGGACAACGTCTTTCAATATGTGTAGAAACACTTGGTTTGACCAGAATGCCAAGAGCTCGGACTTATACCATATTGATCCGTTCATTGAATTCAAATTTTCATTATCATTAGACAGAACTATAGAAACCCCTATTCATCGGTTAAGTCTAGCTACACAAAGCATTTCTTACACAGAATTGGCCGTCCGGAAACCCCCGAATGTGATTGTGGATTTGTAGATTCTAGATTGCCCCCGTCACGACATACCAAGATGCCGACTTAAATCAACCCTAATTAAATTAGACCGCAGACCTTTCAGTTTAAAGAAACTTTTGGGTCCTTGGCCAATAACGTCTTTTCAGAAGAGAGCTTTAAGAGCACTAAAGACTTTTCTTTAAGACAGCGGCATTGTTGGACGTTATTAACACTTTTATTGTTCCTTTCATTTCATTGTCGCTGTATATATGCATGTATTTGTGAATTATGTTATGTTGACTGTTTTGCTGTGACTATACGTGATAGTGCGTTTACACGGTGAATGTACCACCCGCTGACTAGATACTGTGTCATTAGGCGACAGTGTCATTTGTATTTCTGAGACTTTTATCTACATAACTGTGGAGACATTTACCTTGTATATTGTAGGTACCATGTGTTTTTGTTAACAAGTTGAAGGTTTTCCTAAATGTGTGATTATTTCTGTGTTGAGTGCCTACTTGCGTATGTTATTCTTTCTGTATATAATTATGTCAATGTCACTGTATCTTACCAATGTGCTTTTTCTACACGTTTCTAATTGTAACTGGCTCCCCCCCCCTATGTAATGCCCGAATGGGCCCTTAGGGTATATGAATAAATAAATAAATATTATGTCATAGTCTTTCTGTGAAAACGTTGCGTGATAAGTCCTGGTGCTTCCGTGAAAAGATTATTTCATAATGCCGCCAGGTGTCACGAGCCAGCGCTGAAAAACAAAGAAGTTGGGACTGGAACACGCGCTCAGCAAGAGACGGGCGCTGAAGTAGAAGAGGTAGAATCTGAGGACGCCGGCTTAAATTATTGCACGCCATCTTGTTCAACCGCCTCCCTCGCCGACGCCGGGTACATCGTCTATTGTCTTTTCGTGACAAAACTGGTGGAGGTGCGGGGTACGGCTTATCCGATGCCACAAACCCCTCCTGGTAGCAGGAGTACCAGCCCTATCCTAGTGGACACCCCTGTTCACCGGGCAAGCAGGAGAATCCGAGGATTGCCTCCGGAGCTTGATCATCTCTCCGCAACAACATCGACGCCACCACAGACCGGTATGGAAGGAACGTCGACGTCCCTACCGACCATTAGGTAAGGTACGGCCACAACGGCAACGCAGTATCTGCTGCAGAATCTCCGAGTGCCGAATATGTTCCACGGAGATATCTTCGAGGATGTAGAAGACTGGTTGGTCCAGTTTGAGCGCGTTGCCGAGATAAATGAATGGAGCGACATGGCGAAGTTAAGGAACGTCTACTTCAGCTTGGAGGACGGTGCCCGCACTTGGTACGAGAACCGAGAAGGGCTCATCAAATCGTGGCTTGATTTCCGTTGTGCCTTGCTGGATACCTACACCAATGCTGATCGCCGCGAACGAGCCGCACGGGCGCTCCTCTCCCGCATTCATCTGCCGAACGAGAGCGTGACGTCGTACGTCGAGGACATGACGCGCCTCTTCCGTCGGGTGGACCCAACCATGTCCGAGGAAAAGAAGCTGCGCCATCTAATGCGGGGAGTTAAGGAACAGCTATTTGCTGGCCTTGTTCGAAGCCCGCCGAAGACCGTGGCTGAATTCTTAACTGAAGCCACCACGATGGAAAAGATGTTACACCAGCGCTCAACTTTCTATGACAGGCAATTAAACCCAGCTTCACCTTCGGACCAGCGCTCAGCTCCGTATAACAGGCACGCGAACGCTGCTTCACTGACGGACGTGATTGCCTTTGGAAACGTGGACGTTCTCCGAGATCTTATCCGCTCTGTGGTGCGTGATGAGCTTCAACGGCTCACCTGCCCGCCTCAGCCCACGCTAGGTTCCATTTCTGCCCTTGTGAGGAACGAAGTGCAGCAAGCGATCCAGTGTCCCGTTCCTAACAACAATGCGCTGCCTGTGACAGCACAGTTGCAGCGGCCGTCGTATGCGGAAGTTTTGAGGCGAGTCCCTGTCCAAGCTCCGACCCATTTCGACCCCGCCACGTCTTACGCCGCGTCATACGTCCCGCCGCTCCCATCTGTGCAACCAATCCAACGTATGGAGGATCGTCGCCCACCCGAAAGGAAATCTGACGTCTGGCGTACCCCGGACAGAAGGCCTCTGTGCTATCATTGTGGAGAAGCAGGTCACATATACCGCGAGTGCCCATACCACCATCTCGGACTGCAAGATTTTGCCGCGGATTCACCAAGGCCCAGATATGGTGAAAGGCCTAGGGCGATTGAAGAATACTTGACCCAGCAGAGTATGCCACTGTTCCCGCGGCGGCAGTCGCGCTCGCCGTCCCCCAGGCGTTCTTCCCCCGCTCCTAGAAGCCCTCCAATGGCAGCGCAGGGACGATCGCCAAGCCCTCGCCGGGGAAACTAAGAACAGCGACCTTCGGGGGCGAGGCCGCTGATAATCGCCCTTCCGAAGACCTCCCATCGACGCCAGCACGGTCTATTCAGCACGATTCAACGACGACAGCAGCCGAACTCAGCGACAGACTCTCGCTCGACATACCTGTTGTGCTCGACGGCCGCCACATTAGTGCTTTATTGGACACGGGGGCTGACTACTCAATCTTGTGCGGAAAACTAGCGACGGAACTTAGAAAAGTTATCACGCCTTGGTCTGGAGCGCAAATTCGTACTGCTGGCGGGCATGTCGTCACACCGTTGGGCATGTGCACGGTCAGAGTTCAAATTCGTGGGTCCACGTTTCCTGCCAGCTGCCTTATACTCCGCGATTGTTCTCGGGACCTTATCTTGGGCGTCGACTTTCCGCGAGAGTATGGTGCCATTATAGACCTCCGGGAGCGCACAGTGACTTTTTCGACAGAAAGAGCAGCGAACAACCGCGACAATTGCCGACGTAACGCGCTTCGAGTTTACGCCGACAGTGTAACTGTACCACCACGCGCAAGTGTCATGGTAATGGTCGTATGCGACGATCTGCGTGACGGCGAAGCTGTTGCAGAGGGCAATTCCTCCCTTATGCTGACACACGGTGTATGTGCAGCCCGCAGTCTGATTATGCTTCGAGGTGGACTTTCGGCGCTCCTCGTGACGAATTTCAGCCAGGAACATCGGCACCTATTTCGTCGTACTACTATTGCTTTCGCTGAGCCCATAGCAGACGTTGCTGAATGCTGTGCGTCTGTGACGAAGGAGAACCCAGCTCAGACACTCAGCAATATCGACATCAATTCAGACCTTTCGGAGGAAAAGCAGAAAGCGCTGCGTGAGTTGCTCCTTCGGTTCAAGGAGTGCTTCGCATATTCTTCTAAGGTACGCCAGACGTCCATCACGAGACACCGAATAATCACGTATGACGATGCTCGTCCCATACGACAACTGCCTTATCGCGTATCGGCGAAAGAGCGCAACGTGATTAATGCACAAGTGAAAGAAATGCTTGACGATGACGTCATACAACCATCCCAAAGCCCTTGGTCATCGCCGGTGGTCCTCGTCAAAAAGAAAGACGGAACGCTTAGGTTCTGCGTTGACTATAGAAAGTTGAACAACGTCACAAAAAAAGACGTTTATCCGCTTCCGCGGATCGATGATTCGTTAGATCGACTCCGGCGAACCAGGTATTTTTCATCCATTGATCTGAAGAGCGGATATTGGCAAATCGAAGTTGACGAACGAGATCGCGAAAAAACTGCCTTTGTTACCCCAGATGGACTGTACGAATTTAAAGTACTTCCATTTGGCCTGTGTTCTGCACCGGCCACATTCCAGCGAATGATGGACACTGTTCTGACGGGTCTGAAGTGGCACTGCTGTTTAGTATACTTAGATGACGTCGTCGTGTTTGCGGCGACCTTCGAAGAACATCTGAAGCGTTTAGAGGCGGTATTTGAGGCGCTCCGCTCCGCTAATCTCACACTAAAGCCAGAAAAGTGTCACTTCGGTTACGAAGAGCTGAAGTTCCTCGGGCATGTCGTGAACGCCGACGGCGTCCAGCCTGACCCAGAGAAAACATCTGCTGTTGCTGCTTTTCCGACTCCTCGTGACAAGAAAGCAGTACGCCGCTTTCTCGGTCTGTGTGCGTACTATCGTCGCTTCATCGCCAATTTCTCGCGCACCCGCCGTGGTTGCTCAGTGGCTATGGTGTTGGGCTGCTGAGCACGAGGTCGCGGGATCGAATCCCGGCCACGGCGGCCGCATTTCGATGGGGGCGAAATGCGAAAACACCCGTGTGCTTAGATTTAGGTGCACGTTAAAGAACCCCAGGTGGTCGAAATTTCCGGAGTCCTCCACTACGGCGTGCCTCATAATCAGAAAGTGGTTTTGGCACGTAAAACCCCAAATATTATTATGATTATTATTAATTTCTCGCGCATCGCTGAACCACTCATACGCCTAACGCGAGAAGACACACCCTTTGTTTGGGCGGATGAGCAGGACGCAGCTTTCACCGAGTTACGGCAACGCCTGCAGGAATCACCTGTCCTCGCTCACTTTGACGAGGACGCTGACACCGAGGTGCATACCGATGCCAGCAACATCGGTCTTGGCGCTGTACTCGTTCAACACCAGGAAGGCGTCGAGCGAGTCATCGCTTACGCCAGTCGCACCCTTTCACGCGCCGAAATCAACTACTCCACCTCCGAGAAAGAGTGTCTAGCGGTTGTGTGGGCCATCATGAAATTTCGGCCTTATCTCTACGGTCGCCCTTTCAAGGTGGTGACAGACCACCATTTCCTGTGTTGGTTAGCCAACGTACGAGACCCGTCCGGGCGACTTGCTCGATGGAGTCTCCGTCTGCAGGAGTTCGATGTTACCATCGTCTACAAATCGGGCCGAAAACACGAAGATGCCGACACGTTGTCGCGCGCTCCCGTCAAAACTTGCGATAAGGACATGGACGAAGACGGCGCATTCCTTGGGGCCCTCACCGCATCAGACTTGATCATACGGCAGCGCGAGGACGCCGAAATACGCCCTCTCATCGATCACCTAGAAGGCAAGAATGCTACAATCCCACGACATATTTCTCGCAGTCTCTCGACCTTCTGCCTCCGACAGGGCGTCCTCTACAAGAAAAACTCGAGTGCCACCGACAAAGAGTATCTATTGGTAATACCTGCCGCCCTTCGTGATGACATTCTCCTAGCCTGCCATGATGAGCCCACGTCTGGACACTTGGGATTTTCACGCACTCTTGCACGAGTACGCCAGACGTACTACTGGCCCAGACTTTCTACCACGGTGAAGCGTTACGAGCAAAGCTGCCGGGAGTGTCAACGCAGGAAGTCGCCGTCTTTGAAGCCCGGGGGGTTACTCCAACCCATCGCACCACCTCGCGCGCCGTTTGATCAAATCCGCATGGATCTTCTGGGACCCTTTCCCTTGTCAGCCAGCGGAAACAAGTGGATTATAGTCGCCACGGACTATCTAACACGCTACGCCGAGACGAAAGCTGTACAACGTGCCACGGCCTACGAAGTTGCCCAGTTCTTTATCGAGCACATAGTCCTCAGACATGGTGCCCCCTCACACGTCATCACCGACAGAGGCACTGCCTTTACAGCCCAACTTATAGAGGACATATTCGAGCTGAGCTGCACGCAGCATCGCAAGGCGACTGCCTATCATCCGCAGACCAACGGACTGACGGAACGGCTAAACAAAACCATAGCTGACATGCTGTCTATGTATGTGGACGTCCAGCATAAAACATGGGATCAAGTCCTGCCGTACGTTACATTCGCGTACAACACCGCCATGCAGGAAACCACACGCTTCACACCGTTCCGTCTTGTCTACGGGCGCGAGGTCCAGACCACGTTAGACGCTATGCTCCCGCAGGACACCGACGCATCACTTACTGCCGACGCCGAGCAACTTACTCAACACGCAGAGGAAGCTCGCCAGCTCGCGCGCATACACATCGCGAAGCAACAGAGTACAGACTCACGACGCTACAACCTTCGACATCGGCACGTCGAGTACCAGCCGTGTGACCAAGTCTGGGTGTGGACTCCCGTCCGTCGCCAGGGGTTGTCTGAGAAGCTCGTTAGTAGATACTTTGGACCCTACAAAGTGATACGCCGCGTTAGTGAAGTGAACTATGAAGTCATTCCCGACGGTGCCGCGTCGCCTCGGCGTCGACAGCACCGCTCAGAGACAGTGCATGTTCTTCGCCTCAAGCCGTATTTCGCGCGTTAAGGCGACGCCAATCCGATATCATACGAATTCCACACTTCCTCCTTCTAGTTCAGTAAGCATCGGGTCGATGCCTTCCTTTTGGCGGGGGAGTAATGCCGCCAGGTGTTACGAGCCAGCGCTGAAAAACAAAGAAGTTGGGACTGGAACACGCGCTCAGCAAGAGACGGGCGCTGAAGTAGAAGAGGTAGAATCTGAGGACGCCGGCTTAAATTATTGCACGCCATCTTGTTCAACCGCCTCCCTCGCCGACGCCGGGTACATCGTCTATTGTCTTTTCGTGACAATATGTAATCTTGAACCCCGTATGTTGTATGATGGAACCATTCAAGAGATAAGGAGTAGCCGGCGCCTTAAATTGTGCGTCAACATCTCCGTATATCATATTAATAAGAAAAAGCGGACTCTTTCATATACCCTAATATAATTTGCATGTGACCATCTCAGTACAATGTCTTTGTTTTACATTCAAATATTATACCCGTTGTAACTTATTTCAGTAGGCCGAATTCTAATGCTCTAAAGTTCGGGCACAGGGGAGGTATAGATTAGATATAATTAGCGCTACATTTGACTGGTTTCTATGTAGTCCTCGTTTGCCAACTACAATACTCGTGTCGTTTCTGAATTACAAAGACACAAACACGAAGTGCCGATGTTTTCATCTGTTCTCTTATTTTCCCCAAATTTCAAACCGTATCTCAGAGTTTAACAAAAAAAGAACATACTCCGAACAATCAACGAAATTTCTGTCTTCTTCTCGTAGATGCAGCAAGTTTAAATCAAAGCTCTACTTCATTTAAGCAGTATTTGAACAAGAAAATAATAATTTTAGTTTCTTCTTGAAACGTATTACGTCGACATCCGTGTTTTTCGAGCGTCAATAATGCGTTTTGCCTTAGACCGGTATTCTCCCCGTGAAAATTAGAACAATTAAGGCACCCCAGGGGGTTTCCAAATACCTCCACGAATGCTGAAGTCAACAGGGGCTATTTTTTTCCTTTTGTAGTAAAGACGTTACCAATCAAATCAAAGCTAGCGCCGTCTAAGATTGCTTCAGGAAGAAGGACAGGTTCGTTGTCGCGATTCTTTTCGTCCCGTTCTATTCCTTTGTTATCGTTCTTATCACTATAACCGCTCACTATTGGTCGGTCCTACTGATAAAGTAGGCGAAGCGCTCTTCGGACTACTGACGAAGCGCGACAAAGAAACGAATTGGAATGGAATCTTACATTATCGTGGCCCAGAATAGCCATATATGTTTATCGCGTCTTCTTATCGAGTGTGTCTACTTATACGACGGCGCGCGAGTCTACCGTAAATGGCTATCTGTACAGCGCAACGGCCGTGCCAGTTTTGGCGCAGATGCTAAGAGGCGCGTTTGCCGCACATGCGAAACTCAAACACCAAGTGACGAAAACACTCGCCGACCGCAACTCAGACTAACACCGAGACGTTTAAGAAGCGTACACGCAGGCCTGCAGAGTCGTGTCTGACGTGACTGGGGCGATTTACGCCCTTGTTGTGGCTGACTGGCAGGCCCCACGTACGAAGCCTAACCTAAACTAACATAACCTAACCATAACTAACATAAGCTAAAGCTTTCGCACTCCGGTCATCAGTGCCGCTAATGGCTACGCCGTCGCGTTGTGCAAATAGTAATTTCCGGTTGCCCCGCACAACGTGGCACAGGTTGACGTACCCCCGTATTCGCAAAGGAACCTCAACTCACATCTCTGCCGCCTCTGCACCCAATTAAGCGCAGCGCTGCCTCTCGACTATGAAAGACGCTACGCTTCTCAAGAGTTGCTGCGACCCGCCGTAGTTGCTAAGTGGCTGTGGTGTTAGACTGCTGAGCATAAGGTCGCGGGATCGAATGCCGGCCACGGCGGCCGCATATCGATGGGGGCGAAATGCGAAAACACCCGTGGTACTTAGATTTAGGTGCACGTTAAGGAACCCCAGGTGGTCGAAATTTCCGGAGTCCTCCACTACGGCGTGCCTCATAATCAGAAAGTGGTTTTGGCACGTAATACCCCATAATTTATTTTATTTTAGAATTGCTGCGTGGCGTCACTATAACGTAATGACCGCTTCTGTCGGGTGGTGGCACTGCCAACAGTTTTTCCTATGGAGTATTGAGCGGAGGAAGTTTCTGGAATACGAGGGGTAGTGCTTGTCCTTCGCAAAATCGGCATGTGGACGCGGTGGCAGTACGAAAAATTGTACGCGTACCGCTAAAGGAACTCCGGGGTTGTTGGGTCCAGTATCAAGGGCGCCATTGCAGTACGTGATGGGGGGATGACCCTGTACTCTTGCTTCGCGGTAGTCCCACGACCGAGGCTCATGATGGTGCTCTGGGTGCGGCGCACTCTCGCTCGACGTTCCTTCAGCAGCCGCCGTTTCCTTCCCGCTGCTGCTCGCGGTTGACTGGTACGAGAAGTGCGCTAACAACGCGTCAGGGTACAGGGTCGTCGGCGTCGAGGACATCAGGTCTGACGGACGTGTGCGAGCTTCCGCGAGGTCCCCTGCGCCCCCAGTTAGGGAAACGAATGTTGAAAGACGTATTACGATGGCGGGGATTCAACAGACGGTTCGAGCAAGGAGGCTATACGTATAGATACAAATCCTTAGGAAATACTGGCAGTATAACTACGTTGTTTTGCACGGGAGCACAGTTCTTCTTCTTGTCCTCTGAACCTCAGACCCATACCCATTATGGTTGATGGCTAAGCCTCACGTACATAATTTCTGATGAATACAGGAATTAATTTTCACTCGCAATTTTTCCAAAAACGGATAAGCACACTTTGTACACAAACCAGAAATAAACTGAGCGTCTTGTGTTTGTTTCTTTATTTCTTGTCGAAACGCGTGATTTAGAACAATGATGATATCTTTGAGAGCAATGGCACATAGGTACTATGGGAGACCATTCAGGAGCCAAAGCAGTGCCCTACATTCGAGCTCGCTATTTAAATCTTAGAAAGAAAGGAACAGAAAGCTGACGAGTAAATACTAAAGACAGGTAATGTGACGAAGAGGGGAAAAAATTTTAATGTTGTAATGCAGGATTTTAGAATAAAATATTCTATAAGGTTGTAGATATTCTTGCGACTGTGTATCTTTCATGCGAGCTCTGTCAAATATACTGCTTTTAAGTATTCATTTGACTCTTGTGAACATCTTTGAGTTCATACTATTCACTAGCTCTTGGCCTCGTTCGCGAACGATGGTGGTGCTCCTGTGACACGAGCTGGGTGCCTCGCCTTTTCATTTTCCTTGAAGACCCTGCGGGGGCGGGGTAGGCATTACTGTATTACAGAACCGGTGTCACAGAAACCTATCGTAGTTATGGTTGATCTCTCTTTCGTAGGAGTCGGTAGCACATGAGAACGAAACGTGCCTGCGCAGAAGCTGTTGCACGCTTGCTTCGTAAACTCACGGTCCGCCGCAGCGAATGGCGCATGTTTTGCGGGTCGGCGACCGTGTTTCAGGTTTGATTGGCGCGCCGCGACCTGTTAGCGAGCGGCGTCCTGCTTCCGAGTGGCTTCGGTGAAGGCACGACCATTTTGGACCGGTTCCGTAGGGTCTGGGGCAGCCACTTGAGTTGCGATGCGCTAAGCTTCAGGAAGCTTCAGGACCGATGGTTGTTATGAGCGTCCGCTTTGGAACTTTGGCGGTGGGTTCCGCCACCAAGCTCCTGCTGTTATACTGCTTAAGGTCCTACCTAGGTTAAAAAGAAAAAAAAAAGAAAAAGAAAAACCACCATGAATTCCCATAACCAAATTTTGTGACTCCCTGTCGTGAACTTTGTCTTTGTACGTCTCCGTTTTTTTTTTTTTTTGCTGTTGTTTCCCTACTCTTCTTCCATCAATTTTTCAATCGCCTCTTACTAATCTTTATTGCGGACATGTTTACTTTCACCCCTGCTCTCGCTTAACCTAAGGGCTTCAAGGAGGCCAGTGGTGCCTAAATCTCCAAACAGCCCCTCTAGCGGCCGCTCCTGCAAAATGCGCGTTTTCTGTTGGAAAGCGTCGTTTTTCCCGAATAGCTAAGTGTAGAGGCAATTTTTCAAAAACGCGTCGAGGAATTAGATTCTACGCCCCTAGACAAACATATCATGCAAGTGGTACCAATACTTACTTCCAAAAACTCGGTTCCAAATTGATTACGAAGCCCGGGAGCCTTTGGAAACGTTAAAATTTTTGACGCCTTCTTGGTCATGAAAACCGCTTTGTGATGAAACTACTTTTGTGACTCGACTGTTACGTTCAAGTAGATTTATTGAATTCAGTGACTTAGCTTTCAGCGGCTTCCAGCAGCAGCTCTTCAAATGGCAGGAAGAGCTCTTAAAAAATGGCAATTACCATAACAAGGCCGCCGAATTCCGCGTGGTGGGTATATAAGTCTTTCTGCGTCGTCTGCTGCACTTCGAAGCAATAGCCGAGCGTTCCAAACGAGCATAGATCAAGATCGCCTACATCGCGATCGTGAGTTCGCTGGTTCGAGCCCCCACTGCGCCTGGCGTTTGCACAGTGAAGCTGCATATGGGTAATTTCCAGCAGATCGATATCCGTAGATCAGAAACGTGGGTCGATCCCGAAGATAGTGCAATACCGGGCTGACCCGCGGCGTAGGTGAAGCAGACATCACGCGCTCCGACAACTTGCAAAAACAAGCTTAATAACTTGGGTCCCAATACAACCCGTTCTCAACAAATACAACATGCTCTCAGGAACGGAGGAAGCCTAAAAGCAGTAAAGAAGAAACTAGGAATTGGCAAGAATCAGTTGTATGTGTTAAGAGACAAAGCCCGCAATATGATTACTAATATGTGTGAGATATTCAAGTGGCTGAGGAGTTCTATAGAGATTTATACAGTACCAGTGGCACCCACGACGATAATGGAAGAGAGAATAGTCTAGAGGAATTCGAAATCCCACAGGTAACGCCGGAAGAAGAAAGCCTTGGGAGATATGCAAAGGGGGAAGGCAGCTGGGGAGGATCAGGTAACAGCAGATTTGTTGAAGGATGGTGGACAGATTGTTCTAGAGAAACTGGCCACCCTGTGTACGCAATGCCTCATGACCTCGAGCGTACCGGGATCTTGGAAGAACGCTAACATAATCCTAATCCATAAGAAAGGGGACGCAAAGGACTTGAAAAATTATAGACCGATAAGCTTACTGCCAGTTGCCTACAAACTATTTACTAAGGTAATCGCAAATAGAATCAGGAACACCTTAGACTTCCGTCAACCAAAGGACCAGGCAGGATTCCGTAAAGGCTACTCAACAATAGAACATATTCACATTATCAATCAGGTGATAGAGAAATTTGCGGAATATAACCAACCCTTATATATAGCTTTCATTGATTACGAGAAAGCGTTTGATTCTGTCGAAACCTCAGCAGTCATGGAGGCATTACGGAATCAGGGTGTAGATGAGCCGTATGTAAAAATACTGAAAGATATCTATAGCGGCTCCACAGCCACCATAGTCCTCCATAAAGAAAGCATCAAAATCCCAATAAAGAAAGGTGTCAGACAGGGAGATACGATCTCTCCCATGCTATTCAAAGCGTGTTTACAGGAGGTATTCGGAGACCTGGATTGGGAAGAATTGGGGATAAAAGTTAATGGAGAATACCTTAGTAACTTGCGATTCGCTGATGATATCGCCTTGCTTAGTAACTCAGGGGACCAATTGCAATGCATGCTCACTGACCTGGAGAGGCAAAGCAGAAGAGTGGGTCTAAAAATTAATCTGCAGAAAACTAAAGTAACGTTTAACAGTCTCGGAAGAGAACAGCAATTTATAATAGGTAGCGAGGCACTGGAAGTGGTACGGGAATACATCTACTTAGGGCAGGTAGTGACGGCGGATCCGGATCATGAGACGGAAATAACCAGAAGAATAAGAATGGGCTGGGGTGCGTTTCGCAGGCATTCTCAGATCACGAACAGCAGGTTGCCATTATCCCTTAAGAGAAAAGTGTATAATAGCTGTGTCTAACCAGTACTCACCTACGGGGCAGAAACCTGGAGGCTTACGAAAAGGGTTCTACTCAAATTGAGGACGATGCAACGAGCTATGGAAAGAAGAATGATAGGTGTAACGTTAAGGGATAAGAAAAGAGCAGATTGGGTGAGGGAACAAACGCGAGTTAATGACATCTTAGTTGAAATCAAGAAAAAGAAATCGGCATGGGCAGGACATGTAATGAGGAGGGAAGATAACCGATGGTCATTAAGGGTTACGGACTGGATTCCAAGGGAAGGGAAGCGTAGCAGGGGGCGGCAGAAAGTTAGGTGGGCGGATGAGATTAAGAAGTTTGCAGGGACGACATGGCCACAATTAGTACATGACCGGAGTTGTTGGAGAAGTATGGGAGAGGCCTTTGCCCTGCAGTGGGCGTAACCAGGCTGATGATGATGATGACAACCCGTATCAGATATCACGCTGATAAAAAGAGATGCTACACCTTGACCTGCGTCGGTCATGTCTACCTTCTCATCACCCTGTCTTTGTCGGCGTTCCAAGCGCCTGTGGATCTCCTTTTTTTCTCTTCCGGTCTCCCCTGGTGGCGGTCCCGTCCAAATTTCTCGCTTGTCTAGTTTCCTCTGGCTCCTCGGGGCGTTGGTCCCGTCGTCCATGCGAATAAATAAGTGTGGCCAAATGTATATATAAATACAACACAAATGAGGGAGCTTGTGGGGAACCAATTTTGTGTGGTCTGTATTGTGTGTGACCGGTTGCGGTTTTCAACGGACCTCGCCACCATTACTGCACTGCAGGACGTCGAACAACGCACGATCGCCTTGGCTACGGTAAGCAGTGTGCCCTCGGAAAGCGGTGAGGTGAGTGTCTGTGATACGTGCCGGGATTCGTTATTGAAAGGTGCCATGCCGCGCTTTGCAACAATACATGGGTATGTATACCCCCCGGTGCATCATCATCCTCCAAGGCTCAACATCGCGCATGGAGGAACGACTAGTCACTTCTCGCCTTGCATTTATGTGCATACGGCGTCTGACGCACGGCAATGGACAGTTCGCCATTAAGGGTTCCTACAATACAGCTTTGCTGTATATGCGATCCACCTTCACAGAGTGGAATGGCACTGAATTTTTTTTATCACTTCGTTAGTGCTGAGTAGGGCAGTTCACCTCCAGGAGGCATGTTACAAAATGCAGGTCATTTAGTTGCGGTTCTTCTTTTTTTTTGTACCTGCTTTAACTTATTCGTATGAAAATTTAGCCGGCTGGTTTTGTGAAATTTCAATGTGCTCCCAAACTTGTTTTTCCGTTAGATGAAAAGTATTTTAGACAATGAACAGGGATAAAGTGCACTTTAACGTTTTGTTGTTTCTTAACGCGAAGATTTATGAAGATACTATTAGGAAATATTTTTTGATTATGGAGCTATTTCAAGTAAAAGACATGTGCGATTGTGATGCTGCTTCGAATCTATTTGAAAGTATAGCATCCAGTGTGCGCAATTAAAATAAAAGTGATTAATTCGATGCGATATACTGAGGTCGCGGGATCAAATCCCGGCCGTGGCGACTGCATTTTGATGGGGCCCAAATGCAAAAACGCCCATGTCCCCTTCAGTGGGGTTACGTTAAAGATCCCCTGGTGCTCAAAATGAAACCGGGATCCCCCAGTACGACGTGCGTCATAAACAAATGGTGGTTTTGGTGCGTAAAACACCAGAATTCAATTCAATTAAACGATTGCCATGGAGACATCACCTCCCAGTGGAGGTTAGAATGATCATACAGTTTCTGAAATAATGTTTCGTTGAAAATGTTACGAATGCCGCACCTTAAGCCAGATGTGTGTCAAAAGCTTAATTCGCGTTGGGTAACTACAGCTTCATGCAAGCTGTTATACTCATGCATGTTTTTTTGTGTCTTTGGAGAGCGAGAAGTGACACTGGCTTTAAGCCTATCGAAAATGCGATTCAAACGTGCATAGCTTAGCAAAATCATACGCGGCAATGTCCTAAACTGTGTTTAAAATCAGGCAATTAAAATTAATGCTGCAGTTGCTCAACGGCAACAGCTTCACTAGAGATTTCGCTATTATTGTGCAAGGTCGCACATTGGCTGTGCGTTTTTTGGATTGTCAGGCTATATCTGGATAATAATTCAACCGTATATTAAGAAGAATCAGAAAAGAGTACGTTTGTAATGCCCCTTATAGAGTAGCGCTTTGAATTTTTTCCGTGAAAATGGCTAGCTTCTTCTAACTTGTTTTCTCAAACCGCTATATCACTACAGGAGTAAGCATTTAGTAATATTTAGTCAACCAGATGCTCTTATGATTAACAACCCTGAATTCTCCCTTTCTGTCACCTTCCTCCTTCCCAAGCAACTTTACAAAGGTACCCACAAAAAAATACCTTGCTCTAATTAAAACTTAAGGGGAAGCTTTAGCTTGGGCACTCTTATGTAAATAAATGGGAAATCAGCAATAATTTTTTCTCACCTACCACTTTACCAAAACTGATGAGCTTTGGTCAACTTGAAAAAAAAAGTTATACTCGAGTGATTGGTGAGAGAACTTTTCCATTTAGGCTGTCAAATATCTTTTCCAAACGTTTATAGAAGCTGAGAAATTTCAAAAACGAAACTTTATGTTTGCAGATCTGTACCTCAGAAATGAACCATGATATCGACATTCTGTTAACCGCAGCTCATAATACATCTAAAGCAGAAAAAGATAATGTGCTATACACTGTCCTTACATATACGACTAATTTCACATAACTTCTACAAAACGTTTGCAAATATTGTAACAAATTCATAGACCTTGTGAATCCATACATCGAATTTGTCCGCTTCAGATGCTCAAACGGATAAAGTAAACGTAAATGCGGTATCTGTTTTACATGCGCAGTTACAATTTCGTAAACTATGTTCTTCTATTATTTCAAACTTTGAATTTTCGGAAATTCTTGTAAAATATTGCATATATTAAATAAAAAATATGCTTTTTGTAGTCACTACAATTTAGCTTTCGCTCCTATGTGAAACAAAATTCATTCAAACCGATCCAGCGGTTTTCTTTTAAAGAGCACATTTCATCTTTAGATGTATTTGAATAGGTAGGAATGGAGCTGGCCCGAGCTAAAGCTTCGTCTTAAACAGTGCATCATGCCGGCTCTATATGAAGTCCATTACACAGAACGTTGGCGTATAGGCAAGCTCGGGGCCATAGGCGTGTACAAATAAATAAAAAAATGAGCTCAAGAGAAAAAAAATGCTCAGTGGAAGCTTCGCCGGAGCAGTTATCTCGGCCAACATCTCATTCGGAATGTCGACGAGATGTCTGGCCACTGGAAAATGGGAAACCGAAAAAGCTTGTGGCGATGCCGCATGTACACGCAATTTCGCACAATCTAAAGAAAATCGGACGTAAGCGTGGGGTGGACGTTGTTTTCAAAGCTTCTTGCAAACCCTCGATGTTGTGCTCCCCAGCACGTGACCAGAGCAAGCAAAAAAGCGCGAAACATGCATGCATGTGGGAAGAGACACCCAAGGACACTTGCGTCACTGAGGTTTACAATACTACGCTAAGTAGCGGTGAGGTTAACATTGGCCAAACTGGTCGATGTATAAACGACCGACTCAGGGAGCACTGACCATCTTTGAAGGCTGTAGTGGGTGGTATGCCCCTATACTTCCGCAGAATAAAGATTACGGTTGCACACGGATCTTTGGCAATGCAGCGATTGTCAGCGAGTCTAGTGACACTGCGGTGAGGGAAATGATTGAGGCTGGCCAGATATATGCGCACACTCAGCCACGTGCGTTAGTGTCCCTTCATTAGTGCTGACAGATAAAGAAATGTTTTCTTAGTAGGTGTTGGGTATTTTCTGGAACTTTTGCATGTGAATGTGTGTGAGCCTTGTATCTGCCTTCTGACTGCGCATGCGCGCCCCTATCGCTTGCTCGGAAACTATTCATTAAACTTCAGTGCAAGGGTGCGCCTGCCGTGCCCTGATAGCTTTTCTTTTCGTCCTTATTCCGCTTGTGGTGAAGAGGAAGACGAAGAAGGCGCTCTTGTGTCGGCTGTGCGCATGATCAGCGTTCATCTACTGCCAGTGCTACTAGACTGTGCCTAGTGCCTCGTAATAAATCATCTTATTACATTTGGTGGAAGGTACTGCACTCCCCCACCTCACCCTGGAACTTCGCAGCCGAACTTTAACATCTGCTCCAGCCGCTACTATGAACGACGCTCCCAACAATCCGCTTGGCGCATCTGCCGCTCCTGTCATGTGCGGCGCCGTGCAACGGCAGCGGGACCCTCCTGTTTTTAGCGGCTCAGGTGAGACTGACGTAGAAGATTGGCTCTCTACCTACGAGCGCGTCAGTGAACACAACAAGTGGGATGACCCGACGAAGCTCCGTAGCGTCATCTTCTATCTTGCTGACGTTGCGAACCTCTGGTTCCACAATCACGAACGGGAGCTGCAAACCTGGTCCGCTTTCAAAACTGCATTCGCGGAAGTCTTCGGTCGCCCAGCCTTGCGAAAACTCCGTGCTGAACAACGCCTCCGCCAGCGCGCTCAACAGCCCGGCGAGACTTATACTAGTTACATAGAGGATGTCGTTGATATTTGCGCCCGCGTCGATTCCACCATGACTGAAGAAGACAAGGTGAAGCACATCCTCAAGGGCATCGAGGACGACGCATTTCAAATGCTCCTGGCGCGGAACCCTACTTCTGTCGCAGCTGTCGTCACTCTTTGCCAGAGCTTCGATGAGCTGCGTCGACAAAGGGTCCTTGCGCGCAGCGCTCTCGCACCTGGCGACTCTCTCTCGGGCCTCACGCTTCGCTCAAACACCACAACAGCAGCATCGCTCTCTGTTGAGATAAAGGATTTCATTCGTGAGAAGGTGGCGCGCCAATTGTCTATGCTGCCTCTCAACGATGGACCTCCCCTGCCTGACACATCTCTGGCTGCTCCCATTAGGCGGGCCATTCGCGAGGAACTTGCTGGGTCTTTACCTTTCGCCCAACCCTGCCCTCCCGTGGCTGCACCTCTGACTTATGCCGAAGTCGCCGCGCGACCTGCGCCGCCGACGTTCTCGTTTCCGGCGCCAATGCGACTTCCAGCTGCACCTCCTCCCGCGTCGCCTCCCGTTCCATCTCGACGCCCAGTTCAGACCTCTTGGCGCACACGCGATAACCGACCCATATGCTTCGCTTGCGGTGTCGCCGGCCACGTTGCGCGCTTCTGCCATCGTCGTATGCCAGCTGCTCACGCTACTGTCGCACCACCTGGATATGCCTATTCCCACGATACCGCCGGGCATGCGATGCTTCCCGACCACGAGTTTTCGCCGCCCCCTCGACGCCCTGTCGGGACCCATCGTTCGCCATCGCCACGTCGTCGCTCACTTTCCCCCTTACGTCGCCGCCAGTCACCTAGCGAGGGAAACTAGTTGCTGCAGTTCCGCAGGCACGAACTGCAAGCTTCGCGACTTCTACAAGGCCTGCACAGTCGCCACGCAATTTATTGGACGTTTTGGTCGAAGGAACCGCCGCAATTGCGCTTATTGATACTGGGGCTGCAGTTTCTGTTATCGACGAAAAGCTTTGTCGCAGCCTCCATAAGGTCACAACGCCGTTGTCTGGTATGCTTCTAAGCACCGCGACTGCGCAGCATATAGCCCCGGTCGCTCAATGTACTGCAAGGGTGGTCATCGAAGGCATTATCTACGTTGTTGAATTTCTCGTGTTGTCATCATGTTCACATGATGGGACTTCGGCTGGGACTTCTTGTCTCACCATCGTGCCATCATCGACTGCGCCCGGGCCGAAGTAGCGCTTTTCCCGCTTGCCGATGCCCCGCTGCCTGACCCTTCTGAACAAAAAGCCTCCAAGCTCACTATTGTGTCCGATACGGACATACCACCCGACATGTGTGTGCTTGTGCCCGTCTCTTGCTCTACCGCGCCAGACGCTACAGTACTTTTTACACCGTCGCCGATTTTTCTACGTCGCAAGGCCCTACCTCTCCCATTTGCCGTCCTCACCACTGTGTCTGGATTATCCTCAATGCTTGTGTGTAACCCGTCTCACTACCATGTGTCGTTACTGCGCGGCGAATCACTCGGTCGTGTTCAGCCCCTTGACCCGCTTCACATTCTCGATATTTCCGACGACACGGCCTGTTATGAACTCGACGCCCTCACTTCTCCTGTGCCGTGCACATCATCATCATCATTGTCGTCGTCGTCGTCAAACGTTCTCGAATCTGTCGTAGACGCCGATCTGCCGCCTCCATATCGCCAGCAAGTCTTCGCGCTTCTTCAGAATTTTCGCTCGTCGTTTGACTGTGACCAACCATCTCTGGGGCGTACGGCAACCGTCACTCACAGCGTACACACTGGTTCCCATCCTCCGTTACGCCAGCGACCATACCGCGTGTTGGCAGCCGAGCGGAAGATCATTAACGAGCAGGTCGACGACATGCTGCACCGTGGCGTCATTCGCCCTTCCCACAGTCCTTGGGCGTCTCCTGTAGTATTAGTACGCAAGAAGGACGGGTCAATACGCTTCTGTGTGGATTACCGTCGACTCAATAAGATCACTCGTAAAGATGTCTATCCGCTGCCTCGGATAGATGACGCCCTCGACTCCTTGCAAGGCGCAGAGTACTTCTCATCTTTGGATCTTCGCTCCGGCTATTGGCAAGTGCCGATGGCAGATGACGACTGTGAGAAGACAGCTTTCATCACGCCCGATGGCTTGTACGAATTTACCGTAATGCCATTCGGGCTATGCAACGCGCCCGCTACTTTCGAGCGTATGATGGACACCATCCTTCGCAACTACAAGTGGAAAACATGTCTGTGCTACCTTGATGATATCGTGGTGTTTTCGCCAGATTTCCCGACGCACCTCGTTCGCTTGCGTGAGATACTGACCTGCCTCACCTCTGCTGGCCTCCAACTTAACATCAAAAAGTGCCGTTTTGCTGCTCGCAAGTTAACAATATTGGGTCACGTTGTATCGAAGGACGGCGTGCTTCCTGACCCAGCCAAGCTTCGCGCGGTCGCAGAGTTTCCGACGCCCACTACTCTTAAGGCGCTCCGCAGCTTTATAGGGCTCTGCTCTTACTTTCGGCGTTTTGTGCGCAATTTCGCGACTATCATCGCACCACTGACCAATTTGCTTACCGCTACCAACGGCATCTCCGCGTGGTCAACTTCCTGTGACGAAGCCTTCCAGCAACTACGTCGCCTACTTACTTCGCCACCGATTCTTCGACACTACGATCCCACAGCGCCTACAGAGGTACATACGGACGCCAGCGGTATCGGACTTGGTGCAGTCCTCGCACAATGGAAAGACGGCTATGACGAGTACGTCGGCGCGTATGCGAGCCGAACTTTAAAGAAGGCAGAAGCCAACTACTCAGTAACCGAAAAGGAGTGCTTGGCCATTATTTGGGCGCTCGTCAAATTTCGTCCATACTTATATGGTCGCCCTTTTGACATTGTCACCGACCACCATTCACTTTGCTGGCTGTCCTCGTTGAAGGATCCGTCAGGTCGCCTAGGGCGATGGGCACTCCGCTTACAAAAATATGATATCCGCGTTGTCTACCGATCGGGCAGAAAGCACTCTGACGCCGATGCGCTTTCCCGATCGCCGCTACCTTGTGATGTGGCTTCAGTGTCTCCGCTCTTCGCATCCATGTCAGCCTTCAACGTCGCTGATATGCCGGACGAGCAGCGTAAGGATCCCCTGCTTTCAACTATGCTGAATTTCCTCCACGACCCATCCGTCACACCCTCTTCTCGAACACTTCGTCGCCAAGCCGCTCACTTTACTGTCCGCGACAACGTTGTTTACCGCAAAAATTATTTGCCTGATGGTCGCAAATGGCTCCTGGTGATACCACGACACATGCGTTCTGACATATGCGCTTATTTTCATGCTGCTCCTCATAATGGTCACGCCGGTGTTCTGAAAACGTATACTCGGCTAAGGCAGCGTTTCTACTGGCACGGCATGTATCACTTCGTGCGACAGTACGTACGCGCTTGCACGGCGTGCCAACGGCGTAAAATTCCACAGCGCCCTCCTGGTGAGCTACAGCCGCTGCCCTGCCCGGCTCGGCCCTTCGATCGCGTCGGCATAGACCTATACGGGCCACTTCCCTGCAGTTCCTCGGGTAACCGATGGATAATTGTAGGTGTCGACCACTTGACGCGCTACGCCGAGACTGCCGCACTCCCGGCAGCCTCTGCGCGCGAAGTTGCGTTCTTCATCTTGCGGAACTTCGTTCTTCGACATGGCGCACCACGCGAACTGCTCAGCGACAGGGGACGTGTCTTCTTGTCCGAAGTCTTCCAAGCCCTTCTCGCTGCATGCAGCATCGTTCACCGCAAGTCTACAGCCTACCACCCGCAAACGAATGGCTTGACAGAGAGGTTCAACCGCACACTCGGTGACATGTTGACTATGTACGTCGCCTCGGATCACAGTAACTGGGACACTGTTTTGCCGTTCGTCACGTATGCCTATAATACAGCCACACAAGCTACCACTGGCTTTTCACCTTTTTTTCTGCTGTATGGACGAGAGCCCTCGTGTACTATGGACACAATGCTCCCATACCGACCCGATGCTTCCGAATGCACGCCTGTGTCTGAAGCCGCCAAATACGCCGAGGACTGTAGGCAGCTCGCGCGAACCCTTACGACCGCTGCTCAAGGTCGTCAAAAGCTGCGGCGTGACAGTGACGCGCTTACACCAGTTTTCCCGACTGGTTCCCTTGTTTGGTTGTGGGTCCCGGCTCACAGCCCTGGCCTTTCGACCAAACTCCTTGCACGCTATGATGGCCCCTACCGCGTCATAGACCGTACCTCCGCTGTCACCTATGTTGTAGAACCTGTGACACCTTCACCCGACCATAGGCATCGCGGGCGTGACACGGTTCATGTCAACCGACTTAAGCCGTACTATGACCCCCTCATCCTACCTACGCCGTAAGTCGCCAGGATGGCTCCTCTTCTCTCCCGGGGGCCATTGTGGTGAAGAGGAAGACGAAGAAGGCGCTCTTGTGTCAGCTGTGCGCATGATCAGCGTTCATCTACTGCCAGTGCTACTAGACTGTGCCTAGTGCCTCGTAATAAATCATCTTATTACACGCTCAACGACACAGCATGATGCACCCACTGGCTCAACAGTCAACGATTCTGACTTAAGTGAGTCTCGTTGAAAGACTATCCATTGTGAATTAGCTCAGTACATAACTCGGTGCACGTTTATGTGAACTTGTGCAATTTTTATGCTCTTTATTCGCCTCTCTTTGCAAGATTCTTTCTTTTGTTCTGTTCTTCATGCCATCAGTGCTGCTATACAGATTGTTTTGGCAACGCACAATGCAGTGCTTTTGGACGTTGAAGTGTCATTGATAGAACGCGCTCTCACTAAGCATACTGTATAGCAGACCATGCCTGACTTCGGTGATGCTCTACGGCTGCGCTATTATTCTCCTTCCTTTTTCTACTTTCCTTAGTCGCTGGACTTTATTTAACAAACATTTTATTTGCTTGTGTGCATCCCCTTCTTTGTCCTCGACTGTTTAGCGCTTAGGCTACTTATTCTGGCCACTACCGACAATTACAAACTCCGCGGTTTTATTGTCTCAATTTCAAAATACTTACCGCTTGCTCTCTACGACAAAATATTGCGACGGTGTAGGAGACTCGCACCGGTGTTAAAGTAATCGCAGCAGCGAGGGCTCCGAACCACAGTAACGGAAAATAGTCTACCTTGGCTTTTGTTCTCGCGCTGCAGGCACATACCATACTATAACATAAATCCCCGGCAGCAAAAGCGCCGTCCCGGTACTGGCTAATGTATATGGCGCTAGCCCGAGTTGTGGGGCTTGAGACTCGATATGTGTACAAGTTCTGTAGCCGGGGCCGCTGACACAGTGAGGGCAACCACAGGGCAGGCCTCGTCTGTCAAGTGACACTTGGCGTACCACGTGATAGGGTCCAACGTAATGGGGCAGCAGCTTTTCGCACAAGCCCACGCGACGAGAAGGCCGCCAGAGGAGGACCAGCGAGCCAGGATCGAAGTGGGCATCTCGGTAGTCACGTTCGTAAAGCGTTTTTTGAAGTCTGAGAGGCTACAAGACGGTCACGGGCAATGCGGCGGGCAATCTCAGCGCGGGCAATAACGTCCAGGGCGTAGAAGCAAGTAGCTGATGAATCTGTTGGAAGCAAGGAATCGAATGGCAGGAGCGCGTTGCGGCCATACAAAAGATAGAAGGGTGACTTATCTGCAATGTCCTGGTGCCAAGAGTTATAAGCGAAGGTGACAAAGGGTAATGCACAGTCCCAGTCCCGACGATCTTCTGACACATACATTGCGAGCATGTCGGTAAGCGTGCGGATAAGGCGCTCAGTCAGTCCATTTGTTTGGGGATCGCAAGCTGTCGTGAACTGATGATGAGGGGCAAAGGATTGTAGAAGATCGTCAACGACTTTGGCGAGGAAGCAACTGCCGCGATCCATTAGGAGCTGACGAGGAGCACAGCAGAAAATCGGCGACATCGGTGGAGCAGCTCGTGAGGAGAGCAGGCGTGACAGCGAAGCAAGTCGCGCAATCTGTGGCGGCCGCAATCCATCGGTTTCCAAGTGCTGACACAGGGAAAGGTCCAAGTATATATGTCCAAGCCAGCACAAAAAAACGGCTCGCCAGGAATGTAGATCGGCTGGAGTAGGTCTGCTGTACGCGAGAAGGGTCTCTTGCGGCGTTGACAGCTCTCGCAGTTTGCAACGTATCGTCGAACGGAACGGTGAAGCGCAGGTGCGAGCGACGCCTAGTGGCCAGTGGTGGAGCCATCGTGAAGCTGTGCGAGCACGCCCGATCATAGGCGTTCCGGTACAAGAAGAAGCTCGGCGCCGTTGGGATCAAACTTGCGCCTTTACAACACATTGTCTTTTAAAACGAAGAGCCGGAGTGGGGGTCCGAGGGTTGTGTGGTGAGGCGATCGATGACAAATCGTAAGGAGGGGTCAGGACGCTTCTCGATGGCGACGTCGAGAAAGTCCGTAATGGATAGAACGCAGGCGTCATTGTCGTCGTCGATAAGATCAAATGGGCAAGCCGGGTGTCGAAAAAGGCAGTCGGCGTCGTGGTGCAGTGTCCCTTATTTATATGTCACAGAAAAGGAGTATTCCTGTAGCCTTAATGCCCTGAGGCCGAGGCGTTCCGTAGGGTCTTTCAGCGAAGTTAGCCAACAGAGGGCATGGTTATCCGTAACAACAGAGAAGTGTCGCCCGTAAAGGTAGGGGCGAAACTTCGCGATGGCCCACACGAGAGCGAGACATTCACGTTCGTTTATGGATTAATTCTGCTCAGAACGAAAAAGGAGTCGACTAGCGTAGGAAATAACGCGAGACAAGCCATTCTGTCGTTGGGCAAGAATAGCGCCGATGCCATGACCACTCGCATCTGTGCGAACTTCGGTTTCGGCGGCCCTGTCAAAATGAGCTAAAATGGGCGCATTCGTAAGCCTAGTAATAAGTTCGGAAAAGGCGGCGGCCTGATCGGGTTCGCCCTGATCGGCCTGATCGCAACAAAGTTCTCGATGAAGTGTCGAAAGTGGGAACATAGTCCTATAAAGCTACGGACATTGTTCGGGAATTATTTTACAGCACGAACCTTGACGGGATCAGGCTCTAGGCCGGCGGCGTCGACGAGGTATAGTCAAGGACTTTGATGTGTCGGCACCCGAAATGACGTTTAGCAGAGTTGAGCTGTAGACAGGCTTTTTCTGAAAACGGCAAAAACTGCGGAGAGGCGATGGAGATAGCTTAAGCAGTTGGGCGAATAATTAAAAACATCATCAACGTGCCAGAGGCATATGGGCCACTTAAGACCTCGAAGAAGAGACTACATCATGCGTTGGAAGGTGGCGTTGGAAGAGTCCAAACGGCATGACTTTAAATTGGTAAACGCCATCGGGTGTAACGAAGGCTGTTTTCTCGCGATCGTGCTTGTCAACAGCAATTTACCAGTACCCAGAGTGGAGGTCAATGAAGGAGAAGTAACTGGCGCCGTGCAAACAATCTAACGCATCGTCGATCCATGGAAGCCTAGAGGCTACACGCCCTTCTTTGTGACCTTGAAAGGATGGCGATAATCCACACAAAATCTCCAAATGTTATCCTTTTTCTTCACCATTACGACTGTGGGTGCTCAAGAACTGGAGGATGGCTTTATAATGTTCATCTCAAGCATTTTGTCGACCTCACTTTGTATGATGGCACGTACGGGTGCTGACGCAGGCGGTCGAATCGCTGAGCAGTGCGTCCGCTTTTAACTTGTTCGAAGCTTCGGCACGCCGCAAGGACGGCATCAACTGTCGAACAATCCTTGCACAAAAGAAAACTGAATGCGTCGTCTGCAATTCCCATTAGCACATGGCCGACTTTGGCCGGTTCCGACATGTATGCTTTATTACAAAGAGCCAGCACGTTCTGTATTCCTGTATATAGGAAATCTATCACCCTGGACGACTGAGCCCGTGTCGCAAGCTCTTGTCTGGCTGACAGCTGACGTCCGGCAGGTTTTTCATATACGTCACGCATCATTTATTTGCAGACTACCCAGCTAGTCAAGCCTTCTTCGTCTGTGTCATACCACAGGCGAGCCGTGCCTTGGAGGTATAAGATTACGTTGACAAGCAGAGAGTTGCGTCCCATCTGTTATGGTCGCTGGCGCGTTCATACCAGATAAGCCAGTCTTCCACGCCTGCACCATTGGTGCCGGCGAAAATCACTGAGCCATGAGGGAGCGATAGCACTAGATGTGATGAAGCCTGAATGGATGTGGACGGGGCGGCGTCCTTTGAAGACATCGTGACGGAACCGATGTGGCGCGCGACCACTACGGAGATCCGACGCAGCGTCGTAGTGAGCGTACCCCACACCTCCACCACATAAGACGGTGCAGGAGACCTGCACCGGTGTTTAAATAAACGCAGCAGCGAGTGCTCCGAACCTCGTGTTTTTCCGTTCTCGCGCTGCTGGCGCATACCGTACTGTAATAATATGCTGAATAAAATGCGATAAATATTGACACGTGTATACTTATCTTTATCGGGCGACCACGTTTCGCCGCCTAACAAATGTAATCGCACAGCGCGGGACGCGCCTGCATGTATCCGAAGTTTCTGGAAAGTTATCGATGCTTCTACCCGGCTGTCTGTTGTCGCCGAACGTTGTGTTATCTGATTTCATCGCGTGACGCGAATGGTGTAGAACATTGTGGAAGGCACGCGGGTCCGAACGATTAGTCTGGAACATTCGACGACTGCTGTATAAAAGCCGACGCGCTTGACCCGCAGATCAGATTTCCGACGATCGCCGACTCTGTTCGCCGCTTTCGTTGTGCTATAAGTGTAGCCTGTTTTGTGGGCACAGGTTCGCCCAATAAAATCTAGTTTTGCCTTTCACAGTATTGCTACTGTGTTCTTAACGTCACCACCACGTGACATCTCGTGGAGGTGCTTGTGCGTTCATGTACCGAACGCCCCCGCAAAGCCGCGACCCAAGCCCGAAGCCCGAGGACAGAACCAACATCGCCCAAGACCAGCGTGCTAGCCGCAGACTGCAAGGACTGCCCCCAGAGCACGGACTTCTACCTGAGACGACAAAGAAGATCGTGGTCAAGACAACCCCAATGGCTGCCCCAGCGTCCCCTGTTATCCTACAACAACCTCGGGACCCACCATCCTTCCATGGAGCAGCGACTGAAGACCCGGAATCATGGCTGGAGACCTACGAACGAATCGCAACATTCAACAACTGGGACTCCGACGAGAAGCTGCGGCATGTCTACTTCGCCTTAGAAGACACCGCCAGAACTTGGTTTGAGAACAGGGAATCGACCTTGACAACGTGGGACCTGTTCCGTAGCGGCTTCCTACGCACCTTTACAAGCGTCGTGCGCAAGGAAAGGGCTGAAGCTATGCTGGACGCCCGAGTGCAGCTACCAAACGAGAACGTTGCCATTTTTACGGAAGAAATGAGCCGTTTGTTCCGCCACGCCGACCCGGATATGGCCGAGGAGAAGAAAGTCCGCCTACTGATGCGTGGTGTAAAGGAGGAACTTTTCGCCGGGATGGTAAGAAGCCCACCGAAGACCGTCGAAGAGTTTCTTCGTGAGGCGACGAACATCGAGAAGACACTCGAAATGCGGAACCGGCAATTCAACCGGCGTACAAGCTCTACCCACTACGCAGGAATTCAATCACTGGCCACGGACGATCTGCGCGAGACCATCAGGGCCATTGTGCGCGAAGAACTGCGCAAGGTCTTGCCTTCGTCGCAGCCTCAAGTGGCCTCGATCGCCGACATCGTAAAAGAAGAGGTGTACCGATCGCTTGGAGTTCCTGAGGTGCAACCAGAACCGCCGCAGCCTCAGCCGCAAGCGATGAGCTACGCCGCCGTCGCCCGCCGTCAAGGTCCCCTTCCACGACCACGCCAGGGCCCCGTAACGCCGCAATTCCGTCGACCACCACCGCCGCCGCCAGCACGCCCACCCGTCGCCCAGCGCAGCTACCCGAGGAAGACAGACGTTTGGCGCGCTCCTGACCACCGCCCGCTCTGCTACCACTGCGGAGAAGCAGGTCACGTCTACCGACGATGCCCGTACCGAGAGATGGGACTGCGAGGTTTCGCCGTCAACGCGCCGCGTCCACAGCTTGGAGAGCGCCCACGTGACATCGCCGACTACCTCGCCGCTACTCAACGGAGCTCTCGACGACCGTCGCGTTCGCCATCACCAGGCCGCTACCTGTCGCCTCAGCGCCGACCATACACTGGCCCAGCCCGGGGCCGGTCAGCGAGCCCATATCCGGAAAACTAAAAGCAGCAACCGATGGAGGTGCGGTTGCTGTTCGTCGAACTGACGAAGATCCTCCGCCGCCGACGAAAGCGCCCAAGAAACCATCCCGACGACATAATAACGACACGCCGCCGTCCCGAGGAAGTCAGGAAGCCAAGACTACACCGACGAAAGACGACATGACGACGCGACGCAACAGCTTCAATTCAACACGACGCAGCCGTGATCCGACGCCAAGACCCAACTGCAACGCAAGACAAAGAACCACCGACCTCGACGTGCTTCTAGACGGCCACGCAGTCACCGCCTTAGTCGACACAGGCGCCGATTACTCAGTCATGAGTGAACTCATCGCCGTCCAGATGAAGAAGGTTAAGACTGCATGGGAAGGCCCTCAAATTCGGACCGCTGGAGGACACCTGATTACGCCGACAGGAATGTGCACCGCAAGAATTACCATTCACGACCGGACTTACCCTGTCACCTTCGTTATCCTCCAACAGTGTTCACGAGACGTCATTCTCGGCATGGACTTCCTCAACCAACACGGCGCAGTCATCGACCTGAAGTCGAAGTCAATAACGCTGTCGGAAGATCATGCGATACCGCCGGAGAGCCCTCGTAGTCACCACGCCTTGAGTGTGCTCGAACATCAAGTCAGCATCCCGCCTCGCTCCAGCATTGTCATTTCCGTAGGCACCAAAACGCCTGCCGACGTAGAAGGCGTCATCGAGGGTGACCAACGTCTGCTGCTAGACCGTGAAATTTGCGTCGCAAGAGGGATCGCTCGACTACATAGAGGGAAAACTGAAGTGTTGCTGACAAACTTCAGCCAGGAGTTCAAGCACGTCAACAAGGGCACGACAATCGCGTACATCGAGGAAATTCTGGAAAACCGCAATGCGTTTGTCCTCTTGGATTCTGCCGTATCTACCCCGACGACCGTAGTTCCCGAGCCAGACTTCGACATAAATCCACGTCTCCCCACGATTAAGCAACAACAGCTCAGAAGTCTGCTTCGACGATAAAAAGAGTGCTTTTCGACGTCATCAAGGATTCGACGAACCCCAGTCGCAAAGCATCGCATAATAACCGAAGAGGGCGCTCGACCTCTCCGCCAGAGCCCATACCGAGTTTCGACGCGAGAACGTGAAGCTATAAGGCACCAAGTCGACGAAATGCTGCGCGATGACATCATCCAGTCGTCCAAAAGCCCGTGGGCATCTCCTGTAGTCTTGGTGAAAAAAAAGGACGGAACCCTGCGTTTCTGCGTCGATTATCGTCGTCTGAACAAGATCACGAAGAAGGACGTATACCCCCTCCCACGGATAGACGACGCACTGGATCGGCTCTGCAACGCTAAATACTTCTCGTCAATGGACCTAAAGTCTGGCTATTGGCAAATAGAAGTCGACGAAAGAGATCGCGAAAAGACTGCCTTCATCACCCCAGACGGTCTCTACGAGTTCAAGGTTATGCCATTCGGACTGTGCTCGGCGCCTGCAACGTTCCAGCGAGTGATGGACACGGTTTTAGCAGGATTGAAGTGGCAGACCTGTCTCGTTTACTTGGATGACGTCGTCGTTTTCGCCGGAAATTTCGACGATCACCTGAGGCGGCTTGCGACAGTACTAGATGCCATCAAGTCATCAGGGCTCACTCTGAAGCCGGAAAAGTGCCGCTTCGCTTACGATGAGCTTTTGTTCCTAGGCCACGTCATCAGCAAATCAGGAGTACGCCCCGACCCACAGAAGACAGCTGCCGTCGCAAAGTTCCCGCAGCCAACCGACAAGAAGGCGGTGCGCAGATTCCTTGGCATGTGTGCCTACTATAGGCGCTTTGTCAAGGACTTTTCACGCATCGCGGAGCCACTAACACATCTAACCAAATGTGATGTCGAGTTCAAGTGGGAAACGCCGCAGGCCAAGGCATTTCAAGAACTCAAACGACGCATGCAGTCGCCGCCGGTACTTGCACACTTCGACGAGGACGCCGATACCGAAATCCACACTGACGCCAGTAGCCTAGGCCTCGGTGCCGTCCTAGTCCAGAGGAAAGAAGGACTTGAACGGGTGATATCGTATGCTAGCCGGTCGCTGTCAAAAGCGGAAAGCAATTATTCTACGACTGAAAAGGAATGCCTCGCTATCATTTGGGCTACAGCTAAATTCCGCCCTTACCTCTATGGCAGGCCATTCAAAGTCGTCAGCGACCACCACGCGTTGTGCTGGCTAGCTAACTTAAAGGACCCTTCAGGACGGCTGGCGCGGTGGAGCCTCAGACTACAAGAATATGACGTCACGGTAATATACAAGTCCGGAAGAAAACACTCCGACGCCGACTGCTTATCACGCGCCCCCATCGATCCCCCGCCGCAAGACGACGAGGACAGCGACGCCTTCCTTGGTATAATAAGCGCGGAAGACTTCACTAAACAGCAACGAGCAGACCCGGAGCTAAAAGGCCTCGTCGAGTATTTGGAAGGGAACGCCGACGTTGTCCCTAGGGCATTTAAGCGCGGGTTGTCTTCGTTCACGCTACAAAACAAGCTGCTTGTGAAGAAGAACTTCTCACCAGTCCGCGCCAGCTACCTTCTTGTTGTACCGTCAGCGCTGCGTCCAGAAATACTGCACGCCCTACACGACGATCCAACCGCTGGGCACCTCGGTTTCTCCCGGACGCTGTCGAGGATACAAGAAAGGTATTACTGGCCGCGTCTGACCGCCGACGTCGCCCGTTACGTCAAGACATGCCGAGACTGTCAACGACGCAAGACACCACCGACAAGGCCAGCAGGATTACTACAGCCGATCGAACCTCCTCGCCGACCATTCCAGCAGATTGGGATGGATTTGTTGGGGCCGTTTCCGATGTCAACATGCGGGAATAAGTGGATCGTCGTGGCGACGGACTACCTCACCCGCTTTGCTGAAACTAAAGCTCTACCCAAAGGCAGCGCAGCCGAAGTGGCGAAATTTTTCGTCGAGAACATCCTGCTGCGACATGGTGCTCCAGAAGTCCTCATCACCGACAGAGGAACGGCTTTTACAGCAGAGCTCACCCAGGCCATTCTGCAGTACAGCCAGACAAGCCACAGGAGGACAACTGCCTACCATCCGCAGACGAATGGTCTCACGGAGCGCCTGAACAAGACCCTCGCCGACATTCTAGCAATGTACGTCGACGTCGAGCACAAGACGTGGGACGCGGTCCTGCCGTATGTAACCTTCGCTTACAACACGGCGGTGCAAGAAACAACACAGATCACGCCGTTTAAGCTGGTTTACGGCAGGAACCCGACGACGACGCTCGACGCCATGCTGCCCCACGTCACTGACGAAGAGAATGTTGACGTCGCTAACTATCTTCAGCGCGCCGAAGAAGCCCGACAGCTCGCCCGCCTACGGATCAAGAACCAACAGAGGACCGACAGCCGACACTACAACCTCCGACGACGCTTCGTCGAATACCAGCCCGGTGACCGTGTTTGGGTTTGGACACCGATACGCCGACGAGGACTGAGTGAGAAACTATTGCGTCGCTATTTTGGACCCTACAAGGTCATTCGACGTATTGGCGCACTGGACTATGATGTCGTGCCAGACGGAATTTCGCATTCACAGCGGCGCCGCGCACGATCTGAAGTGGTCCACGTGGTGCGTCTGAAACTCTTTTACGGACGCTGACGAACTTCCTTATTTTGTTGTTTTCTTTGCTACGGCTGTTTTTCTTTATTACTTTCGTTTGTATACAGCATCGGGTCGATGCCTTTTAAGAGGGGGGTATTGACACGTGTATACTTATCTTTATCGGGCGACCAGGTTTCGCCGCCTAACAAATGTAATCGCACAGCGCGGGACGCGCCTGCATGTATCCGAAGTTTCTGGAAAGTTATCGATGCTTCTACCCGGCTGTCTGTTGTCGCCGAACGTTGTGTTATCTGATTTCATTGCGTGACGCGAATGGTGTAGAACATTGTGGAAGGCACGCGGGTTCGAACGATTAGTCTGGAACATTCGACGACTGCTGTATAAAAGCCGACGCGCTTGACCCGCAGATCAGATTTCCGACGATCGCCGACTCTGTTCGCCGCTTTCGTTGTGCTATAAGTGTAGCCTGTTTTGTGGGCACAGGTTCGCCCAATAAAATCTAGTTTTGCCTTTCACAGTATTGCTACTGTGTTCTTAACGTCACCACCACGTGACAATATGTGGCCAAGCTTGCCATCTGTTTTTGTCAGAGCGTATTCACATCGTTGGAAAAATGACGCATAGAATAGTACGCGCGTACAGTACGCGCGTACGCGGAGAACAGAAATAACGCTGCGTTAGTTCTCGGATTACTAACTTGTAATAATTTTTTTTCTGACGCAGACACTGAGGCGACTATAACGTGCAGGATCCGAGTTGAGTCTTTCGTCCTGGGTCGCTCGTGTAGCTAGTGAGGTAGTGCAGGTAATCAAGTTTGATGTTCCTGTGCCGGTTAGCACTGAGAACATGCCTACGTAGCCTTGCTTCGCCTTCTATTTCTGTCCTCCCCTGCACCAGAATTTGCGAACATTCTTTGCCCGCGAACAAAGCGTACGGACGATCGATGGTGTGCTGGAATGTATTTCACTGCGGCTGAAAGCACGCTCCCGCAGGGCGCGCCGAGTCATTGCGCCTGACGCATGTATGGGACCACGTGTCACTGACGTCACGCTGGTTCTACTTAAACGGCTGTGGAAATAAAGACGGGGCTTTTTCCCCTTGCTGGCGTTTTGGACTACAGTCGTCTCCTGTCTTTCGTCGATCACGCACTGATAGCGGCGGCGCCGATACGACATGGTGTCAGAAGTTATGCGATCCACCCACTTTTAAAAGCGATTGAAAAGAGCATCGGGACGTCGTCAGAAAGGGAGGCTGCAATGGCCACTGCATCGCCGCCGGGTCTTCAGCAGCCGCCACCGCTGGACTTCGACACTACCTCAGAGTGGCCGGCGTGGATACTGCACTTCGACGACTATCGCTATGCGTCGGGCCTGAATGAGCGCCCTGAAGAGGCACAAGTACGCACTCTGCTTTATACCATGGGTCGACAAGCAAGGGACATCTTCGCCACCTTCAATCTTTCTGCAAAAGATTCAAAGAAATTTGAGCTGGTCAAAAAGAAGTTCGACGATTACTTCATCGAGGAGAGCAACGTTGTTTACGAGAGCGCTTGCTTTCACAAGCGGCACCAGATGCCTGGCGAGTCAATTGACCAGTTTATGACTGCTCTACACGTCTTGGCGGACAAACGCGACTTCGAAGAATTCAAGCAGCGCGTCATCAGGGACCGGTTGGTCGTGGGCCTGCGGGATGAAAAACTTTCCGAGTCGCTCCAAATGGATCCCAAGCTGTCTCTCGCAACAGCTCTGGCGAGGGCCCGCCTAAAAGAGACCGTTCAGCAGCAGCAAGAAGAACTCCAAGAGGTCCACGAATACGCACCGTACAAGCCATGTGAGGACGTCGATGTCGACGCAGTGGGCTACCGCAGGAAACCGCAACGCAGCAAGGAAATCCGGCCGACATCAGCTCGTTCCGAGGGACCGTGCATCTTCTGCGGAGGCACCTCTCAACCAAGGACAGCCTGCCCAGCGAGAGGACAGAGGTGCTTCAACTGCGGCTTAAAGGGACACTTCGGCAAGGCGTGCCTCAAAGGGACTTCTCGAGGCTACCAGCGAAAGGTACAAGTGTCATCTGTACAGAAGGACGATCGGGAGGTTTTTTTGGGCGCGGTCGAGGCGCCTCGCGCCAAAGCGCGTTACGTTCAGGTAATACTAAACTCCGTGCCTGTTTTTGCAAAGGTCGACTCAGGCGCAGAAGTGTCCGTAATTCCAGCATCATTTCTGGAACTTCCCACGAGCTTGGAAAAGGCCGACGCGGTCTTGACTGGCGCTAGCGGTGACCGCTTAAATGTTCTGGGCAAGTTTCAGGCGGATATATTTTGGAGGGGACAAACTTCGCTCCAAACGTGTTATGTGGTCAGTCCTTTGCGCCATGTACTGCTGGGTTTGCCGGCTCTCGAAGCGTTGGGAGTCATCAAGTTCGTTGACTCTGTGGCTCACAAGGAACCAAACTACGAAGTTTTGTGCCCTCAGGTTTTCAACAACTTTGGCACTATGCCGGGGGAGTATACAATAAGGCTTAAACCTAATGCTTTTCCATTTGCAATAAGCGCACCGCGCAGAATTCCTATACCGCTTCAGGAGCCTGTAAAACGAGAACTCGAGAAGATGGAACAAATGGGCGTCATTCGTAAAGTCTAAGAGCCAACAGAGTGGTGTGCCGGCATTGTACCTGTACAAAAGCACTCGGGAGATGCAAGGATCTGCGTAGACCTTACGCAATTGAACAAGTTTGTCTTAAGAGAAAGATACACATTGCCTATCTGTCGACCAAGCGCTGGGCTCTCTTGCCGGTTAAAAATGGTTTTCCAAATTAGACGCGAATTCCGGCTTCCATCAGGTGCGACTCAGGAAGGCCTCAGGAGTGCTGATCACGTTCATAACACCGTTTGGGCGGTACTGTTTCACTAGGTTGCCATTCGGGATTACATCCGCTCCAGAGTATTTTCAAAGAAGAATGTCTGAAATCCTGGCAGGCCTTCCTGGCGTCGTTAACCTGATGGACGATATTCTCATTTTTAGCGACAGCAGAGCGCAACATGACTCTAGACTATCGAACGTCTTAGCTAAGCTGACCCAGTCTAACGTTACCTTAAACAAAGCAAAGTGTGTGTTCGGTGTTCGAAGCATAAGCTTTCTGGGCCACTTACTCAGCGAAGAAGGCGTACAGCCGGATCCGGCCAAACTCAGAGTCATTAAAGAGCTGAAAGCACCCTTTGATATATCGCAATTACAGTTATCTGGGCAAGGCCAACCACCTAGGCCGTTTTTTGCCGAACTTGGCGCAAACCACTGCCCCGCTACGGGAGCTTTTGCAGAAAGAGGCCGACTGGGCTTCGGGCCCTGCTCAGAACACGGCTTTTGAAAGCTTGAAATCTCTTATCTGCTCAGCAAAGTGCATGGCTACGTACGATCCACGCCTTCCCACGATTCTTTCGGCGGACGGCTCGTCTTACGGTCTCGGTGCCGTCCTTTTCCAGAAACAACGCAATGGCGAGCGCCGGCCGATAGCGTTTGCTTCAAGGTCACTAACGAAAACTGAGCAGCGCTATGCGCAAATGGCAAAGGAGGCACTAGCGTTAACATGGGCTGCCGACAGATTCGACGAATACATAAGAGGTATTGAGGTGATGCTTGAAACAGACCACAAACCTCTCGTTTCGTTGCTTGGTAAAATGCCTATTTATGTGTTGCCGCTGTTGCGTTTCGCCTGCGACACGTGGTTTTGCCGGCGCGACTGCGGCGGGGCGGCAGACGTTTTTGGCCCGATCGTCGTCGCCGCAACGCTCCCCGCCAGGTGTTTCCAGGCGCGACTGCGGCGATGCGACCGCAAAGGATCACCCTCTCCTTCCAGTCATTGTGCCCGAACCAGGCGATGCGAAAGCAGGGATCACCCTCTCATTACAGTCATTGTGCCCGACCGGCAGCGCTACGACAGTGTGCTACGACAGTGTGCTACGACAGTGTGCTACGACATTGTGCTACGACATTGTGCTACGACAGCGCTACGACATTGTACGTTCACGTGCTCGTCTATTGAGGGATTCCTTCTTGCCCTCAACTGCGAGAGTATAAAGACAGCTGCCCCCGGACGCCAAGAGGAGGGCTCCGATTTCTTCTGTTGAGTAAAGTGCTCTCCCGTCTCTCTACTTCGGTCAACCTGACCGCCAACTCTTTGCAATGTTAAAATAAACAAGTTGTTTTGTTGTTACCAGTCGACTCATGCTTTGCCGGGACCTTCGGATGCTTCCAGTTGTACCCCAGGCCGCCAGGCCAACGCTACCCTTGGGGCTTGCGACCCAGGTACAACCACGGGCGTCAGCGCCGAGTTCCAAACCGATCGTACCAGCGGTGCGATCCAAACACCGCCAAGGGTTCAGCGCTTCAGAATGCGGCTGATGCAGTATCACTTTAACATTGTGTACGTTCCCGGTAAAAGCTTGATAACGGCGGACGCTCTTTCAAGAGCACCGACGAAAGCAGATAAACTAGCCGGTGAACTGACCGTCTCGGAAGTGTCGTCTTCCGTCAAAACATGTGTGCAAGGGCTTCAAATGGGTGACAATTTTGTTAACAGAATACGCGATGTGCAAAAGACTGACGTCGTTTGTCAAGCCTTGCTTAAGTTGTGTCGCCAAGGCTGGCCAAAAAAAACCAAAGCTTCCTTGCTACTTAGTTCCGTACTGGCAGGAAAGAGCACTAATTGCCGAATGCAATGGCATTCTGCTAAAAGGACCAGACTGGTGGTACCTCAGTGCCTAAGAAAGGAAGTACTAAAGAAACTACATGATGGACATCAGGGAATCACGAGAACTAGAGCTTTGGCAAAGGAATTGGTCTGGTGGCCAGGCATCGGCGAACAACTTGCGCGGCAAGTGAAAGAATGTGTTACTTGTGCGCGCTTCGTCAACCAGAACTCGGAGCCATTGATTTCAACCCCAACGCCAAGTTTCGCGTGGGAACGAGTTGGGGTCGACTTGTGCTTTATTAACAACTGTCATTATCTTGTCGTGGTAGACTACCTGTCACGGTATCAGGAAGTAGCCCTCCTTCCCTCAACAAAAGCTAGGGCGGTGATAGAAAGGCTAAAAAGCATTTTTGCACGCCATGTCATCCCGGAGACCGTAGTGACAGACAATGGACCACAATTTTCTTGTACAGAGTTTGATAAGTTTGCACATGATTATGGCTTTGGTCACGTCACTACTAGCCCTGGGTACCCTCAGGATAATGGGGAAATTGAACGTATGGTGCACACAATTAAGCGCCTGATCCTTAAATCTAAGGACCCGTACCTGGCTCTGGTTGCCTACAGGGCAACCCCAGGCATTCTGGGCCCTAGTCCGGCTGAAATCCTCATGGGCCGGCGTCTTAGGACAAGAGTTCCAATGGCGCCGCAGCTGCGTGGTCCAGTGCAGCCACCGCTGCTTAATCTTGCGGCCAAAGACAGTGCCAACAAGAAGCTACAAGCACGGTACTACAACAGGCGCCACAGAACCCGAGAATTGAACAAACTAAAAGCTGGTGATTCCGTTTGGGTAATGGACATGAAGACTAGAGCAACGGTGCTAGCCACAGCCGCTACACCGCGGTCCTACATAATACGCACGCAGGATGGGAGTACCCTGCGGCGTAACCGACGAATGCTCAACCACTTGCCAGAACAGAGGAAGGCAGCTACGATTTTCCAAACGAAAGTGATACATCCGAATTCGTTTTTACGAACAGGTAGTCACCCGCTACCTTAACAGATTCGTTACCTTTAGCATCGGGGGCTGTGACTTCGACTTTAGTACCTTCTGCTTCAGTGACTGTGACAAAGTCTGGTAGAGTGGTTAAGCGACCAGTTCGATACGGGATTGATGAATAAGGTTTTGTTCGTGGTAGATTACCACTGAGGGTTCTCACTTTTTGTTCATGTGCCGGTGTGCTAAATGTCATGCACGAAAACCACTTTCATTTTGCAAAAGGGGGGGATGTGCTGGAATGTATTTCACTGCGGCTGAAAGCACGCTCCCGCAGGGCGCGCCGAGTCATTGCGCCTGACGCATGTATGAAACCACGTGTCACTGACGTCACACTGATTCTACTTAAACGGCTGTGGAAATAAAGACGGGGCTTTTTCCCCTTGCTGGCGTTTTGGACTACAGTCGTCTCCTGTCTTTCGTCGATCACGCACTGATAGCGGCGGCGCCGATACGACAGATGGTACGCACTGAAATGTAGACGCGCCGGCGCTTCGCAGCGTGTTTCGTCGTATATTTATTAGATTAATTGGCACCTTATGATTCAGTGAATTGAAGCGTGTTTCGTCATATATTTATTAGATTAATTGCACCTTATGATTCAGTAAATTGAAGCGTGTTTCGTGTATTAGATTGATTGGCACCTTATTATTTAGTGAATTGAAGCGTGTTTCGTCGTATATTTATTAGATTAATTGGCACCTTATGATTCAGTGAATCGGGAATACTCTCCTCGAACGTCACTTTTTATACAGGCGGACATGCCCTTTATTAGCGGCGAGAATTTATAGCGGCGCCCTCTTGCGAGTGACGTCACGGCCAGGACGCCGCTCGCTCCAGCTCGCTCGGCTGCCGCTCGCGCTCGATTCCCCCGTGCGTGCTTGGGGTATTGGCGGCTCGAGCCGTCCTTACAGAAGGTTATTTAGGATTATTCTGCTGCCATACCTGAACCGCAGTTTCTTCTTTTAAACCGGGTGAGTCATGAAAATTTGCGACTTGGATATCGCAAGCTATGTAGCACTGAAGGGGTCTACTGGTTTTGCAATGCATATATGCGCCGCGTCTGTTCATAAATTTTGCTGAAAAAGAATGTCTGCAAGTTGAACTCGTGAAGTTATTTATGATGCTCCTCTAAACACGTAATATTGCGTTATTACTTAAGTGTGAGAGACATAGCATTTTACATGGAAAAAATACCTTGATATTTGGTGTCAACATTATAAATCCGTGTTAGGACACTGCCCAGCGAAGCTGTCATCATGATCATTATATCTCTCGTGAGTTGTTTTAGTCAAATGTGGCAACTCCATGTATTAAGGCCTAAAAGGAAGATATAGGCGCACATTTTGTGTGAAAACGCTCGGCACTACTTTCACCGTTCTCTGAAACAGGCACCCAGAAACGCATTGGCTGTTAACACGACGGCGCATCGTGTATAGTATATATTTACTTAACGAATACCATAACAGCAATCACATGAAAGAAAATTTCGTGGTTAAGATCGAGAACCAATCAAATGCAAGCGATAAAATGTGTCATAGCGGCCCTCAGTAGACTTTATCGACGATATGGCACACCGCTCCCGCAACGGAAGCAACCGACTGTTGTTAGGGTGAGGCGCGCATGATTCCCGACAGCCAGAAGTTCACCACAACTTCGACTTGAAACTTCGAAGTAGCTGATTACAGCTCCAATTACAATGCCTATAGCATACTCGAGGCAGTACAGCGCAGTTTAGGCTGCGTTTAAATGGAAAATGCAAACACATTCTGCCTCACCATGTCTAGATCCTGCGTTGTTTAATTATACAAACGGAAATGTATGTGATTAGTCAATGCATAAAAGAGAACCTCGCATGCCTGCTTCATAAAGAAGACGCCACAAACCTCACATGAACACCTGAACTGCACTGGAGAATAATGATACCTTCAATATGCGCCACACTACTAATGAATGGGGCTTCGGCGTCTTGCTGGCTGCAGCGAACCGGTCCAAAAGGTATATTTCGCTCAAATATTTGACCCTGGCAGCCTGGGTCAGTTCTCCAAACCGAATCATCATGTCTGTTCCACAAGCCAGAACCACCAGTAAATTGATCAAGTGAGTTCAACGTGTAGCACGGAAAGGGAACAAATATTGGTGCATTCCTTTCCGTGTGCTGCAAACAGCTGTAAGCCTCAATCAGTTTTACTTCAAGTAACCGCAACTTAATTTTAACCGGTGAAAACGGCCTAATTTTGAGAACCAGTTAAAAACGCAAGTGGTGCTGGCCGAATCTAAACTGCAGTGGTAGTTAAGTCCTCGTGTTACAACCGAGCGTTTCTGTGAAAAAATAGAAAATTCCATATCATAACGTGAACTATTCGTCGTGAGCAAACATGTTTTAGCGGGTTAAAATCAAGATAGATGTTGTGGAAGTCATATATAGCCAGCGTTTAAGCGTTTAAGTGTGACACGCGTATTGCACCATGGTGGGTATGGAATCTTAACTGGATTCGTATGTGCTGTGCTTTTGCGTCTACGCCTTTATTATTCACGTGAGCTACCACTGCAAAGTGTAGATCCGGGCATGAAAAACCCGTAATGGACTGGTCTGAGCTCCCTCGGGTGATAAAATATATTGTCGCCTAGGAAATAAGCTCCTTGATTATATTTTTGCGAACGAAGACGTCGTCGTAAAATATGTATTTGAGAGGCCTGTCATAAGTATACAAGCATTGGTAACGAGAGCGAACAAGCGGAAACAGTGCAGAATTCACCTGGACGACGCCCGAACTGCAGCAGACGACAGGCCCGAGTCCGTGCCCTGACGTCAGGCGAGCGGCGCTCGCAGCGCCTCTCTAGGTCATTCTCGGGGCTAATTTACTGAGGAGGAACACAAAAGATTTTGCACCCTTTGGTGCTTATCTTGTCACACAATAATAATCGTCATCTGTCTTGATTGCGTTCCCTTTCGTGAAAAATGTGCGCTCGCTACTTTCCTGTCGTGAATGCTATGTCACTATGATAACGAGCATGCCGTTCGGGACTTGGAGAACCTTGCAGGTAGCGGTTCTCATGAACAGCATGAACAGCAGGTTGCCATTATCCCTCAAGAGAAAAGTATATGATAGCTGTGTCTTACCAGTACTCACCTAAGGGGCAGAAACCTGGAGGCTTACGAAAAGGGTTGTACTCAAATTGAGGACGACGCAACCAGCTATGGAAAGAAGAATGATAGGTGTAACGTTAGGGGATAAGAAAAGAGCAGATTGGGTGAGGAAACAAACGCGAGTTAATGACATCTTAGTTGAAATCAAGAAAAAGAAATGGGAATGGCCAGGACATGTAATGAGGAGGGAAGATAACCGGTGGTCATTAAGGGTTACGGACTGGATCCCAAGGGAAGGGAAGCGTAGAAGGGGGCGGCAGAAAGTTAGGTGGGCGGATGGGATTAAGAAGTTTGCAGGCATGGCATGGCCACAATTAGTACATGACCGGGGTTGTTGGAGAAGTATGGGAGAGGCCTTTGCCCTGCAGTGGGCGTAGCCAGGCTGATCATGATGATGATGATGATGATGATGATGATGATGATGATGGTAGCGGGCGCGCAGTGTTAAAGAAAATTTGGGCAAGATAGATGACGATTATCGTTGTGGGACGAGATAAGCCGTAAAAGGTGACAATTTCTTTAAGAGTTAAGCAAGAAAGGTCAGAAATCCTGATACCCCACATTCAGCCTAACACTGTTTTCTGAACACATTCGACTTGTTTCTTGTCCTAACATACTCTGCTGATTTGTCACTTAGGTATGTGCTGTGATATTTTGCCGCTAATGCCACATTTGTAATGTGGCGTGCCCCATCTTTGCCCCATGCCCCATGTTATTTTAATGCCGTACCGTGGCGACATATATGTGGCCACAGTACGGCATAAATAAACATGGGGCATCGACTACAATTCTTTTTTTAAATGGCTTAACACGCCTTCGGCGACGTGCCTAAAACGCCAGACAATATCAAAATTTGAATGTTTGTTGGTAAAGAACGTGCAATCAACGACTCAAGGCACTCTTCAAGCAAGAAATCGCGGATATTATGATAGGACTAGATATGGATGTGCAAGCCCCAATGCTGCAGTTCACTCTAATAAACTCACAGACTAGCTATGTAACAAAGTATTCACGTAATATTCACGCCTTACATGCATATGTAGACAATACGAGCTGGCACAGCAACCGAGGTACAAGCCGCACTAGCCATGGTTTCGACGGCTCATCAGCCGTCGACTTCTCTAGATCTCCCAACGAATGGTGTACTAATGTGTTCTATATACATCGATCATTATACGAGTTCTATGAGGATGTACGTTGTGGAATCTATGAGACTCCTGCTAAGAATGCACCAGCCTGCATGCTCACGAGAATTCGCCGCATCACCGTGAAATTACATGTTTTCAAAAGAGCATTCAGGCATATCAGCGATGGCAGGCGCTGCAACAGTAACCCCCAGAACTACCAGAGTGGCCGCATACGCACTTGACAACGGGATAACCTTGCTTTCGAGACCCTAGTCTCGTTCCTAATGGGGCAGGAGACTTGGTTTGGGTGTCTTTTATCGCCACAAATCAACTGAGAGGCGTAACTCTTGAATGTTTTCACGTATTTACAATTTCTGAAGCACCGAATTACAAATTCTAATTACCATGATTAAGTAATCCACGTAGGAAGATGAATGGTTTATATACGCTATAAGTACGCTAGACAAGCACGGCACCTCTGCGTGGAATGACCCTAGCGGGTGCATAGCAGTAAAGGTTCACATATGCGGAGCCTACGTCACAGGTGCAGTTTTGCTTCGTCTCGTACGAAGCGACGTAGGCCGTTTGCGACGCTTAGGGCGGCGTTTTCCACGAGTGATTCCGTCGGCGCCTCGCTGATGACGTCGTACATCTGCGTCCGCGCCACGCTCAGTCGGGGGTTCCACTCTCGAGGCTGAGACGTTGCCTTGCTTGGCCACGGGTGCCCCTTTCAACGACTTCGCCTTGCCGTTCTTAATTCTGTCTCCAGTCATCGACCGCGTGTTCGCTACCGCGACACCCCCTTTCTCTCTGACCGCCCATTCCGAGAACTGCTCATCGTCGACCGTCGTCGTCGAGCGGTGCTTCTTTCCCAACGTTGTGGCAGTAGTAGGCGAGTCGACTCGGCTACTCCTACGAGTCGACCCACTGCCGCCGCGTCTTCGATGACTTCGCGTCGCCGTTTTGTAACGCTTTCCTTCGGTGGCGGGCTGCGTCGTTGTCACGCCGTTAGATGGTTCACGCTCTGAGGTTCCAGACGAGCTCGTCGCTTCGCTCGCGTTCGTCGCGGTCTCGGCGCGAACTCCGTCCGGGGTCCTCCCTCTCCCGAGCGCTGTCGAGTGCTCGACGCTGGAGTGCCGCCGGCTGCGTGTGGTCGGGCGGCGTCGAGTCGTGTCCGGCTGTTCGGAGTCGACGTCGTCTTCTTCGGGGTCGGCGGGGGTGCTGCTCGCACCGCCGTTGCAGGGGCACTCGGTCAGAGAGGACGTCGCCTTCTTCGGGAGACCGGTGCGCAGCTGTTCGTCGGCGTCCGCCCCTTCCCTTCGCAGAGCCGCCACGATTGCGCCACTGACGAGCATGGTCACGATGATGGCCACTGCCGGGTACACGAAGGCGCTGTTGCAGCTGGCGACGAGCGAGAAAAACGTAAACGTTAGGAATTCGGTAAGCAGCCTTCGGCTGTAAATTTGAGCAAACTACAATTTGTCTGGCACCGTAACATACTTCATCATTATCATCGTCGTCGTTACCACCATCCGACTTTATTTCACTGCCGGAAGAAGTCACTAGTCTCGACGTACCCCTGTTCCTGGACAGATAAGCCCAATCTATCCAAGCATGACTCCTAACCTCATTACGCCCCTATGTTGTGCCGCGATTGCGTTTGCCTTCTTTTGGCATGCACCTTGTTGCTCTAACACGCCATGATTCCCTTATCTCTTCTATACGTAGCGCTGCCTTTACCTGTACAACTTCACTTCTCTCTTAGCCCTGAAGCTTATGAGTTAAGCGCGTTTAACCTCTAATGCACACGAACCCCTTCATTTCTTCTAACTTTGTGTACCGTTGCATTCGATTAATTGTTGCCTAGTCCTCAACTTATTTTCAAGTTCCTTTGCTGTTATTCATGCTCGAAAAAGACTGTGAAAAAGGAGAGTGGCATAACTCAACTGGCTATGACTAAACTGGCTATACGACAGGCTAAAATTTGGTTAGTCTATGCAAGAACCGGTTTGTATATCCCATTTTCTTCTGCATATGCCCTAAACCTAAATTTCAAGGACTCCCGCGCCATAGCGTCATCTCCATTGCTGCACCGCAAATCGCTACTGGTTCCAGGGGAGCTGCCGAACACAATGTTCCCACGATCCCGCCTAGTATAATCACCCTAAATTCGTGTAGTCGCACAAACTTATAAGTCTCGTACAACTTGCACGATTGCTCGCCAATTAACATCATTTAATAAGGAAAGTAAATGATGGAAGTAAATAAGGAAGTGTGCGGTAAACACTAGTATCGGCTGCAAGGCATGGGACGCGTAATACATCTTAAGCAACGATTAGCTAGCTTTCCCTTTATACATCAGTTCCTTCATAAAGTATTCTTATGCGGGATTTCTGACTACCGCTTCTTTAAAGCAATTCAGATGATCGTTTTCACATTGCTCCAAAGGCCGTACATAAATAGCACATGAACCGTCGATGATGCTTGTCCTTTTAAGCGAATAGCCCTTGCGAGCGAACGAACAAGTAAAAGACAGAGTGAGCCACATAGCGATTGAGAGCGCGAGCGATCGAGAAAGAACCAGCACGCGTTTTTCTATCCGAGACCGGCCACCATCCTTCGAACGAGCACCGAGGAACTTCGAAAACGACCGCAAGCGCCGAAGAAAGCTATTGGCTTTAAAATTTTTTACGGCTCTAGCGTTTCCAACATCCCACGTACACGCATCCTCTGGCATTCGTGGCCTTACATCGATCGACCACCGGTTGCGCTCTTCGCGTTCACCGACGAGGAACTGTCGCTGCTCGTCGCGCCGGGGTACATGGTCTTGCTGAAGCTGCGGCCGACCCTGCGCCTTTTGCGCGGCGCCTTCCGCTCCTCCTTGAGTCGGGCCTCAATGGCCGCCGTGCTGTTGCTGGTGCTGCCCATCGCCTCCCACATGGCGTCCTCGAAGTCGCGCAGGCCGTCGCTCGAAGAGCTGGCGCTCGCGGTCCCGCTTGCAGTCGAGGCTGTGTCACGGTGCGCGACAGGCGCGACGGGAACCAGCTCGTCCTTCCACTTCGCGCGCTTTTTGCCTTTGCTTTCGGTTTTTTTCATGGTGACAGTGGTGTGGAAAGTCCCGTCTTAGGAGTTCAGTTGTACGTGCGCTGCGAATGGATCTGAAAGCGGCGTATACAAAAAGACTTTAGCGCGTTCACAAGCTGTAAGTTTTACTTGCTAGTTCACTTGCTTATTCCACAATATTTGTGAGATCATAGCTGGCATGAGACGTACATAAGTATTGCACTATTGCTCGGGGCTAATAGTTACAACCAGAGATGTGTGTTCCAGCTCTGGCCAGCGTTGAAGATGGTCTGCTTTCACAGCCAAGATGACAGCTTCGAGATCTGCAAAAGTCCTTACAAGCATGAGGAATCTTATACCAAGCGCTGTACCTGTTATGATTCTTTTCTTTTCGCCTCACGCGCCCCAATACATGCAGTTTATTGAATGGCAATATCCCTTTATTATTGATGGATTTAGTTGTCAACCTGATGCACCTTTGTGCTTCGTTTCTCAATGTTGGTTACCTTTTCTGAATAACTGGTAACTGCGATGAAAATAAACTACTAAGCGGTAGGAACCTTTTAACTTCTTCCTTTAAATTTAGCCAAGCTAATGAATATTCCTTTCTTTCGGTCTCTTCCATTTATGCGTCTCACAATTACACCTGAAACCTAAGAGCGCACTCTACGAAAAGGGGTGCAAGCAAAACCAAAGACAGACACGCTTGACACCAGGCATCGTAATTTCCTTCACGAAGCTGCCTACACCTGGGCAATGTGAAGGCTTACCTACAGTCCTCTGCGTGACGTGATCGCCTTTTATCCCGAGCGCGCCTTGTTCGTTGTCCGTTGCTGCGACGTAATTCGCAGTTTTCGAAGCAGGCGCGACAGTGGAAGAGCATACACTGGGGATCTTTCCTGCAGCCAGTGGTAAACGATGATAATGACGACGATGATGATGGTTATGACGCAGCGACTGCCCTTTGAATCGAGTGACCAAATAGTTGCACCGGGCCAAAAATAAATAAAGAATGTTTTCCAAACGTTGTCCGTCACACTATCGCTTCCATTGAGAAAAATGTTGATATTAGGATGAGTAGTAGTGATAGCGATGATGACGCAACTGCATAGTTTATTACATTTATCTGTCAGGTAGTAAAACTGGGCAGACCACTTTGATTTATCTTAGGGAGGTTTTCAAAAACCTTGATGTTTACCTAAGGCTTCGAAGCATTCAGCGTTATAAGAAATCTTGCTGATTGCTTAGGCAAACGCGCAGTAAACGAGTAAAATAAATGGTCCAAATGTGAGCATAACCTAGAATAAATAAAAGGTGTTCAATATCAAAAGAAGTGCGCAGGCAGTCTGCGAGCGTTACTGTGAAGTATCAGGAGGCGCAGCCAAAACTTCGCAGGGTGGCAAGAAAATGGCAAAAATGCTCAATTAAAAGTTTTTTTATTAAAGCCATAGCTTTTTTTATTTTTTGGCTCTTTCTCCCACTTTGCGGTTTTTCAGTTCCAGGCCGTTTATTGCCAATTAGGCACACTGGGTGTCAAGAGGTGCTATAAGGTACCGAAATAACCTACCAACCATACAATTTATATGCTACCAACGAAGGGTTTAAAGAAACATTTGCATGCTGACCAAGTATGACCAGCTTTGTTGTCCGTAACAAAAAAGATTCCTTGCTGCGTATAAGCTGAACATAAGGCGTCTGCTCACGTGCATCTCTAAAGCACATGGATCTGTTAATGTAATGATGAATAATAAATAATAAATTCTTTGATTTACAAAATTTCCTTTTATTGAGCCACTCAGAATGTGGCAACGTTCTTGGCCAATTCTCCAAAATGGGCATGTCCCACTACGATTCCGACAGGCCACTGACCTGCATCATCTCCGCAGATATAGCGGCAGTAGTCAATAAGAACTGCAGCATCGACCGGGTGGGATTCAAGAGATATCACATAATTTTTTCTGTAATATTGAGATATTCGATAGTTCAGATATCTGGAACAGTAGACATTTTATTCGCATTTGCAAGATACTTCACTTCATGTGGTCTTCACCCAAAAAAGATTGATAATAGCGGTGTCTTCAACACCCGATTCATGGCCGATCCCCCTGAGTGGGTTGCGCCATTTCAGTGCTTAATGCCAGAGGGGCCCGCGAAGGCCTGGCCTCCCTTCCATTTTTACAGCCAAGCTGTCTATAGCTAGGGTTCCGTGCATTTCTCGTGTCCGTCAACAAATGTGTGAGAAAAAACTGCCATCATCAGCAATAGCTCTCGCCACTGTTCGCGCGTTCGTCGTCATCTTCTTCCACAGCTGGCTCCGCTGCCGCTCATGCCAGCGTTCCCATACTGTCCTTCCCTTTGTGAAGGCGCTGACGGCACTGGCCCGCTGCCAGTCGGTGCGGTGATTTCGGTTTCAAATTCTTTGCCTCAACATATCGCTCGCGCCAATTAGTGTGAGTGCCAATTCTCGTAGCATTCTTGTTTTCCCGGTGAATCTTTTTATTATTTATCTTTAGTTTCTCCTCTTAGAATTACGCTACATCCTGCCGCGTCATCTACGTAGCAGTGGCCTATTATAGATACTGTAATGGTCCCGTACCCCCCTTTTTTATTTCACGCCTTTCTTTTTATCCCCGCTCTTTTTTTCCGTCTTCACTTCCTCTTTCCGTTCCCCTAGTGCAGGGTAGCAAACCGGAGGCTTTAACTCTGGTTAACCTCCCTGCCTTTTTCTCATTTGCATCTCTCTCTCTCTGCTGAGTCATCCTTGTCCTATGTCCCTTAGTGTGTTAGCGCTGTAAAAGCGGTAATTATCGTCAAGTTCTCGTGCCTAAACCTTAGCTTTGTGCCCAAAAGGTCGCTTTCCGTTTATGTAGTGATTATTTTTGAGGTGGGGACGGTATTTTGGCTGCGTCGGGAGCTCAGCCGATAAATACGGCTGCACCTGGTAATTAGACAGGAAACGGATGCAGCTTCTGTTCTAGTTCAGACTAAGAGGGGAGTTGGGCGGATGAGGGAAGCAGAGACACGATATCCTGAGATCTTCTTATTTAACAGAGTAAACGTAAAGGGAAACCACGGTTCAGCCTCAGTTTCCGTTTTTGGCGCGTAAAGTTTACAAATTTGGATTATATATACATGCACAGCAAGGTCCCGCAGTCAATATACTATAGATGTTACCTTCCGTTAGTAATAACTAGGAAACATTAGTACATGCAGGAAGTTGAAATGCCAATGAAAAAGACACGTATCGGAAAATTTACCACAGCTAATAGAAAAACGCACACATTTTAGTAACGCACAATTGCTGCCAAAGATGGTAAACAACAGAATGGTTACACCCCATACGAATATAGGCGGCGATTGGATTTCAATCTCTAACAGTAAAACAAGCAGGAAATGGTATCGAATTCCATATTACCGCGGCTGAGAAATTCGTAGTACATTTCATGTAATTAATTCAAAGTTTCGGTTATAAGTACCTGGTTGTTGGAAGCGAATCGGGTGAACGTGGAGTGAAGAAACTGGCAGCTATTAATTTATTATGTCACTAATTACACGTCAGTGTAAACGCTAGAAGATGAGGTTATGATAAGCTAAAAAAATGTGTAGGCATATGATGGAGCCAGCTGACGCGATTTAGGGGCAACTCGAAATGTCTTAGACAGGCCTCCGACTCGCAAGACGATGATTAGGATGAATATGGTGGCAACAAAATGATGATGATGATGAATGAAGCGTGCCTGGTCGTAGGGCACCAAAGTATGCGCTCGAGGAAGGCGAGCCGGCTGCTCACCCACATCAGCATTGCCCGCTACCGAGTGCCTCATGGATGAGCGAGGTGAATGAATGACTAAACTAGTGTAGTAGCGGCGGCCTCACGATGCGGCTGCTGAGCACGAGGTCGTGGGATCGAATCCCGGCCACGGCGGCCGCATTTCGATGGGGGAGAAATGCGAAAACACCCGTGTACTTAGATTTAGGTGCACATTAAAGTGCACGTCAAAATTTCCGGAGTACTCCACTACGGCGTGCCTCATAATGAGAAAGTGGTTTTGGCACGTAAAACCCCTTAATTTAATTTTAATTTTTCTTCACCACGATGCGTTTATGTGAATCCGCGGATATCTGTTGGCACGGAATCTTTTCTGTCACCGTGTGTCTTCTATCGTGTAAAGAAACACACAGAGGACAGCAGAAACGTGACGCAACAGGAACAATGGCGTGCGACTGAACGCCCGTTACAATTCACATATAAGACGAAAAAGTCATATACAAGCAATTATTAATGATTGTCTAAGACAATGTTCGCTTCTTTGAAATCCACTGTAATTTCATTGAGTGTTTGTGGCATTTCATTTTTTGGGGAGCCTAGTCTTCGTTAGTTCCAACCTTGTAAACTTCGGTGGCGGGCTATTCAAGGTGGACCGCGCCGATACGAGCATTTCGGAGAGCCGCGCCGGCGCTGCTTCTCTTGGCTCTACCTCGGGGTCGACGGCGCTGAGCTCCCGGACGGGCGAGATGGCTGCGCTGCAATACTCTCGCGTGTCTTCAGCACTCGCGTACAGAATTCCTAGCACTCGAGAGGCTAGTACTATCCGAAGTGAAGCTGCGAAATACATGGCGAGCGGCCTTGCGGGCGCCCCCTACGTCATCTAGCATTGTCGTTAGTGTTTTCAGATCAAGCGGCAGCGCCGTTGCTTTCATACAGGACAGGTTGAAGCCCCCCGAGGCGACGTGGTAATCGTACGGCGGCCCTCTGAAGACGCGCTGTGTAGCCATCCCGGAAGAAAGAGAAAACGGCACAGCTGAATGCCTGCAGCACTGGTGAATGAATGTGCGATGTTTAGTGGCGCGAAGGCTAGGTATGGCCAAAGAGCGCCATGCCGTTGTTATGAGTTCGCAGTGGATAGATGAGTTCTATGAAGTTGCTGTGACGTGGCTGCAAAGGAGCCTGAAAAGTTGCTGTAAATTGCGTAATATAAGCGCGTAATAAGATTACGGCAATGACTAATGAAGTGTACTATGAGCATTAAAATGCATTGCGAAAGAATTGTGCAATATACAATATATGTGAGATGCTAAAATTGGCTAGATTGGCATAAAATACCTTAGTAACTTGCGATTCGCTGATGATAATGACTTGCTTAGTAACTCAGGGGACCAGCTTCAATGCATGCTCACTGACCTGGAGAGGCAAAGCCGAAGGGTGGGTCTAAAAATTAATTAATTTGCAGAAAACTAAAGAAATGTTTAACAGTCTCGGAAGAGAACAGCAGTTTACGATAGGTAGTGAGGCACTAGAAGTGGTAAGGGAATACATCTACTTAGGACAGGTAGTGACTGCGGATCCAGATCATGAGACTGAAATAATCAGAAGAATTAGAATGGGCTGGGGCGCGTTTGGCAGGCATTCTCAGATCATGAACGGCAGGTTGCAATTATCCCTTAAGAGAAAAGATTATAACAGCTGTGTCTTACCAGTACTCACGTACGGGGCAGACACCTGGAGGCTTACGAAAAGGGTTCTGCTTAAATTGAGGACGACGCAACGAGCTATGGAAAAAAGAATGATAGGTGTAACGTTAAGGGATAAGAAAAGAGCTGATTGGGTGAGGGAACAAACGCGAGTTAATGATATCTTAGTCGAAATCAAGAAAAAGAGATGGGCATGAGCAGGACACCTAATGAGGAGGGAAGATAACCGATGGTCATTAAGAGTTACGGAAGGGATTCCAAGGGAAGGTAAGCGTAGCAGAGGGCGGCAGAAAGTTAGGTGGGCGGATGAGATTAAGAAGTTTGCAGGGACAACATGGCCACAATTAGTACATGACCGGGGTAGTTGGAGAAGTATGGGAGAGTCCTTTGCCCTGCAGTGGGCGTAACCAGGCTGATGATGATGATGATGATGATGATGATGGTGATGATGAAAATTGGCTAACGCCCTATTGACAAATTGAAACACAAGGCAAGGTTCTGCAAAAAATTGCAAGTTAGGCCTGTTGGTATGTGTTAAAGTTACATAGAGTAACAAAGCACTGGACTGGATAAACTGAAGGAAATGGACAAAGCACTGACCGCCTTTTCTTTTTTTTTTGTTCATCTTGTCCGATGCACTGTTACAATGGCCGAACGCGAAGCTTGATTTAACCGGCCTCGGTGGACTCGGTCAGAACACTTGTTCCAAAAGTATCAGGTGTTTGGTCTGGATTTACTTATTGTCACGCCTCATCTTAATTCGTTTAACGTTGTGCTGGTCACTGAAGCCTTTCAGGAGTTCAGCTTCTGTCAACTCCAACAGATCGCCATCTGAGACTACGCCACGGGTGGTATTTATAGTGCGGTGCGAGGTTACTGTTACTTGGGTGTCCCCAAAGGACACTAGATTTGGTAGCTTTTCATATTGTTCGTGGTCGCGGAGCTCTAAGAGGAGAGTACCGCTTGCCATCCCGAATGCTTTATAACCTGTATCAAAAACTTCGGTGAGAGACTGAGAAACGAGGAATGGTGAAATCGTTCGGCACTGGTTTATCTGGTTTTCGAGAATGAATGACATGGAAACGGGGGAAGGATTCTTTTTGCCTACCGAAAAACTGGAATACTTCCCCGGTGCGCCCTCTTTTCTGGGGTCGATCAAGGAGCGGGGGGAAGGAACTAGCCATAGAGGAATGTGTAGTTTCCGGCAATAACGCCAGCCACCCACCGTGGAGCCCTTTAAGGGAACGCTACAGGAACTGTAAAAACATGTCCTGCAAACAGCAGCTGTACGTTATAACTACACTCTAAGAAGAGTTTACACCCTTTGGCTTGCCCCTTCTGCCACACAAGAATAATCGTCATCTGCCTTGATGCGTTTCCTTTCTTTATCGATGCAAGCCCGGAACTTTCCAGTGACGAACGGCACGCGTGTTATCAGAAGGGGCACTCCAAAGGGTGTAAACTGTTCTATGCTGATAACGCGCGTGCCATTCGTTACTGGAAAGTTCTGGGCTCGCAGCGATAAAGAAAGGAAACGCATCAAGGCAGATGACGATTATTTTTGTGTGGCAGAAGGGGCAAGCCAAAGGGTGTAAACTGTTCTTAGAGTGTATAACCAAATTTGAGATAACCTAGGTTGGCCATTCACACAAGGTTAACCCTTGCTGCCTGGAAAAATAGGAAGCAAAGGGAAGTCAGGATAAGACAGGAAAGATGGAAAGTGAGAAAAAGACAAAGGTTAGAAGGAGAGCGAGACACGAAAAAGGAACTATACCGATTTCCCCCGGGTTGGTCAGTCCGGGGGTGCCGTCTACGTGAAGCAGAGGCTGAAGAGATGTGTTGCCTCAGCCCGGGGGGGCCTTAATCAGATTTTAAGCACCGTATTGTAACTCGAATATACGAGAATACGTAATTCCGATGCGCTGAAACTCAAACATAAAGACTTCCAGCTGCCATTTATTCTTGGGTGAGCAAAGCTTCTCACGCAGACACGAAAAATACCGACCGACTAGAGTCTGACAGCTTCGTTGTAAAAACACAAACACATAAGGCAAGTACATTAGGCAAGTGCTTCGTATTAAAGTAATGAAGTCTTGTCTGTGTAGGAGAACTGGCAATCTGTAACGAATCATTTGGTTACCGTATTGCGTTCGTGAGGCGGGAACGTGCCAGATTTCCTGGTTCCGTGTGTTTTATGTGATATGACGTTCCTTGAGACAAGCTAATCCCTCGAAATAGCCAGAGTTTCCTTTTCGTACCCTGTTTAGGAGCAAATAATTGTAAAAATTATGCACTTCATTGGTTCCAAGCGTAATTTTCTAATGCATTACATCTCAACATGTTTTGTATGTCCACTGAAATGCAGTTTTGCAAGCGAAAAAATTATGCAGAACCTTTGCTTTAGCGAACACATTTTCCGCTACGAAGCACATCGTTTTATGCGTGTCCAGCAGCGCTTGGTAAAACAAAAAAGAAAAAGGCATCCTAAGAAACGCAGCCGACAGGATTCGAACCTGTGCGGGGAGACCCCAATGGATTTCGAGTCCATCGCCTTAACCACTCGGCCACGACTGCGATGCGGTATCTCCAGCTGAAAGCCTCATCTCAGTCAATGTAAATGATACTTAGCGCAAAGGAGAGAAAGTAATTGCAACTTCCAGATTAACATGTCAGGCTTATTCAGTATTTGTACAAATAACTGAACGATTGCCAAAAGAAAAACACACAATTTAATTCGAGCAAAAAATAAATAAATAGTGAGGTAGACTTAATTATTTTTTCGTGTGTGTGGGGCACAGCTAGCACGTGTTGAAACTATACGTTGAAAAACTAAATAGGAACAGGATAGAAAAACAGCAGCCTTATAGAGCAATTTTGTATCTATAATGTGGTATAAAAAACAAGCAGTTAATCTTAAAAGTATTTTCGATATATAAAGGAATACGCAAGCTCATGAAGACTACTTTACTTAGCCCAGCAAATGTTAATTGAGCAGCTAAAACCTACTATGTTGCAGACAAATAAACTTATTTAGCTATGACAATGATAAAAAAAATCTATTCCGTATACATTGATTTGGAGCGTTCTCCTACGGCGTCATTTGCAACCTGGGTGTTCATTCGGAGCCAACGGGCCTTTCAATATAATGTGAATAAGAATTTTTATTATCAATCTATCCGTATACTGATCTCCAAACTGACAGATAAATCACGCAGCATTGTGACTGAATATACAATCACACAAAAATGTCAAACGTCTTGGTTTTTGTTTTGTTTTTACAGCAGGAGCGCTAAGTGATCTCCTCTCTATGTTGCGCTGTAGGGTACACAGGGTGTCCCGGCTAACGTTAGCCAAGCCCTTAAACATAAATTAGAATATACGAAGATGTAACTAATGGTATTCTGTCAGCAGTGACGTATAACAGCAGGAGGAACTTTGCTTCGTAATTGAACTATTGGTAATTAGATAAGATTGATTAGCGAATCACTTAATTACTGAATTAAGGGCGCGGATTTTTTATTGAGAAGTAGTAATTGTGTTTTGAGACGGCTGATTAAATTGTGTCATATGGCTCGCATAATTATTTTTTCTGCGATATAAAGAAAATGCACGAAATATGAATATAGCCGCATGATTACGCATGCGCGCGCCGCGACACCAGCGGTCCCAGGCATTACTCGCAAGAATTAGAGAGTTTTAGTTTAGGGGGCGCAAGCGGCTTGCGTACGCAAGCCGCTTGCGTTCCCTAAACTAAAACTCTCTATTAATTCTGCTCAATGACTTTGCCATTCTCACTGCCGCTGCGCACTGCAATAGTGTGGTGGTGACGTCAGTCTCAGAGGTATTGCTTCAGAAACTGAAAGGGAAGCGGCACAAAAATAATTGTAGTACACAAAAGAGGCCTGAAGTTGTGCCGTATTGCCATAGAGTGGCTCACAATCTAAAGAATGTCGCCACTAGATACCAAATTCCGATAGTGTTTTCTGCTCCTCAGAAACTGTCATTGTTGTGCAGCCGTATTTCTAAAACAAATAAAAAACCAGACTGTGAAAAGAACCACGCGAAGTTTGTAGATTGCACTGTTGGTGTGGTTTATAAGATTCCGTTGTCATGTGGCAAAGTGTATGTAGGGCAGTCAGGCCGCTGTGTTAACGAGCGCCTTAGAGAGCATGAGCGATCCATACCAATAGGCACAGGTTCCGATTTGGCTCAACATTGTAAGATATGCAAATGCAAAAACCCATGTTTCGTGATACAACGATTTTGAAAAAGAGCCGCGATACGACCGCCCGAGAGTTATCGGAAGCATTCTTCATACAGTCATTAGGGTCACAGTGCATTAGTGTGCCTTCTTTAAACTTGTACAGTGCTGAATATGATTTTTTAGATGCTGTCGCATGAGTGCGCTCTTGTGATCGGATGTTGGTGGTTCCTGCATACGGTGCTCACTGCGCATGTTCCTCTAGTTTCTGCTGTCTATAAAGGAGTGACGCAATAAAATGATGTCAGTTGAGAGTAGCGCCTTGTCCTGTCGCCTTTTCTTGTGTCCGATGTTTTGCGCTAAACGAAGTATTTATGGATCCGCTTTCTTTTGCTCTCGGCAATATGGCCGCCGGTGGCTTCACGCGCTCCCGTAGGTGGCCGAGGCGGCTGCCACTCCAGAAATTTTATTATATCTAACCTCCCTGATTCTCACTTACGGCGCTGAGGGCCGTTTTTCACAAGCGACCCATTGGTAGCGCTGGTTTCCCTTAAAGAGAGTTTTGCCTTCTTGAAAGCATAAGGAGCCCTTTGTAGTCTCTCTCAATATTTTTTTAACACGAAAGTGTGTTATGCCGGCGTCCAAGGTCAACTTCCTGTAACGGATGAGGCGTCTGTGCCGAGGAGCAAAATATGCTTTTTTGATGGATAGATGGATGGATATTATGAGCGTTCCCTTTGAAACGGGGTGGCGGATTGCGCCACCACGCTCTTACTTTATTGCCTAATGTCCTACTTATGTTAAAAAAAAACAATGAAAAAAACCCACTAAGAATTCCCATAGCAAAATTTTCTTAAACTTATTGTTAACTTTGCTATTGTACATATCCGTCTTTTGTCGTTTCCCTACTTTTCTTCCATCAATCTTCCAATCGCCTCTTACTAATCTCTATTGCGGACACGCTTACTTTCCCCCTGCTCTCACTGAACTCACGGGTTTCAAGCAGGCCAGTGATTCTTAAATCGACTGCTGGGCTTACATTCACATTCTAATGCAACATGCTCCATCGTTTCCCTAGCTTTACCGCAGCAAGCACGTGTTTCTTCCTTATATTTTGCTTTGTAAGTGCGTGTTCTAAGGCACCCTGATCTCGCTTCGAAAAGTAATGAGCTTCCTTTCGCGTTATCACAAATTGTTTCTTCCCTGATTTAATTTTTTTCCTCTTATGTAGTTACTCATAGAAGAAAATCATTGATTCACAGTGGAGAAAAAAAAAAAACTAGGAAGCTTACGAGCAAGTATGCGACCTGTATGGTGATCAACATGGCAAGAAAGAACGTCGATCGGAAAGTCGCAGTCGTTGAGATAATCTCATGGGTTACGGCAATAGAGAAGAAGCCTGTCATGAGTAACTTCTTAAGAAGAAAAAAAAACGAAATCAGAAAAGAAACAATTTATGATAACTCAAAGGGATGCGCATTACTTTACGAAGCGAGATCAGTATTCTTTAGAACAGGTAGTTTTGAAGCGGGATACAACAAGGAAGAAGCTAGAGAAACGATAGAGCATGTTTTATTAGAATGCGAAGATATCTGCCCAGTGGTCGATTTAGGCACCTCTGGCCTCCGGCCCTTGGATTCAGCGAGTACACGGGGAAAGCAAACATGTCCGCAGTATAGATTATAAGAGGCGATTGAGGGAAGATTCGTGGAAGAAAAGTAGGGAAACGACAAGCAACGGAAGCGTAAAAAAATTAAATTATGGGGTTTTACGTGCCAAAACCACATTCTGATTATGAGGCACGCCGTAGTGGAGGACTCCGCAAATTTCGACCTCCTAGTGCTCTTTAACGTGCACCTAAATGTAAGTACACGGGTGTTTTCGCATTTCGCCCCATCGAAATGCGGCCGCCGTGGCCGGGATTCGATCCCGCGACCTCGTGCTCAGCAGCCTAACACCATAGCCACTGAGCATCCACGGCGGGTCTGAAGCGTACAAGAGCAGTTCCCAATAGGGGTTCAGAAGGTTTGGTGGTGGGAATTCTTGGTGGGGTTTCTATCCTTCTCTTTCTTTTAAGATAGGTAGGGCATTAGGCAATATGATAACAAGAGCCTCGTGGTGCCACCCACCGCGCCGTTCCTATGGGATGCATTCGTCCGTCCATCCATCCACCCTCAGCGGAGGCTCCAACGCGGTGTAGCCTGCTGCTGGCACTTGTCACACATGGTTTGTCTTTCGCGTCGGATTAGCCAGTGGCGCCTCGTCGCCTACGGAGTGCAGCTTCAACATGAATCAGCAGTGCTTACACGCCGCCTACTGCTTCGCTTGCGGTGGCACCGGCCAAGAAAACTGTTGCACTAAGCGGCGCGGAAAGGTACGGACGTCGGCGAAAGAACCTCGCTCTGGTCTGGCGAGAGACGCGCCAGCGTGAAGCATTCGCGCGTTCGCGTCGCGCGCTACGTACTGGGCACCTGGACTGCGGCTCGGCTGTATGCCAAAGGTGCCGCCCCGTCACGTGCCTGCGGAGATCCGAGACCCTCGAGCGCCTTTTCCGTGCCTGTTCATCCTTGGGGCAAGAACGCTCCAAACTTACATTACGGTCTTCTAACTAACGGCGCTGGAGAAGGACGCGGCGCCGCGCCGCTTTCCTCCTCGCACTGCTACACGTGTACATTACGTTTTCTTCCAGCGGCATCTTGAAAAAGGTAGCAGTTTAATGGCGAGTTAAGGCGAATTCGTAAGTGTTCTGTCTGGGACTTCTGCGGTGTGAGATGACTCAAGGGCAACCACTGTGCTGCATTCGGCTGCAAAAATAACTTTCGGAAGCAAGCGTGAATTGCAAATTCAGCCGCGGCGACTTCGTGGACACGGCCGCTGCGATAGAAGGGAAGCGGCCGCTTTGTATCGCCCGCATAAACAGAAAGGACTTGATGCCATCGCGTGTATATTTGGAAGGTTTAGTTCCAATTTAGCGCTTGTCGAGAAACTCGGAACTTAGCAGCCATGATCAAACTGGGATATGAAAGAAAGGCGCGTATTCGAGTCGGTCAGCTATTGCGAATGGATGAAGGTAACTATTTCTTCGTGCATGAACATTAAACTTATTCTGCTCGAACGTGTTCTAAGATTATCATGCTTGGCAACCAACGTTTCGGTGGAAGTTGACCGAGGACGTATTATGAAAACAGTAGGTGTCGACTAAGAAATGAAGGTGTGTAGGTGTGTTCCTTTCCATGAAAAGCGGCGCCTACCGTTTACCGGCCGGCGCTAGTTCACATGTGCTCTCCCGTGCTTCCGAATCTCGCCGGAAAGCTGTCGAGGACGCTCATCGCGCGCTGTATTACTGAGGAAAATTGCTCTTGCAAAGAGTAGCTGTTCGTTTTGAGCTTTCTCGAGTAAGCGAGGTGCCCTTGCAGGCCAGCCTTCATTCGAGAACTAAGAGCGCGCATAATCTTTCGCAAGGCGTCGCGTGCATCTGGTTGATGGTGGCATACTCGCGGCCACTGTTATAAGCTCATTTTATCCATCTTAACAGCTCTTTCGATCGAGTTATTTTACGGCTCTTTATTTTGCAAAGCCTGATGCCCGGGTGCCAGATAAACAATGTTAAGAAAATCGTACCGCGAATATTTTCGGAGCACGAAAGCTGTGAAAACGTGTTTCCTCGAAGCTATGCAGTTACCTTGATTGGGATGTGCGCTGGTTCGGCACACCGCATGACACGTATAGAGATACCTGTGATTGTTGGTTGCCTGAGTCGTGCCTTAATACAGTTCAAGGCTAGACATACAATAATAACACGTTACATGTATAGGTTACGTATCAACGATGTTCAGACTCGACTCGCCTCCCATCAGATCATGCTAAGTGACGACACGCTAATTTCGCAAATCCAAACAACGTGTTGACACCTGTCCAGAAAGCGCGTAAACATGCCGCTCGTCGTCAACAGCGCGCTTGCCGTGCATCCTCCAGTGTGATCACTCATACCAGCATCGCTAGCGCAGTCTCGCCGCGCTCTTGGATATGCAGGGTGTCCCAGCTAACGTTAGCCAAGCTCTTAAAAATAAAAGATTGTCATGTGGTAGTGACTATGAAGAAAGCAAAAATTCTTATTCATATTATATTGAAAGGCCCGTTGGCTCCTAATGAACACCCAGGTTGCAAATGACGCCGTAGGAGAACGCTCCAAATCAATGTATACGGAATAGATCCGAATAGATTTTTTTTAATCATTGTGAGAGCTAAATTAGTTTAGTTGTCTGCAACATCGTAGGTTTTAGCTGCTCAATTAACATTTGCTGGGCTAAGTAAAGTCGTCTTCATGAGCTTGCGTATTCCTTTATATATCGAAAATACTTTTAAGATTAACTGCTTGTTTTTCATACCACCTTATAATTACAAAGTTGCTCTATAAGGCTGCTGTTTTTCTATCCTGTTCCTATTTAGTTTTTCAACATATAGTTTCAACACGTGCTAGCTATGCCCCACACACACGAAAAAATAATTTACTCTACCTCACTATTTATTTATTTTTTGCTAGCACTAAATTGTGTGTTTTTCTTTTGGCAATCGTTCAGTTATTTGTACAAATACTGGATAAGCCTGACATGTTAATCTGGAAGTTGCAATTCCTTTCTCTCTTTTGCGCTAAGTATCATTTACATCGACTGAGATGAGGCTTTCAGCTGGAGCTACCGTATCGCAGTCGTGGCCGAGTGGTTAAGGCGATGGACTCGAAATCCATTGGGGTCTCCCCGCACAGGTTCGAATCCTGTCGGCTGCGTTTATTATGATATCTTTATCTTTTTTGTTTTACCAAGCGCTGTCGGACACGCATAAAACGATGTGCTTCGTAGCGGAAAATGTGTTCGCTAAAGCAAAGGGTCTGCATAGTTGTGTTCGCTTGCAAAACTGCATTTCAGTGGACATACAAAACATGTTGAGATGTAATGCATTAGCAAATTACGCTTGGAACCAATTAAGTGCCTAATTTTTTTCAATTATTTGCTCCTAAACAGGGTACGAAAAGGAAACTCTGGCTATTTTGAGGGATTAGCTTGTTTCAAGGAACGTCATATCACATACAACACACGGAACCAGGAAATCCGGCACATTCCCGCCTCACGAACGCAATACGGTAACCAAATGATTCGTTACAGATTGCCAGTTCTCCTACACAAACAAGACTTCATTACTTTA